>NW_028295578.1:0-590000 GCF_964341445.2 Mesoplodon mirus | reverse complement strand
TCCTCACCCTCTTCACCCTGTAAGAACTATCTGCACCCAGACAAAGAGGAAAGGGGCATGAAAATATACTACATGCAAGTACAAGTGAACAAGGGTGTCGCTGTCTCCTGGAAGACAAAGAAACCCTTGGAGTTGCCTGAAAAGCAGCTGAGGATAGAAGAAGTGACCCTTCCTGAGGATGTGTGCGCAGTAGCCACTGACCCCTCTTCTGATGTGTCCACCGAAAGCCTCCTGTCTGACAGTGAGCCCACTGGGGAGGAGAAAGAGTATGAGGAAAGGGCAGAGCCAGGCAGCCCATCAGGGTCACCTGCCGTCGAGGAGAGACCCAGCGCCAAGACAGCGGACTGGATGCTGACCATGGAGACCGGCTTCAGGTGCATGGCCTGCTGCCGGGTCTTCCCCACCTTGGAGATCCTCCAGCAGCACGTGAAGGGCGGCGTCCTGCAGGGCTTCAGCTGCCGTGCCTTTCATCTCACCATGGCCCAGCGGATGGGCAATGTGGAATCCGAGAGCACCCCTGAGGAAGAGGACGAGGAGGAGGAGGAGGAGAACGAGGAGGAGGAGGAGGAGGAGGAGGAGAAGGAGGTAGAGAAGCAAGAAGAAAAGGAGAATGAGGGAGAGCAGCCCACGGGGGAAGGCCCCAGCCCAAAGAGACCCCGCAGGCAGGGTCTTTTCTCTCCTTTGAGTTCCAAACAGCAACTGAGATTCATGGGACAGAAGATCCTGGAAGACAGTGTGGCCGTCCCTTGGAAGAGGTAAGGCTTGAGGCTGGCAGTCTTCTGAGCCTATGTCACGAGGGCCCAGAGGAGTCTAAGGGAAGGGGCCGCACACATGTGCTGGTTGACCTAATGGCTCTGCAGTTGCATCAAATGGGACACACCCAGCACTAAGAAAGGCATTGACCTCTGTTGACGTAAACAAGAAGGTGGAGCCTTTTCCTAGGAGTTTTCTCAGGGTCTGCACGATGGACCTCAACTCTTAGAGGACGTACTGCCAGCAGCTCCTTCTCGGCAGAGAGAGCCAGGAGTGGTCTCAAGAGAGGACAGGGGCCCTTGCAGGACCAGAACTTTGAGGTCTGAGAGCCTTGGGCCTGAGCCGAGATCTCACCCGGACCACTGGACCTAGCCTTCTGTGACAAAGGGGAATATGAAAGAGAGTCACGTGGAAATGAGGTCCCCCGAGATATGGAAATGTTCCAGAACCTTCGTTGCGTGGTAGTTGATCTGGAGCCAAGCTCACTGTGGTGTGTGTGGCTCTGAGCATTAAGGCAATGCTGGAGGGTAACCCTGACCAGCAGAGCTTGGAGTGCTTCTTGTCTCTTCCTGTTCTACCTCATTTGTTTTATCCCTTCCAGGGAGAAGAAAGGACCCTCGGGAGAGTAGCAGACAGAATGCCGTGGTCTGAAGGAGGATGAAGGGACCGGCACTCAGTCTAATATCATATGACAATAGAAGCGTCCTATGCAATAAAGGGCATTTTCCAAACCTTTCCTGGAGCTTTTATTTAATGACATTTTTCTATCTATGCATCTATCTGTCATCTACATCTGTATCTTTCAAGGTTTGTGAACAAGCTTTCACATAAGCACTAGAGACGTCCGCCAGCATTTTCCAGAAGAGGCCTGCAAATTGCTGGGGACTCCTCACAAATAGGGAACGGCCACAACCCCTGCCACACAGACTATGCGCGTGGCCCTCCTGACGTACTCCCACTCTGTCTCTGAATTTCCCAACGTCTGAGATGAGGGTGCTGACTGGAGGCAATGATCACGTGCAGGCTGAATCTTCTCCAGATTCTGATTCTCTTCCTGGGCATATCGTCCTTAAGCACAGTCTCCATGTCCCTGGCCACACTGATCTCTCTCCTTCAGTCGTTCCCTCCCTCCCTCTCCTGCCTTCCAGTGCAGAGAATACTTTTTTGCATTTGAGACGACATTTATTTTTGGTTCACAGAATTCTCACCTGTTCTACTGTGGCCTCCGTTGTGAACATTCCAAAGCTGAGACTTTTCTGTTTTTCTCCCTCATTTCTGCTGAGTCTTTACCTTCCTAATGCAGTGAACTCACAGTGCCTAGCTGACTGGATGGGGAAAAAAATCCAGGGAGCAAAGAGAAATAATAAAAGAATATATCAGTTAATTTTTCATAGTGTTATCCAACTACATATTTTTAAAATTTTGGAATAATATTAGGAATCTTCTCTTTATAAAAAACTGAATTATCGGGCTTCCCTGGTGGAGCAGTGGTTAAGAATATGCCTGCGAATGCAGGGGTCATGGGTTCGAGCCCTGGTCTGGGAAGATCCCACGTGCCACGGAGTAACTAAGCCCGCGTGCCACAACTACTGAGCCTGCGCTCTAGAGCCCGTGTGCCACATCAACCGAGCCCACGTGCCACAACTACGGAAGCCTGCGTGCCTAGAGACCATGCTCCGCAACAAGAGAAGCCACTGCAATGAGAAGCCCGTGCACCACAGCCAAGAGGAGCCCCCGCTCACTGCAACTAGAGAACGCCCGCTAGCAGCAACAAAGACCCAATGCAGCCCCAAATAAATTAATTAATTTTTAAAAATTGAATTAGTTTCAAGGGTACAATGTATAAAAGTACAATAAAAGCCCCCCTTCATAACCCCCCAACCCCACTCTCAAGATGGAATCGATATGCTGTGATACAATTTATAGTCGTAGTACTACTCCTCCTCCCACCACATCCGAAATCCTCTGAGCCAGGTGCAGCAGCTTCCTTTCACAATGCTAGGACCCGCCACAAGACACATGATAATCCCTTTGGACATTTCAAGGAGCGGCACCAAGGGAACAGTACCGGGGAAATGCCACTGACAGCTCAGAATATCCATGGCATTTCTAGAGCCTCGGCACTGCTCTCGCTCTGGGAATGAAGGTCCAAAAAGCACATCGGAGAATGTTCATAGTTGTAAACAAGCTCCACCTTTGAAACACAATCTACATAGAACCACATATACAAGCCTGCACGATGGATGAAGCCAAGGTCTCCTCCATGATTTCCCTTCTGACCACCTTATTGTCTCCTCAACCATAAAAGGTGAACTTGAAACTCAGGACCTTGCCTTGTCACCAGAAACATCCAAGCTTGGATCAGTCTTTCTAAGACCAGATACTTGCTCTCTGAACTATTAGAGACTTGTCACATACACACAGGTAGAACAGGATTATTTCTATCTACCTGGGGACCTGGAGTCTTTCACATTGATCCTGTTAAAACTCTCACAACAGCAAAACTTTACCTACAAAGGGTTCAAGCTATGACACTCCCAACTTCCACAAACCTCCTCAGCTCTTGTGAGTCACATGCAGCCAATTCCAGGAATTGGAAACATGGTTGTGAGGATGAAACTGACTTTGGGGCTCCCCTTGGATATGGTCTTCCAGACTTACCAAAAGGCCATCAAGAGGAAGGTTTACCCCACCTCAGGGAAACCCGAGGCAGTACTTGCAGTCAAGGGCTGGCCATGGCTTCTGAGCTACATCCAAAAAGAATTTCATACTGTACCTGGATCTGCTGAAGCCATTTCTGACTGTCCGAGAGCCAGCATGTACCGTTCCTCAACTGCCTCCATTGTGGATCATCAGTAGGGCTGTCAGATTTAGGACATAAAAATACAGGATACCCAGTTAAACTTGAACTTCACATGAATAATAAGTCATTATTTTTAGTATAAGTAGATCCTATGAACTATTTGGGGCATACTTATCTTCAAAATGTACTCGTTGTTTTTCAAACATTCATATTTAACTAAACAGTCTATATTTTATCTGTCAACCCTACTCAGCAGAAATGATGGAGGCTCATAGAGATCCAGGAGACGCCTCAGCGCCTCCTCAGCTTTTATTTCTACGTCCTGGACAGCGAGCACGAACCTTCCACTCCCAGTCAGTGGCTAGAATGGAGGATATTCTCTGTTTTAGAGCTTTTTCTACTTGTCATTGTTATTATCTTCCTTATGTTAAAGAGATGTTTATTTTTTCCCAATCTTAATAGCTCATCCAAAAGTATTTCAAAGTTCATTAGAGAAGGGAAAAACAATATGGTTCTGAAAAGTGAAGGAAACCGCCTGGTGTTTAGTAAAGAAGTAGTAGGGAGACTGAAAAAGCCAAACTTAATAAGCAGATCTCTCCAAGGGTATTTTCAGAGCTTGATACCCTCCCACACACTGAAAATATTATTACATCAAGAATGTAGAACTGCTAACCAAATGTAAGGCTCCCATATGATTCTATCAAACTGAGGATGCTTCTTTACTAAGCAGTGAGCACACTTGCTGTCCCAGGGACCTTGGCAGTTGCAACGTAGGGCTCTTCCCTTTGGGATGGAAACAGCAAATTTTCCTGTGGTCTACACGCTGGCCCCAAAAATACTACACTCCCAATACTTGTCAACTTTAAGTATTTTTCTACATATCTCCATTTTTCTGTTACTATTTGGACTACATCCTAGACTTGACACTACATAAATTGCATTCAAGAAGCTATTTTTAAAAGTTGGTAGGAAACCTTAAATCTATGGCTTGCAGTCCCTGGCTTACTTTCATCTAGGTGTATAAGGGTTTTCAAAAGTAGTCAGGTTAGTTACCCTGTATCACAGCCCCACGCTTGTGTCACAGATATAAAAATGGAACATGATATTTAAGGTTTTAGTTGCCAAATCATCAAGCCTCCCAGACAGAGGCAATAGAGCAAAATGATTACAGAGGCATGGATTTTGATTTGCTCCAGCGTCTTGGGCAAGTCACTTGGCCTCTGTATTTATTTGTACTTATCTGCACTTATCTGTCACTTGGGGGTCATAATTGTACCTGGTCCATGGGTACGCTGTACAAATGATCTGTAAAGTAGTTACAAGAAACCGACACAGAGTAAGCACTCCACAGACATTGGCTATTAGCTATTGGAAATATTTCTCCGTGAAACAGATGACATTATCCGTGGATGACTCGGTGGGAGACAGTGAATCACAGAATCACAGCATGTTGAAAGTGACCTAGTTCACACTCTAATGTGAAAAGAAGAAAAGTGTGCATGGGTAGAAAATGTCTGAAACTTTACACAACAAAGAGTTCATCATGTTAACTTGGAGGATTAGAATAAATCAGGAAAGGAGGAAAGAAAAACTTGAGTGTCATTCAATTTCTCTATCATTTGTGTTTCTACACTGAGACTCTGAATACACTGGAAGTGCAATTTTTTTAATGTGGCGGGATAAAGGTTTTCAAGTTTTCCTGATCCATCCGTATTATTATCTCAGAATTGCTGGCATTTCTTGCCATCTTTGGATCTACACCCATGTGAGTCAGTGGGCCATTCTGGACGGAGGAGATAATAGAGCAGAAGTGAAGTGAGAGAAAAGGAGAGACAAGATTTTCTCTTTTCTCTTCAAAGAGGAAAGGTCTTTGGAATGGGAACAACTCACAACCAAACTTTGGGGAAAGGATGTGATGGAAAATGAGACAAACATCCTACCCCTGTGATGAGAAGGATTCCCTGGGCTGGATGGAGGGAGGTCACAGGTGGCTGGACAAGGAAACCAACTAGGGAGAAACACACACAAGTGCAGAGCAAACACCCTGAGGCCACTCAGCCTGACTCCATGCAAACATGTGTCCAGCAGACAGCCCTTCACCTGTGGCTCCCCAGCAAGACAGGTACCTCGGGGGTGCCAACTCATTCTGAGTCCATTATGCCTGGCCATTCATAAACCGCTGTCTAACGTGTGAGGAATAAACTCTCAATGTTTATGAGGAAATTGCGGAAGGAGATTGAAAGGTTACTTAAACGAAAAAAAAAAAAGAAGTTCAGGAAGGCAAGATGGTAGAGAGACAAGAAAAAGACCTTAAAAGATAGAAAGGATTTGCCAAAGAAGAGAAAGAAAAAGAAATGATTCCGAATGGGTTAACCTGCAGCTAGGAAGTTAAGGAAGATTATTGATGGGTGAAGACTATGGAATAAAGTGAATAAAATTTCTCAGAAGTTGCTGAGAATATGGTAAGCAGCATGATTATCAAATTATGAATTGGCTGCAATGGCATTCTAGGGGGACACTAGGAAGGGGAAGCAAACGTTCCTGAGATGACAGTGGCAGGTGGAAAGTTGTTTCAGGGGAAGATCAGTCTTGCAGAGGGTGTATCAGAGGAGGGCAAGTGTGAGCAAGCAAGGAAATACTAAGTGTATACGGTTCCTTCACTGAGTGCACCCAGCCCCGCGGTCAGCCTTGAGAACAAGCAGGACTTCAGGTACTGGAGCTACATTTCAGTCATCAAGACTTGAGAAGACACCCTTAACTCAGGTCTTCTCTTCAAACTCCATCTTTCCTTCTTGACCTTCATTTGGCCTCTTCCCTTACCCTCCAGCTGTGGACTGAGGCCACAGAGCAAGATGGGTCACTAGTGTCCTCCATCCCCTGGCGACTGTGGTTCACATCAGTGGAGTACCAAAGGCAAGAACCAAGTAACAGACACAAGAGTGTATGAAGAAGAAGAGATTCTGATAAGGCTTTCTGTGACAGTGTGGGCCAAGTCGGCTCTATATGGCTGGTATCACGTGAATTATGAGCAGCCTTAGGGGAGAAGTTCTCAGAAGGCAGAGCCTGGCTCTCGAGAGGCTCTGCGTGCTCACAGCCCACTCCAAGACCTCAGTTACAGCTTCGGCCCCCAATATCTCTCCCTCTGCCTGCTCACAGTTTTTGAAGTCTTCTTTCCTCCACATTTCTCTTGAGAGGTGGAGGAGCAAGATGAGCTTCAGGCCAGCTCAGACTCCCCTGGGATCCCAGCAGGATGCCTATCATTAACCTCCCACCTTCTAGGAAGCTCCTAAGATCTTCACATTTGGGGCAGTTCTCATTTCAGCTGTGCTTCAAATTGCTGGCTGGAGACGGCCTGTTGGAAGGTGGCTAAAAGCAAGTAGCAATCCTTCGGGCAGCCTGGCCCTTCTCGACTGTCAGACATCTTCAGGGATATTCTAGGAAATGTTGTTTGTTCTAGAGAAGGGAGGGAAACAATCCAATTGTCCAATAATGCTTGAATGGAATATAAATGATGCTATATGCATGTGATCACATAATATCAAACAGTCAAAAATCAAAGACCTAGATCTATATGGATTCACGTGGATAAATCTTGAAAACATAATATTGATTGAAAGAAAATAAGATAAACAATGTTAGATTGTGATAACAGGTATGTAAGTGTTTAAATATTTAAATCAATTCAACATATTGCTTCTATATATAGAGATGCAAGAAAATAAACTTTATCCAAAGAACACATTATTTACATTTAATATGCTCATTTATCTAGGAGACCCAAAAGAACCCACAGATAAACTAGCAGGAACTAATAAGACGGTTCAACAAGGCACACACATACAAGATCAATAAATTTTAAAAGTCAATCAGGCTCCTCTACACTGGCGATAACAAATTAGAAACTATAAAAGAAAATAAGAAAAAAAGAAGATCTAAAAATTGTCACAAGAGCCGTATAAATTATTTAGAGCTAAGCATACGTAGAAGGCAATATAACTAACAAACTGAGTACGAACAGTTAAACTCCGCCCAACCCAAGGTTAGGAAAAGACTGTTGTTACTTTATGAGAACAGACCCTCTTCTTAAGGAGCAGATCAGTAAGTGAGAGTGAATCAAAGAAACACAGCATTTGAAAAGTCAGCTAGTCCAAGCCTCTTGATCGCACATACAGAAGCTGAAGCCCAGATAGGTTGAGTTACTTGCTAAAGGGCCCAATGTCCTGACTCAAGGACTAGCATTTTTCACTCAGTCGCAAGACACAATCAAATGCAGTACCTTGGAAAGAGATGGGGAAAAAATGAAGAAATCAATTATATAGTTCCTCATCTTTAAGTACAGAAATAGCCGTGACAAAATTACACGTATTGAGGGAAAATTGAAGTGCAGAGTTTAAAATGTCAATAATCCACAGGGAAACTGGAGACCATTTAAAACATTCATATTAAATCTCTCTAGAAAAGACATTAAAAGATCTCCAATCAAAATGTGAATTTTATAATAGACATGGTATGATACAATTTATAATAGATATGGTAGGAACCTTTCCCTTTCACGGGAAAGCTTCGGCTGGGAAAAAGGAATTGTTCTTGAAAATGGGGCCTGTGCTATTGCAGACACTGTGCTCAACCTAGGTCCACCGAATGCTCTGATGTCATCACTGAGGTCACAGAATTCCACTGTGAGCCTGGCAACCTTGCAAACATAACAGCCCTGGTGAGCACTAGGCACTACTGCTGGTTCACCAAGTGGTACAAGTTTTTCAGCCATTTAGGAGACTTGACTATTTTTGTTTGTATTGAATCATTTCAACGGATTGCCCAAGAGCCAAGAAGGGCCAACCTGTAGGGAAGAGGAGGAGTTGGACATCTCTTGAGGCATCTTCTAAGGGAGACTTCTAGTTGGTACGATGGAACGGCGACAAAAGAGGAAACATCTGGAAGATGAAGAGTCCCAGGAAACTGCCGAGAACGGAGGAGGTATGTGGGGGGCAACTTGTCTGGGGCACATGGGTTTCTGCCAAACTGAAGCTTCTCTAGGAAGCGGGGGACTGAGAACGTGTCACCTGTGAAGCAGGGAGCGAGAGACCTTGTCTCACTGATGCTGCCGTATCTATCCGGAGGGTCCCTGTGGTGTGAGACGGCACAGAACGGCCAGATGCCCCCTGGGAGATGGGAGGTCAGCTCCGCTGGTCTGAGGACTCTCTCCTGGGGCAGCCGGGCCTGGAGCTTTGTCGGACTCACAGCAGGCTGCATCCTGCTTGCACAGACCTAGAGGTGCAGCTTTTCTCAGTCCCCGATTTCTCTCTTATGCTCTTGGATCTTTCCTAGGGGTCATGAGGTGGGGGATGTGAAGGATGCAAGGATGCTGAGAGAGACCCATGAGTTGCTTGGCCTCTTTTACCAAAGTGGAAAGAGAAGCCCCATGAGTTGAAGGCCCTGTTGAAAAATATCTTGACAAGTGGAATGCACTTTGAAAGAAGATTGTTTGTCTAGGGATGGTGTCATATTGAAAGCAAGGAGGTTATATTCCTTCAACAGGAAGAATTTCCCAAAGGAGATCAAGGGAAGGGAAGGGTTTTCCAGAGACTGAGACCGCGTGAGCGGGGGTGAGAAATGGCCTCAGGGTCCTGCGGGGAGCTCTGAGAGCCACGGGCCACGTGGTGCCTGCGTGCATTAAATGTAGGCGAGTAGCTTGCCCTGGGAGAGGGGTGGTCACCCCAGAGCTCCAGCTAGAGGCCTCTGCCCCAGATTAGAGCCCAGTAGCTCCTACCAGGCCCAGGGCCCTGGAGACTGTAGGATGGGCCCTGGGAATGGAGCTCTAGACAGCAGGCAGATTTCCAGGCAGTGGCTGGGACAGGCTGGGGAAGGCAATGACTGCCCCTGACCATTCAGAATATTTTGCCCTATGTTCCTGTGTGTGTGTGTGTGTGTGTGTGTGTGAGTGTGTGTGTGTGTGTGTGTGTGTGTGTGTGTGTGGTAGTGCAGAGAAGAGCGAGATGAATGGGGGTAGAGTGCTTACCAGATATAAAGTCTGCGTGGTAAAGTTCTTGTCACCCTGCCTGGACCTGGCTGACACTCGGTGTACGTAAGAGTGTATACAGAATTCTTGTTAGGGGTGTTTTATGAGACAGTAACTCATACACCCATGTACACTCTGATGCAGCAAAAATATCACACACCCCACATATAACTTCCTTAGTAAACCACACACAGCACATGGAGGTATATACACGCATCCCTCCTATACTACGTTCTCATACAACCCACCTGTATCACAATCCTCTCCTCCAACACCAAACGCTGGAGATGAGATATGTATATAGACACACACACTATATATATAGGACACACACACACACACACACACACTATATACATGTATCTCCTCAACTCTTGCACAAACACAACTAACTTCAGCCATCTCTAAATACCTCTATAAGAACCAGTCACGTGTCATACACACCACACTTATAACACATTCTTGAGTAATGCCAGACCCGCTTTGTACAAACCACAGTAAACCACAGTCTCAGTAACCCATGTCAGGATTGCCAGAGAAAATATGGGCTATCCAGTTCAATTTGAATTCCAGATAAACAACAAGTAATTTTTCAGTATCCGTATGTCCCACATATTGTATGGGCTATACTTACACTAAAACTAAGTCAGGCCAAATACTGCATGGGAATACTTACACTAAAAGATTATTCTGGGTTTATCTGAAACTGAAATTTAACTGGGTGCCTTGTATTCTTGTTCGCTAAGTCTGGCAACCCTTATATACTTACCACCAGCTGATGTATTATATATTTATTGTAGTTTTGTTTAGTGTGTGTCTTCCCCTACTAGAATGTGCAGCGTTACCAAAGACTACAACAATGGAAGAGTGCCGGATACACAGGAGTAGCTGCTTACTGAATCTTGGTGAATGAATGAATGAACACACACCATAAATACAAGCCACACCATGTAATGAGGAAACGTTACATGTCCCAGAATTCCTGACTTGTGAACAGAAACCATGCACACAAAGGCCACAGACACAGATAGACACGTCTGCACTGTGCTCCCCATGCCAACCCCACACTTACCACAGACTTAACTGATACACATCACTCACTCTTCCCACACACTCACAGTCACCACCGAGGCCTACATTACCAACTAGACAGTGAGAGAATAAGTATTGATTGGAATTAAATCCTGGAGGATCCACTGGGAACCACACTCTCAACTGTGTGTATTCACTGCACCTGACACGTGTCACACACTCAGTAAATATTTGTGGACAGAGGACTGATGAACCCACCCTGAGCCTTTCATTCCTCCCTCAGGAATCTCGAAGTCACAAGAGGATCCCCCTCGGCTTGGATCCACTGTGGTGGCCCAAGGCTGCAGCCCAGGGGCAGGGGAGGTCTCCTCTGCCTCTAAATACTTCTTCTGTACTTCTACTCTGCGCAAGCTCGGCTACGCTGGTAAGGGCGTGGGGCTCCTCAGGTGACGGGGTGCTTGGCTGTGAAGCAGGAGGCACACAGATCCCAGGGAGGCTGAGAGGAAATCCAGGGTCATCAGAGGTGATGAGGGCTCTGTGGAGGAGCCTGGGCAGGATGGCTGAGCTGTTCCGAGGGCGTGGATGCCAGCTGAGTCTGGGGGTGTGTGTGTGAATACTGCTACTACCATGGTGGGGAAGTCAAGGAGCAGGGGCCGGAAAGGTCTGGGCTTGAGGTGGAGGGAAGAGGGACCAGATTAAGCATCTTCAGAGGAAAATGTAGGCTTTGTCTTTGCCTTTGCTTCCAGAGAAGGACAGAGTTCTGCATCATACACCTCCAGCCTGAGAGCAGGACCATCCAGCTCAGGTGCACACAGCTCACACATACACGCGCCCTCCAGGCACAGCCCTTCTCAGTGCACATCAACCCCAAGCACGTGCTCCACAGTACTCTCCTGCACCACAGCCCCATTCCACAAGGAATGCACCACCGATATTCCCAAACTCACACTCCTCATCGTACACGCATCCAGCCGCATCCCTCACATACTACAGCCCTCACCACCATACTCCACACCCCTGTATACAGACACCGCTCCAGTATACCCCCCCACGCACATGAAAAGCCCACAGATGACACCAGATACACCACTCCGTCCTACGGCCAACGGACACCAAGCTCACGACATTGCTATGTCGTGCCAATGTCCCTCTCTCGTCTACCACACCTGCTCCCTCAGCTTCCGGCATGGCCCATGCATGTTATTATGATTTTAATTTCCTTTTTCAGGAATCCGGAGATTTCATCGAGACACTGCCCAGCCTAGACCACCCCTAGCCCAGGATCAGGAAGAAGGAGAGACCGCTTCCCCATCACACTGTGTCTCCTCCTCACCCTCTTCACCCTGTAAGAACTATCTGCACCCAGACAAAGAGGAAAGGGGCATGAAAATATACTACATGCAAGTACAAGTGAACAAGGGTGTCGCTGTCTCCTGGAAGACAAAGAAACCCTTGGAGTTGCCTGAAAAGCAGCTGAGGATAGAAGAAGTGACCCTTCCTGAGGATGTGTGCGCAGTAGCCACTGACCCCTCTTCTGATGTGTCCACCGAAAGCCTCCTGTCTGACAGTGAGCCCACTGGGGAGGAGAAAGAGTATGAGGAAAGGGCAGAGCCAGGCAGCCCATCAGGGTCA
The DNA here is from genome assembly GCF_964341445.2 of Mesoplodon mirus. Classification (NCBI taxonomy): domain Eukaryota; kingdom Metazoa; phylum Chordata; class Mammalia; order Artiodactyla; family Ziphiidae; genus Mesoplodon; species Mesoplodon mirus. Next base: position 577,761 of record NW_028295578.1, on the reverse strand, counting down.
CCTGCCGTCGAGGAGAGACCCAGCGCCAAGACAGCGGACTGGATGCTGACCATGGAGACCGGCTTCAGGTGCATGGCCTGCTGCCGGGTCTTCCCCACCTTGGAGATCCTCCAGCAGCACGTGAAGGGCGGCGTCCTGCAGGGCTTCAGCTGCCGTGCCTTTCATCTCACCATGGCCCAGCGGATGGGCAATGTGGAATCCGAGAGCACCCCTGAGGAAGAGGACGAGGAGGAGGAGGAGGAGAACGAGGAGGAGGAGGAGGAGGAGGAGGAGAAGGAGGTAGAGAAGCAAGAAGAAAAGGAGAATGAGGGAGAGCAGCCCACGGGGGAAGGCCCCAGCCCAAAGAGACCCCGCAGGCAGGGTCTTTTCTCTCCTTTGAGTTCCAAACAGCAACTGAGATTCATGGGACAGAAGATCCTGGAAGACAGTGTGGCCGTCCCTTTGAAGAGGTAAGGCTTGAGGCTGGCAGTCTTCTGAGCCTATGTCACGAGGGCCCAGAGGAGTCTAAGGGAAGGGGCCGCACACATGTGCTGGTTTACCTAAAGGCTCTGCAGTTGCATCAAATGGGACACACCCAGCACTAAGAAAGGCATTGACCTCTGTTGACGTAAACAAGAAGGTGGAGCCTTTTCCTAGGAGTTTTCTCAGGGTCTGCACGATGGACCTCAACTCTTAGAGGACGTACTGCCAGCAGCTCCTTCTCGGCAGAGAGAGCCAGGAGTGGTCTCAAGAGAGGACAGGGGCCCTTGCAGGACCAGAACTTTGAGGTCTGAGAGCCTTGGGCCTGAGCCGAGATCTCACCCGGACCACTGGACCTAGCCTTCTGTGACAAAGGGGAATATGAAAGAGAGTCACGTGGAAATGAGGTCCCCCGAGATATGGAAATGTTCCAGAACCTTCGTTGCGTGGTAGTTGATCTGGAGCCAAGCTCACTGTGGTGTGTGTGGCTCTGAGCATTAAGGCAATGCTGGAGGGTAACCCTGACCAGCAGAGCTTGGAGTGCTTCTTGTCTCTTCCTGTTCTACCTCATTTGTTTTATCCCTTCCAGGGAGAAGAAAGGACCCTCGGGAGAGTAGCAGACAGAATGCCGTGGTCTGAAGGAGGATGAAGGGACCGGCACTCAGTCTAATATCATATGACAATAGAAGCGTCCTATGCAATAAAGGGCATTTTCCAAACCTTTCCTGGAGCTTTTATTTAAGGACATTTTTCTATCTATGCATCTATCTGTCATCTACATCTGTATCTTTCAAGGTTTGTGAACAAGCTTTCACATAAGCACTAGAGACGTCCGCCAGCATTTTCCAGAAGAGGCCTGCAAATTGCTGGGGACTCCTCACAAATAGGGAACGGCCACAACCCCTGCCACACAGACTATGTGCGTGGCCCTCCTGACGTACTCCCACTCTCTCTCTGAATTTCCCAACGTCTGAGATGAGGGTGCTGACTGGAGGCAATGATCACGTGCAGGCTGAATCTTCTCCAGATTCTGATTCTCTTCCTGGGCATATCGTCCTTAAGCACAGTCTCCATGTCCCTGGCCACACTGATCTCTCTCCTTCAGTCCTTCCCTCCCTCCCTCTCCTGCCTCCCAGTGCAGAGAATACTTTTTTGCATTTGAGACGACATTTATTTTTGGTTCACAGAATTCTCACCTGTTCTACTGTGGCCTCCGTTGTGAACATTCCAAAGCTGAGACTTTTCTGTTTTTCTCCCTCATTTCTGCTGAGTCTTTACCTTCCTAATGCAGTGAACTCACAGTGCCTAGCTGACTGGATGGGGAAAAAAATCCAGGGAGCAAAGAGAAATAATAAAAGAATATATCAGTTAATTTTTCATAGTGTTATCCAACTACATATTTTTAAAATTTTGGAATAATATTAGGAATCTTCTCTTTATAAAAAACTGAATTATCGGGCTTCCCTGGTGGAGCAGTGGTTAAGAATATGCCTGCGAATGCAGGGGTCATGGGTTCGAGCCCTGGTCTGGGAAGATCCCACGTGCCACGGAGTAACTAAGCCCGCGTGCCACAACTACTGAGCCTGCGCTCTAGAGCCCGTGTGCCACATCAACCGAGCCCACGTGCCACAACTACGGAAGCCTGCGTGCCTAGAGACCATGCTCCGCAACAAGAGAAGCCACTGCAATGAGAAGCCCGTGCACCACAGCCAAGAGGAGCCCCCGCTCACTGCAACTAGAGAACGCCCGCTAGCAGCAACAAAGACCCAATGCAGCCCCAAATAAATTAATTAATTTTTAAAAATTGAATTAGTTTCAAGGGTACAATGTATAAAAGTACAATAAAAGCCCCCCTTCATAACCCCCCAACCCCACTCTCAAGATGGAATCGATATGCTGTGATACAATTTATAGTCGTAGTACTACTCCTCCTCCCACCACATCCGAAATCCTCTGAGCCAGGTGCAGCAGCTTCCTTTCACAATGCTAGGACCCGCCACAAGACACATGATAATCCCTTTGGACATTTCAAGGAGCGGCACCAAGGGAACAGTACCGGGGAAATGCCACTGACAGCTCAGAATATCCATGGCATTTCTAGAGCCTCGGCACTGCTCTCGCTCTGGGAATGAAGGTCCAAAAAGCACATCGGAGAATGTTCATAGTTGTAAACAAGCTCCACCTTTGAAACACAATCTACATAGAACCACATATACAAGCCTGCACGATGGATGAAGCCAAGGTCTCCTCCATGATTTCCCTTCTGACCACCTTATTGTCTCCTCAACCATAAAAGGTGAACTTGAAACTCAGGACCTTGCCTTGTCACCAGAAACATCCAAGCTTGGATCAGTCTTTCTAAGACCAGATACTTGCTCTCTGAACTATTAGAGACTTGTCACATACACACAGGTAGAACAGGATTATTTCTATCTACCTGGGGACCTGGAGTCTTTCACATTGATCCTGTTAAAACTCTCACAACAGCAAAACTTTACCTACAAAGGGTTCAAGCTATGACACTCCCAACTTCCACAAACCTCCTCAGCTCTTGTGAGTCACATGCAGCCAATTCCAGGAATTGGAAACATGGTTGTGAGGATGAAACTGACTTTGGGGCTCCCCTTGGATATGGTCTTCCAGACTTACCAAAAGGCCATCAAGAGGAAGGTTTACCCCACCTCAGGGAAACCCGAGGCAGTACTTGCAGTCAAGGGCTGGCCATGGCTTCTGAGCTACATCCAAAAAGAATTTCATACTGTACCTGGATCTGCTGAAGCCATTTCTGACTGTCCGAGAGCCAGCATGTACCGTTCCTCAACTGCCTCCATTGTGGATCATCAGTAGGGCTGTCAGATTTAGGACATAAAAATACAGGATACCCAGTTAAACTTGAACTTCACATGAATAATAAGTCATTATTTTTAGTATAAGTAGATCCTATGAACTATTTGGGGCATACTTATCTTCAAAATGTACTCGTTGTTTTTCAAACATTCATATTTAACTAAACAGTCTATATTTTATCTGTCAACCCTACTCAGCAGAAATGATGGAGGCTCATAGAGATCCAGGAGACGCCTCAGCGCCTCCTCAGCTTTTATTTCTACGTCCTGGACAGCGAGCACGAACCTTCCACTCCCAGTCAGTGGCTAGAATGGAGGATATTCTCTGTTTTAGAGCTTTTTCTACTTGTCATTGTTATTATCTTCCTTATGTTAAAGAGATGTTTATTTTTTCCCAATCTTAATAGCTCATCCAAAAGTATTTCAAAGTTCATTAGAGAAGGGAAAAACAATATGGTTCTGAAAAGTGAAGGAAACCGCCTGGTGTTTAGTAAAGAAGTAGTAGGGAGACTGAAAAAGCCAAACTTAATAAGCAGATCTCTACAAGGGTATTTTCAGAGCTTGATACCCTCCCACACACTGAAAATATTATTACATCAAGAATGTAGAACTGCTAACCAAATGTAAGGCTCCCATATGATTCTATCAAACTGAGGATGCTTCTTTACTAAGCAGTGAGCACACTTGCTGTCCCAGGGACCTTGGCAGTTGCAACGTAGGGCTCTTCCCTTTGGGATGGAAACAGCAAATTTTCCTGTGGTCTACACGCTGGCCCCAAAAATACTACACTCCCAATACTTGTCAACTTTAAGTATTTTTCTACATATCTCCATTTTTCTGTTACTATTTGGACTACATCCTAGACTTGACACTACATAAATTGCATTCAAGAAGCTATTTTTAAAAGTTGGTAGGAAACCTTAAATCTATGGCTTGCAGTCCCTGGCTTACTTTCATCTAGGTGCATAAGGGTTTTCAAAAGTAGTCAGGTTAGTTACCCTGTATCACAGCCCCACGCTTGTGTCACAGATATAAAAATGGAACATGATATTTAAGGTTTTAGTTGCCAAATCATCAAGCCTCCCAGACAGAGGCAATAGAGCAAAATGATTACAGAGGCATGGATTTTGATTTGCTCCAGTGTCTTGGGCAAGTCACTTGGCCTCTGTATTTATTTGTACTTATCTGCACTTATCTGTCACTTGGGGGTCATAATTGTACCTGGTCCATGGGTACGCTGTACAAATGATCTGTAAAGTAGTTACAAGAAACCAACACAGATTAAGCACTCCACAGACATTGGCTATTAGCTATTGGAAATAGTTCTCCGTGAAACAGATGACTTTATCCGTGAATGACTCGGTGGGAGACAGTGAATCACAGAATCACAGCATGTTGAAAGTGACCTAGTTCACACTCTTATGTGAAAAGAAGAAAAGTGTGCATGGGTAGAAAATGTCTGAAACTTTACACAACAAAGAGTTCATCATGTTAACTTGGAGGATTAGAATAAATCAGGAAAGGAGGAAAGAAAAACTTGAGTGTAATTCAATTTCTCTATCATTTGTGTTTCTACACTGAGACTCTGAATACACTGGAAGTGCAATTTTTTTTAATGTGGCGGGATAAAGGTTTTCAAGTTTTCCTGATCCATCCGTATTATTATCTCAGAATTGCTGGCATTTCTTGCCATCTTTGGATCTACACCCATGTGAGTCAGTGGGCCATTCTGGACGGAGGAGATAATAGAGCAGAAGTGAAGTGAGAGAAAAGGAGAGACAAGATTTTCTCTTTTCTCTTCAAAGAGGAAAGGTCTTTGGAATGGGAACAACTCACAACCAAACTTTGGGGAAAGGATGTGATGGAAAATGAGACAAACATCCTACCCCTGTGATGAGAAGGATTCCCTGGGCTGGATGGAGGGAGGTCACAGGTGGCTGGACAAGGAAACCAACTAGGGAGAAACACACACAAGTGCAGAGCAAACACCCTGAGGCCACTCAGCCTGACTCCATGCAAACATGTGTCCAGCAGCCAGCCCTTCACCTGTGGCTCCCCAGCAAGACAGGTACCTCGGGGGTGCCAACTCATTCTGAGTCCATTATGCCTGGCCATTCATAAACCGCTGTCTAACGTGTGAGGAATAAACTCTCAATGTTTATGAGGAAATTGCGGAAGGAGATTGAAAGGTTACTTAAACGAAAAAAAAAAAAAGAAGTTCAGGAAGGCAAGATGGTAGAGAGACAAGAAAAAGACCTTAAAAGATAGAAAGGATTTGCCAAAGAAGAGAAAGCAAAAGAAATGATTCCGAATGGGTTAACCTGCAGCTAGGAAGTTAAGGAAGATTATTGATGGGTGAAGACTATGGAATAAAGGGAATAAAATTTCTCAGAAGTTGCTGAGAATATGGTAAGCAGCATGATTATCAAATTATGAATTGGCTGCAATGGCATTCTAGGGGGACTCTAGGAAGGTGAAGCAAATGTTCCTGAGATGACAGTAGCAGGTGGAAAGTTGTTTCAGGGGAAGATCAGTCTTGCAGAGGGTGTATCAGAGGAGGGCAAGTGTGAGCAAGCAAGGAAATACTAAGTGTATACGGTTCCTTCACTGAGTGCACCCAGCCCCGCGGTCAGCCTTGAGAACAAGCAGGACTTCAGGTACTGGAGCTACATTTCAGTCATCAAGACTTGAGAAGACACCCTTAACACAGGTCTTCTCTTCAAACTCCATCTTTCCTTCTTGACCTTCATTTGGCCTCTTCCCTTACCCTCCAGCTGTGGACTGAGGCCACAGAGCAAGATGGGTCACTAGTGTCCTCCATCCCCTGGCGACTGTGGTTCACATCAGTGGAGTACCAAAGGCAAGAACCAAGTAACAGACACAAGAGTGTATGAAGAAGAAGAGATTCTGATAAGGCTTTCTGTGACAGTGTGGGCCAAGTCGGCTCTATATGGCTGGTATCACGTGAATTATGAGCAGCCTTAGGGGAGAAGTTCTCAGAAGGCAGAGCCTGGCTCTCGAGAGGCTCTGCGTGCTCACAGCCCACTCCAAGACCTCAGTTACAGCTTCGGCCCCCAATATCTCTCCCTCTGCCTGCTCACAGTTTTTGAAGTCTTCTTTCCTCCACATTTCTCTTGAGAGGTGGAGGAGGAAGATGAGCTTCAGGCCAGCTCAGACTCCCCTGGGATCCCAGCAGGATGCCTATCATTAACCTCCCACCTTCTAGGAAGCTCCTAAGATCTTCACATTTGGGGCAGTTCTCATTTCAGCTGTGCTTCAAATTGCTGGCTGGAGACGGCCTGTTGGAAGGTGGCTAAAAGCAAGTAGCAATCCTTCGGGCAGCCTGGCCCTTCTCGACTGTCAGACATCTTCAGGGATATTCTAGGAAATGTTGTTTATTCTAGAGAAGGGAGGGAAACAATTCAATTGTCCAATAATGCTTGAATGGAATATAAATGATGCTATATGCATGTGATCACATAATATCAAACAGTCAAAAATCAAAGACCTAGATCTATATGGATTCACGTGGATAAATCTTGAAAACATAATATTGATTGAAAGAAAATAAGATAAAGAATGTTAGATTGTGATAACAGGTATGTAAGTGTTAAAATATTTAAATCAATTCAACATATTGCTTCTATATATAGAGATGCAAGAAAATAAACGTTATCCAAAGAACACATTATTTACATTTAATATGCTCATTTATCTAGGAGACCCAAAAGAACCCACAGATAAACTAGCAGGAACTAATAAGACGGTTCAACAAGGCACACACATACAAGATCAATAAATTTTAAAAGTCAATCAGGCTCCTCTACACTGGCGATAACAAATTACAAACTATAAAAGAAAATAAGAAAAAAAGAAGATCTAAAAATTGTCACAAGAGCCGTATAAATTATTTAGAGCTAAGCATACGTAGAAGGCAATATAACTAACAAACTGAGTACGAACAGTTAAACTCCGCCCAACCCAAGGTTAGGAAAAGACTGTTGTTACTTTATGAGAACAGACCCTCTTCTTAAGGAGCAGATCAGTAAGTGAGAGTGAATCAAAGAAACACAGCATTTGAAAAGTCAGCTAGTCCAAGCCTCTTGATCGCACATACAGAAGCTGAAGCCCAGATAGGTTGAGTTACTTGCTAAAGGGCCCAATGTCCTGACTCAAGGACTAGCATTTTTCACTCAGTCACAAGACACAATCAAATGCAGTACCTTGGAAAGAGATGGGGAAAAAATGAAGAAATCAATTATATAGTTCCTCATCTTTAAGTACAGAAATAGCCGTGACAAAATTACACGTATTGAGGGAAAATTGAAGTGCAGAGTTTAAAATGTCAATAATCCACAGGGAAACTGGAGACCATTTAAAACATTCATATTAAATCTCTCTAGAAAAGACATTAAAAGATCTCCAATCAAAATGTGAATTTTATAATAGACATGGTATGATACAATTTATAATAGATATGGTAGGAACCTTTCCCTTTCACGGGAAAGCTTCGGCTGGGAAAAAGGAATTGTTCTTGAAAATGGGGCCTGTGCTATTGCAGACACTGTGCTCAACCTAGGTCCACCGAATGCTCTGATGTCATCACTGAGGTCACAGAATTCCACTGTGAGCCTGGCAACCTTGCAAACATAACAGCCCTGGTGAGCACTAGGCACTACTGCTGGTTCACCAAGTGGTACAAGTTTTTCAGCCATTTAGGAGACTTGACTATTTTTGTTTGTATTGAATCATTTCAACGGATTGCCCAAGAGCCAAGAAGGGCCAACCTGTAGGGAAGAGGAGGAGTTGGACATCTCTTGAGGCATCTTCTAAGGGAGACTTCTAGTTGGTACGATGGAACGGCGACAAAAGAGGAAACATCTGGAAGATGAAGAGTCCCAGGAAACTGCCGAGAACGGAGGAGGTATGTGGGGGGCAACTTGTCTGGGGCACATGGGTTTCTGCCAAACTGAACCTTCTCTAGGAAGCGGGGGACTGAGAATGTGTCACCTGTGAAGCAGGGAGCGAGAGACCTTGTCTCACTGATGCTGCCGTATCTATCCGGAGGGTCCCTGTGGTGTGAGACGGCACAGAACGGCCAGATGCCCCCTGGGAGATGGGAGGTCAGCTCCGCTGGTCTGAGGACTCTCTCCTGGGGCAGCCGGGCCTGGAGCTTTGTCGGACTCACAGCAGGCTGCATCCTGCTTGCACAGACCTAGAGGTGCAGCTTTTCTCAGTCCCCGATTTCTCTCTTATGCTCTTGGATCTTTCCTAGGGGTCATGAGGTGGGGGATGTGAAGGATGCAAGGATGCTGAGAGAGACCCATGAGTTGCTTGGCCTCTTTTACAAAAGTGGAAAGAGAAGCCCCATGAGTTGAAGGCCCTGTTGAAAAATATCTTGACAAGTGGAATGTACTTTGAAAGAAGATTGTTTGTCTAGGGATGGTGTCATATTGAAAGCAAGGAGGTTTTATTCTTTCAACAGGAAGAATTTCCCAAAGGAGATCAAGGGAAGGGAAGGGTTTTCCAGAGACTGAGACCGCGTGAGCGGGGGTGAGAAATGGCCTCAGTGTCCTGTGGGGAGCTCTGAGAGCCACGGGCCACGTGGTGCCTGCGTGCATTAAATGGAGGCGAGTAGCTTGCCCTGGGAGAGGGGTGGTCACCCCAGAGCTCCAGCTAGAGGCCTCTGCCCCAGATTAGAGCCCAGTAGCTCCTACCAGGCCCAGGGCCCTGGAGACTGTAGGATGGGCCCTGGGAATGGAGCTCTAGACAGCAGGCAGATTTCCAGGCAGTGGCTGGGACAGGCTGGGGAAGGCAATGACTGCCCCTGACCATTCAGAATATTTTGCCCTATGTTCCTGTGTGTGTGTGTGTGTGAGTGTGTGTGTGTGTGTGTGTGTGTGTGTGTGTGTGTGTGGTAGTGCAGAGAAGAGCGAGATGAATGGGGGTAGAGTGCTTACCAGATATAAAGTCTGCGTGGTAAAGTTCTTGTCACCCTGCCTGGACCTGGCTGACACTCGGTGTACGTAAGAGTGTATACAGAATTCTTGTTAGGGGTGTTTTATGAGACAGTAACTCATACACCCATGTACACTCTGATGCAGCAAAAATATCACACACCCCACATATAACTTCCTTAGTAAACCACACACAGCACATGGAGGTATATACACGCATCCCTCCTATACTACGTTCTCATACAACCCACCTGTATCACAATCCTCTCCTCCAACACCAAACGCTGGAGATGAGATATGTATATAGACACACACACTATATATATAGGACACACACACACAAACACACACACTATATACATGTATCTCCTCAACACTTGCACAAACACAACTAACTTCAGCCATCTCTAAATACCTCTATAAGAACCAGTCACGTGTCATACACACCACACTTATAACACATTCTTGAGTAATGCCAGACCCGCTTTGTACAAACCAAAGTAAACCACAGTCTCAGTAACCCATGTCAGGATTGCCAGAGAAAATATGGGCTATCCAGTTCAATTTGAATTCCAGATAAACAACAAGTAATTTTTCAGTATCCGTATGTCCCACATATTGTATGGGCTATACTTACACTAAAACTAAGTCAGGCCACATACTGCATGGGAATACTTACACTAAAAGATTATTCTGGGTTTATCTGAAACTGAAATTTAACTGGGTGCCTTGTATTCTTGTTCGCTAAGTCTGGCAACCCTTATATACTTACCACCAGCTGATGTATTATATATTTATTGTAGTTTTGTTTAGTGTGTGTCTTCCCCTACTAGAATGTGCAGCGTTACCAAAGACTACAACAATGGAAGAGTGCCGGATACACAGGAGTAGCTGCTTACTGAATCTTGGTGAATGAATGAATGAACACACACCATAAATACAAGCCACACCATGTAATGAGGAAACGTTACATGTCCCAGAATTCCTGACTTGTGAACAGAAACCATGCACACAAAGGCCACAGACACAGATAGACACGTCTGCACTGTGCTCCCCATGCCAACCCCACACTTACCACAGACTTAACTGATACACATCACTCACTCTTCCCACACACTCACAGTCACCACCGAGGCCTACATTACCAACTAGACAGTGAGAGAATAAGTATTGATTGGAATTAAATCCTGGAGGATCCACTGGGAACCACACTCTCAACTGTGTGTATTCACTGCACCTGACACGTGTCACACACTCAGTAAATATTTGTGGACAGAGGACTGATGAACCCACCCTGAGCCTTTCATTCCTCCCTCAGGAATCTCGAAGTCACAAGAGGATCCCCCTCGGCTTGGATCCAATGTGGTGGCCCAAGGCTGCAGCCCAGGGGCAGTGGAGGTCTCCTCTGCCTCTAAATACTTCTTCTGTACTTCTACTCTGCGCAAGCTCAGCTACGCTGGTAAGGGCGTGGGGCTCCTCAGGTGATGGGGTGCTTGGCTGTGAAGCAGGAGGCACACAGATCCCAGGGAGGCTGAGAGGAAATCCAGGGTCATCAGAGGTGATGAGGGCTCTGTGGAGGAGCCTGGGCAGGATGGCTGAGCTGTTCCGAGGGCGTGGATGCCAGCTGAGTCTGGGGGTGTGTGTGTGAATACTGCTACTACCATGGTGGGGAAGTCAAGGAGCAGGGGCCGGAAAGGTCTGGGCTTGAGGTGGAGGGAAGAGGGACCAGATTAAGCATCTTCAGAGGAAAATGTAGGCTTTGTCTTTGCCTTTGCTTCCAGAGAAGGACAGAGTTCTGCATCATACACCTCCAGCCTGAGAGCAGGACCATCCAGCTCAGGTGCACACAGCTCACACATACACGCGCCCTCCAGGCACAGCCCTTCTCAGTGCACATCAACCCCAAGCACGTGCTCCACAGTACTCTCCTGCACCACAGCCCCATTCCACAAGGAATGCACCACCGATATTCCCAAACTCACACTCCTCATCGTACACGCATCCAGCCGCATCCCTCACATACTACAGCCCTCACCACCATACTCCACACCCCTGTATACAGACACCGCTCCAGTATAACCCCCCACGCACATGAAAAGCCCACAGATGACACCAGATACACCACTCCGTCCTACGGCCAACGGACACCAAGCTCACGACATTGCTATGTCGTGCCAATGTCCCTCTCTCGTCTACCACACCTGCTCCCTCAGCTTCCGGCATGGCCCATGCATGTTATTATGATTTTAATTTCCTTTTTCAGGAATCCGGAGATTTCATCGAGACACTGCCCAGCCTAGACCACCCCTAGCCCAGGATCAGGAAGAAGGAGAGACCGCTTCCCCATCACACTGTGTCTCCTCCTCACCCTCTTCACCCTGTAAGAACTATCTGCACCCAGACAAAGAGGAAAGGGGCATGAAAATATACTACATGCAGGTACAAGTGAACAAGGGTGTCGCTGTCTCCTGGAAGACAAAGAAACCCTTGGAGTTGCCTGAAAAGCAGCTGACGATAGAAGAAGTGACCCTTCCTGAGGATGTGTGCGCAGTAGCCACTGACCCCTCTTCTGATGTGTCCACCGAAAGCCTCCTGTCTGACAGTGAGCCCACTGGGGAGGAGAAAGAGTATGAGGAAAGGGCAGAGCCAGGCAGCCCATCAGGGCCACCTGCCGTCGAGGAGAGACCCAGCGCCAAGACAGCGGACTGGATGCTGACCATGGAGACCGGCTTCAGGTGCATGGCCTGCTGCCGGGTCTTCCCCACCTTGGGGATCCTCCAGCAGCATGTGAAGGGCGGCGTCCTGCAGGGCTTCAGCTGCCGTGCCTTTCATCTCACCATGGCCCAGCGGATGGGCAATGTGGAATCCGAGAGCACCCCTGAGGAAGAGGACGAGGAGGAGGAGGAGGAGAACGAGGAGGAGGAGGAGGAGGAGAAGGAGAAGGAGGTAGAGAAGCAAGAAGAAAAGGAGAATGAGGGAGAGCAGCCCACGGGGGAAGGCCCCAGCCCAAAGAGACCCCGCAGGCAGGGTCTTTTCTCTCCTTTGAGTTCCAAACAGCAACTGAGATTCATGGGACAGAAGATCCTGGAAGACGGTGTGGCCGTCCCTTGGAAGAGGTAAGGCTTGAGGCTGGCAGTCTTCTGAGCCTATGTCACGAGGGCCCAGAGGAGTCTAAGGGAAGGGGCCGCACACATGTGCTGGTTTACCTAATGGCTCTGCAGTTGCATCAAATGGGACACACCCAGCACTAAGAAAGGCATTGACCTCTGTTGACGTAAACAAGAAGGTGGAGCCTTTTCCTAGGAGTTTTCTCAGGGTCTGCACGATGGACCTCAACTCTTAGAGGACGTACTGCCAGCAGCTCCTTCTCGGCAGAGAGAGCCAGGAGTGGTCTCAAGAGAGGACAGGGGCCCTTGCAGGACCAGAACTTTGAGGTCTGAGAGCCTTGGGCCTGAGCCGAGATCTCACCCGGACCACTGGACCTAGCCTTCTGTGACAAAGGGGAATATGAAAGAGAGTCACGTGGAAATGAGGTCCCCCGAGATATGGAAATGTTCCAGAACCTTCGTTGCGTGGTAGTTGATCTGGAGCCAAGCTCACTGTGGTGTGTGTGGCTCTGAGCATTAAGGCAATGCTGGAGGGTAACCCTGACCAGCAGAGCTTGGAGTGCTTCTTGTCTCTTCCTGTTCTACCTCATTTGTTTTATCCCTTCCAGGGAGAAGAAAGGACCCTCGGGAGAGTAGCAGACAGAATGCCGTGGTCTGAAGGAGGATGAAGGGACCGGCACTCAGTCTAACATCATATGACAATAGAAGCGTCCTATGCAATAAAGGGCATTTTCCAAACCTTTCCTGGAGCTTTTATTTAAGGACATTTTTCTATCTATGCATCTATCTGTCATCTACATCTGTATCTTTCAAGGTTTGTGAACAAGCTTTCACATAAGCACTAGAGACGTCCGCCAGCATTTTCCAGAAGAGGCCTGCAAATTGCTGGGGACTCCTCACAAATAGGGAACGGCCACAACCCCTGCCACACAGACTATGCGCGTGGCCCTCCTGACGTACTCCCACTCTCTCTCTGAATTTCCCAACGTCTGAGATGAGGGTGCTGGCTGGAGGCAATGATCACGTGCAGGCTGAATCTTCTCCAGATTCTGATTCTCTTCCTGGGCATATCGTCCTTAAGCACAGTCTCCATGTCCCTGGCCACACTGATCTCTCTCCTTCAGTCCTTCCCTCCCTCCCTCTCCTGCCTCCCAGTGCAGAGAATACTTTTTTGCATTTGAGACGACATTTATTTTTGGTTCACAGAATTCTCACCTGTTCTACTGTGGCCTCCGTTGTGAACATTCCAAAGCTGAGACTTTTCTGTTTTTCTCCCTCATTTCTGCTGAGTCTTTACCTTCCTAATGCAGTGAACTCACAGTGCCTAGCTGACTGGATGGGGAAAAAAATCCAGGGAGCAAAGAGAAATAATAAAAGAATATATCAGTTAATTTTTCATAGTGTTATCCAACTACATATTTTTAAAATTTTGGAATAATATTAGGAATCTTCTCTTTATAAAAAACTGAATTATCGGGGTTCCCTGGTGGAGCAGTGGTTAAGAATATGCCTGCGAATGCAGGGGTCATGGGTTCGAGCCCTGGTCTGGGAACATCCCACGTGCCACGGAGTAACTAAGCCCGCGTGCCACAACTACTGAGCCTGCGCTCTAGAGCCCGTGTGCCACATCAACCGAGCCCACGTGCCACAACTACGGAAGCCTGCGTGCCTACAGCCCATGCTCCGCAACAAGAGAAGCCACTGCAATGAGAAGCCCGTGCACCACAGCCAAGAGGAGCCCCCGCTCACTGCAACTAGAGAACGCCCGCTAGCAGCAACAAAGACCCAATGCAGCCCCAAATAAATTAATTAATTTTTAAAAATTGAATTAGTTTCAAGGGTACAATGTATAAAAGTACAATAAAAGCCCCCCTTCATAACCCCCCAACCCCACTCTCAAGATGGAATCGATATGCTGTGATACAATTTATAGTCGTAGTACTACTCCTCCTCCCACCACATCCGAAATCCTCTGAGCCAGGTGCAGCAGCTTCCTTTCACAATGCTAGGACCCGCCACAAGACACATGATAATCCCTTTGGACATTTCAAGGAGCGGCACCAAGGGAACAGTACCGGGGAAATGCCACTGACAGCTCAGAATATCCATGGCATTTCTAGAGCCTCGGCACTGCTCTCGCTCTGGGAATGAAGGTCCAAAAAGCACATCGGAGAATGTTCATAGTTGTAAACAAGCTCCACCTTTGAAACACAATCTACATAGAACCACATATACAAGCCTGCACGATGGATGAAGCCAAGGTCTCCTCCATGATTTCCCTTCTGACCACCTTATTGTCTCCTCAACCATAAAAGGTGAACTTGAAACTCAGGACCTTGCCTTGTCACCAGAAACATCCAAGCTTGGATCAGTCTTTCTAAGACCAGATACTTGCTCTCTGAACTATTAGAGACTTGTCACATACACACAGGTAGAACAGGATTATTTCTATCTACCTGGGGACCTGGAGTCTTTCACATTGATCCTGTTAAAACTCTCACAACAGCAAAACTTTACCTACAAAGGGTTCAAGCTATGACACTCCCAACTTCCACAAACCTCCTCAGCTCTTGTGAGTCACATGCAGCCAATTCCAGGAATTGGAAACATGGTTGTGAGGATGAAACTGACTTTGGGGCTCCCCTTGGATATGGTCTTCCAGACTTACCAAAAGGCCATCAAGAGGAAGGTTTACCCCACCTCAGGGAAACCCGAGGCAGTACTTGCAGTCAAGGGCTGGCCATGGCTTCTGAGCTACATCCAAAAAGAATTTCATACTGTACCTGGATCTGCTGAAGCCATTTCTGACTGTCCGAGAGCCAGCATGTACCGTTCCTCAACTGCCTCCATTGTGGATCATCAGTAGGGCTGTCAGATTTAGGACATAAAAATACAGGATACCCAGTTAAACTTGAACTTCACATGAATAATAAGTCATTATTTTTAGTATAAGTAGATCCTATGAACTATTTGGGGCATACTTATCTTCAAAATGTACTCGTTGTTTTTCAAACATTCATATTTAACTAAACAGTCTATATTTTATCTGTCAACCCTACTCAGCAGAAATGATGGAGGCTCATAGAGATCCAGGAGACGCCTCAGCGCCTCCTCAGCTTTTATTTCTACGTCCTGGACAGCGAGCACGAACCTTCCACTCCCAGTCAGTGGCTAGAATGGAGGATATTCTCTGTTTTAGAGCTTTTTCTACTTGTCATTGTTATTATCTTCCTTATGTTAAAGAGATGTTTATTTTTTCCCAATCTTAATAGCTCATCCAAAAGTATTTCAAAGTTCATTAGAGAAGGGAAAAACAATATGGTTCTGAAAAGTGAAGGAAACCGCCTGGTGTTTAGTAAAGAAGTAGTAGGGAGACTGAAAAAGCCAAACTTAATAAGCAGATCTCTCCAAGGGTATTTTCAGAGCTTGATACCCTCCCACACACTGAAAATATTATTACATCAAGAATGTAGAACTGCTAACCAAATGTAAGGCTCCCATATGATTCTATCAAACTGAGGATGCTTCTTTACTAAGCAGTGAGCACACTTGCTGTCCCAGGGACCTTGGCAGTTGCAACGTAGGGCTCTTCCCTTTGGGATGGAAACAGCAAATTTTCCTGTGGTCTACACGCTGGCCCCAAAAATACTACACTCCCAATACTTGTCAACTTTAAGTATTTTTCTACATATCTCCATTTTTCTGTTACTATTTGGACTACATCCTAGACTTGACACTACATAAATTGCATTCAAGAAGCTATTTTTAAAAGTTGGTAGGAAACCTTAAATCTATGGCTTGCAGTCCCTGGCTTACTTTCATCTAGGTGCATAAGGGTTTTCAAAAGTAGTCAGGTTAGTTACCCTGTATCACAGCCCCACGCTTGTGTCACAGATATAAAAATGGAACATGATATTTAAGGTTTTAGTTGCCAAATCATCAAGCCTCCCAGACAGAGGCAATAGAGCAAAATGATTACAGAGGCATGGATTTTGATTTGCTCCAGTGTCTTGGGCAAGTCACTTGGCCTCTGTATTTATTTGTACTTATCTGCACTTATCTGTCACTTGGGGGTCATAATTGTACCTGGTCCATGGGTACGCTGTACAAATGATCTGTAAAGTAGTTACAAGAAACCAACACAGATTAAGCACTCCACAGACATTGGCTATTAGCTATTGGAAATAGTTCTCCGTGAAACAGATGACTTTATCCGTGAATGACTCGGTGGGAGACAGTGAATCACAGAATCACAGCATGTTGAAAGTGACCTAGTTCACACTCTTATGTGAAAAGAAGAAAAGTGTGCATGGGTAGAAAATGTCTGAAACTTTACACAACAAAGAGTTCATCATGTTAACTTGGAGGATTAGAATAAATCAGGAAAGGAGGAAAGAAAAACTTGAGTGTAATTCAATTTCTCTATCATTTGTGTTTCTACACTGAGACTCTGAATACACTGGAAGTGCAATTTTTTTTAATGTGGCGGGATAAAGGTTTTCAAGTTTTCCTGATCCATCCGTATTATTATCTCAGAATTGCTGGCATTTCTTGCCATCTTTGGATCTACACCCATGTGAGTCAGTGGGCCATTCTGGACGGAGGAGATAATAGAGCAGAAGTGAAGTGAGAGAAAAGGAGAGACAAGATTTTCTCTTTTCTCTTCAAAGAGGAAAGGTCTTTGGAATGGGAACAACTCACAACCAAACTTTGGGGAAAGGATGTGATGGAAAATGAGACAAACATCCTACCCCTGTGATGAGAAGGATTCCCTGGGCTGGATGGAGGGAGGTCACAGGTGGCTGGACAAGGAAACCAACTAGGGAGAAACACACACAAGTGCAGAGCAAACACCCTGAGGCCACTCAGCCTGACTCCATGCAAACATGTGTCCAGCAGCCAGCCCTTCACCTGTGGCTCCCCAGCAAGACAGGTACCTCGGGGGTGCCAACTCATTCTGAGTCCATTATGCCTGGCCATTCATAAACCGCTGTCTAACGTGTGAGGAATAAACTCTCAATGTTTATGAGGAAATTGCGGAAGGAGATTGAAAGGTTACTTAAACGAAAAAAAAAAAAAGAAGTTCAGGAAGGCAAGATGGTAGAGAGACAAGAAAAAGACCTTAAAAGATAGAAAGGATTTGCCAAAGAAGAGAAAGCAAAAGAAATGATTCCGAATGGGTTAACCTGCAGCTAGGAAGTTAAGGAAGATTATTGATGGGTGAAGACTATGGAATAAAGGGAATAAAATTTCTCAGAAGTTGCTGAGAATATGGTAAGCAGCATGATTATCAAATTATGAATTGGCTGCAATGGCATTCTAGGGGGACTCTAGGAAGGTGAAGCAAATGTTCCTGAGATGACAGTAGCAGGTGGAAAGTTGTTTCAGGGGAAGATCAGTCTTGCAGAGGGTGTATCAGAGGAGGGCAAGTGTGAGCAAGCAAGGAAATACTAAGTGTATACGGTTCCTTCACTGAGTGCACCCAGCCCCGCGGTCAGCCTTGAGAACAAGCAGGACTTCAGGTACTGGAACTACATTTCAGTCATCAAGACTTGAGAAGACACCCTTAACACAGGTCTTCTCTTCAAACTCCATCTTTCCTTCTTGACCTTCATTTGGCCTCTTCCCTTACCCTCCAGCTGTGGACTGAGGCCACAGAGCAAGATGGGTCACTAGTGTCCTCCATCCCCTGGCGACTGTGGTTCACATCAGTGGAGTACCAAAGGCAAGAACCAAGTAACAGACACAAGAGTGTATGAAGAAGAAGAGATTCTGATAAGGCTTTCTGTGACAGTGTGGGCCAAGTCGGCTCTATATGGCTGGTATCACGTGAATTATGAGCAGCCTTAGGGGAGAAGTTCTCAGAAGGCAGAGCCTGGCTCTCGAGAGGCTCTGCGTGCTCACAGCCCACTCCAAGACCTCAGTTACAGCTTCGGCCCCCAATATCTCTCCCTCTGCCTGCTCACAGTTTTTGAAGTCTTCTTTCCTCCACATTTCTCTTGAGAGGTGGAGGAGGAAGATGAGCTTCAGGCCAGCTCAGACTCCCCTGGGATCCCAGCAGGATGCCTATCATTAACCTCCCACCTTCTAGGAAGCTCCTAAGATCTTCACATTTGGGGCAGTTCTCATTTCAGCTGTGCTTCAAATTGCTGGCTGGAGACGGCCTGTTGGAAGGTGGCTAAAAGCAAGTAGCAATCCTTCGGGCAGCCTGGCCCTTCTCGACTGTCAGACATCTTCAGGGATATTCTAGGAAATGTTGTTTATTCTAGAGAAGGGAGGGAAACAATTCAATTGTCCAATAATGCTTGAATGGAATATAAATGATGCTATATGCATGTGATCACATAATATCAAACAGTCAAAAATCAAAGACCTAGATCTATATGGATTCACGTGGATAAATCTTGAAAACATAATATTGATTGAAAGAAAATAAGATAAAGAATGTTAGATTGTGATAACAGGTATGTAAGTGTTAAAATATTTAAATCAATTCAACATATTGCTTCTATATATAGAGATGCAAGAAAATAAACGTTATCCAAAGAACACATTATTTACATTTAATATGCTCATTTATCTAGGAGACCCAAAAGAACCCACAGATAAACTAGCAGGAACTAATAAGACGGTTCAACAAGGCACACACATACAAGATCAATAAATTTTAAAAGTCAATCAGGCTCCTCTACACTGGCGATAACAAATTACAAACTATAAAAGAAAATAAGAAAAAAAGAAGATCTAAAAATTGTCACAAGAGCCGTATAAATTATTTAGAGCTAAGCATACGTAGAAGGCAATATAACTAACAAACTGAGTACGAACAGTTAAACTCCGCCCAACCCAAGGTTAGGAAAAGACTGTTGTTACTTTATGAGAACAGACCCTCTTCTTAAGGAGCAGATCAGTAAGTGAGAGTGAATCAAAGAAACACAGCATTTGAAAAGTCAGCTAGTCCAAGCCTCTTGATCGCACATACAGAAGCTGAAGCCCAGATAGGTTGAGTTACTTGCTAAAGGGCCCAATGTCCTGACTCAAGGACTAGCATTTTTCACTCAGTCACAAGACACAATCAAATGCAGTACCTTGGAAAGAGATGGGGAAAAAATGAAGAAATCAATTATATAGTTCCTCATCTTTAAGTACAGAAATAGCCGTGACAAAATTACACGTATTGAGGGAAAATTGAAGTGCAGAGTTTAAAATGTCAATAATCCACAGGGAAACTGGAGACCATTTAAAACATTCATATTAAATCTCTCTAGAAAAGACATTAAAAGATCTCCAATCAAAATGTGAATTTTATAATAGACATGGTATGATACAATTTATAATAGATATGGTAGGAACCTTTCCCTTTCACGGGAAAGCTTCGGCTGGGAAAAAGGAATTGTTCTTGAAAATGGGGCCTGTGCTATTGCAGACACTGTGCTCAACCTAGGTCCACCGAATGCTCTGATGTCATCACTGAGGTCACAGAATTCCACTGTGAGCCTGGCAACCTTGCAAACATAACAGCCCTGGTGAGCACTAGGCACTACTGCTGGTTCACCAAGTGGTACAAGTTTTTCAGCCATTTAGGAGACTTGACTATTTTTGTTTGTATTGAATCATTTCAACGGATTGCCCAAGAGCCAAGAAGGGCCAACCTGTAGGGAAGAGGAGGAGTTGGACATCTCTTGAGGCATCTTCTAAGGGAGACTTCTAGTTGGTACGATGGAACGGCGACAAAAGAGGAAACATCTGGAAGATGAAGAGTCCCAGGAAACTGCCGAGAACGGAGGAGGTATGTGGGGGGCAACTTGTCTGGGGCACATGGGTTTCTGCCAAACTGAACCTTCTCTAGGAAGCGGGGGACTGAGAATGTGTCACCTGTGAAGCAGGGAGCGAGAGACCTTGTCTCACTGATGCTGCCGTATCTATCCGGAGGGTCCCTGTGGTGTGAGACGGCACAGAACGGCCAGATGCCCCCTGGGAGATGGGAGGTCAGCTCCGCTGGTCTGAGGACTCTCTCCTGGGGCAGCCGGGCCTGGAGCTTTGTCGGACTCACAGCAGGCTGCATCCTGCTTGCACAGACCTAGAGGTGCAGCTTTTCTCAGTCCCCGATTTCTCTCTTATGCTCTTGGATCTTTCCTAGGGGTCATGAGGTGGGGGATGTGAAGGATGCAAGGATGCTGAGAGAGACCCATGAGTTGCTTGGCCTCTTTTACAAAAGTGGAAAGAGAAGCCCCATGAGTTGAAGGCCCTGTTGAAAAATATCTTGACAAGTGGAATGTACTTTGAAAGAAGATTGTTTGTCTAGGGATGGTGTCATATTGAAAGCAAGGAGGTTTTATTCTTTCAACAGGAAGAATTTCCCAAAGGAGATCAAGGGAAGGGAAGGGTTTTCCAGAGACTGAGACCGCGTGAGCGGGGGTGAGAAATGGCCTCAGTGTCCTGTGGGGAGCTCTGAGAGCCACGGGCCACGTGGTGCCTGCGTGCATTAAATGGAGGCGAGTAGCTTGCCCTGGGAGAGGGGTGGTCACCCCAGAGCTCCAGCTAGAGGCCTCTGCCCCAGATTAGAGCCCAGTAGCTCCTACCAGGCCCAGGGCCCTGGAGACTGTAGGATGGGCCCTGGGAATGGAGCTCTAGACAGCAGGCAGATTTCCAGGCAGTGGCTGGGACAGGCTGGGGAAGGCAATGACTGCCCCTGACCATTCAGAATATTTTGCCCTATGTTCCTGTGTGTGTGTGTGTGTGAGTGTGTGTGTGTGTGTGTGTGTGTGTGTGTGTGTGTGTGGTAGTGCAGAGAAGAGCGAGATGAATGGGGGTAGAGTGCTTACCAGATATAAAGTCTGCGTGGTAAAGTTCTTGTCACCCTGCCTGGACCTGGCTGACACTCGGTGTACGTAAGAGTGTATACAGAATTCTTGTTAGGGGTGTTTTATGAGACAGTAACTCATACACCCATGTACACTCTGATGCAGCAAAAATATCACACACCCCACATATAACTTCCTTAGTAAACCACACACAGCACATGGAGGTATATACACGCATCCCTCCTATACTACGTTCTCATACAACCCACCTGTATCACAATCCTCTCCTCCAACACCAAACGCTGGAGATGAGATATGTATATAGACACACACACTATATATATAGGACACACACACACAAACACACACACTATATACATGTATCTCCTCAACACTTGCACAAACACAACTAACTTCAGCCATCTCTAAATACCTCTATAAGAACCAGTCACGTGTCATACACACCACACTTATAACACATTCTTGAGTAATGCCAGACCCGCTTTGTACAAACCAAAGTAAACCACAGTCTCAGTAACCCATGTCAGGATTGCCAGAGAAAATATGGGCTATCCAGTTCAATTTGAATTCCAGATAAACAACAAGTAATTTTTCAGTATCCGTATGTCCCACATATTGTATGGGCTATACTTACACTAAAACTAAGTCAGGCCACATACTGCATGGGAATACTTACACTAAAAGATTATTCTGGGTTTATCTGAAACTGAAATTTAACTGGGTGCCTTGTATTCTTGTTCGCTAAGTCTGGCAACCCTTATATACTTACCACCAGCTGATGTATTATATATTTATTGTAGTTTTGTTTAGTGTGTGTCTTCCCCTACTAGAATGTGCAGCGTTACCAAAGACTACAACAATGGAAGAGTGCCGGATACACAGGAGTAGCTGCTTACTGAATCTTGGTGAATGAATGAATGAACACACACCATAAATACAAGCCACACCATGTAATGAGGAAACGTTACATGTCCCAGAATTCCTGACTTGTGAACAGAAACCATGCACACAAAGGCCACAGACACAGATAGACACGTCTGCACTGTGCTCCCCATGCCAACCCCACACTTACCACAGACTTAACTGATACACATCACTCACTCTTCCCACACACTCACAGTCACCACCGAGGCCTACATTACCAACTAGACAGTGAGAGAATAAGTATTGATTGGAATTAAATCCTGGAGGATCCACTGGGAACCACACTCTCAACTGTGTGTATTCACTGCACCTGACACGTGTCACACACTCAGTAAATATTTGTGGACAGAGGACTGATGAACCCACCCTGAGCCTTTCATTCCTCCCTCAGGAATCTCGAAGTCACAAGAGGATCCCCCTCGGCTTGGATCCAATGTGGTGGCCCAAGGCTGCAGCCCAGGGGCAGTGGAGGTCTCCTCTGCCTCTAAATACTTCTTCTGTACTTCTACTCTGCGCAAGCTCAGCTACGCTGGTAAGGGCGTGGGGCTCCTCAGGTGATGGGGTGCTTGGCTGTGAAGCAGGAGGCACACAGATCCCAGGGAGGCTGAGAGGAAATCCAGGGTCATCAGAGGTGATGAGGGCTCTGTGGAGGAGCCTGGGCAGGATGGCTGAGCTGTTCCGAGGGCGTGGATGCCAGCTGAGTCTGGGGGTGTGTGTGTGAATACTGCTACTACCATGGTGGGGAAGTCAAGGAGCAGGGGCCGGAAAGGTCTGGGCTTGAGGTGGAGGGAAGAGGGACCAGATTAAGCATCTTCAGAGGAAAATGTAGGCTTTGTCTTTGCCTTTGCTTCCAGAGAAGGACAGAGTTCTGCATCATACACCTCCAGCCTGAGAGCAGGACCATCCAGCTCAGGTGCACACAGCTCACACATACACGCGCCCTCCAGGCACAGCCCTTCTCAGTGCACATCAACCCCAAGCACGTGCTCCACAGTACTCTCCTGCACCACAGCCCCATTCCACAAGGAATGCACCACCGATATTCCCAAACTCACACTCCTCATCGTACACGCATCCAGCCGCATCCCTCACATACTACAGCCCTCACCACCATACTCCACACCCCTGTATACAGACACCGCTCCAGTATAACCCCCCACGCACATGAAAAGCCCACAGATGACACCAGATACACCACTCCGTCCTACGGCCAACGGACACCAAGCTCACGACATTGCTATGTCGTGCCAATGTCCCTCTCTCGTCTACCACACCTGCTCCCTCAGCTTCCGGCATGGCCCATGCATGTTATTATGATTTTAATTTCCTTTTTCAGGAATCCGGAGATTTCATCGAGACACTGCCCAGCCTAGACCACCCCTAGCCCAGGATCAGGAAGAAGGAGAGACCGCTTCCCCATCACACTGTGTCTCCTCCTCACCCTCTTCACCCTGTAAGAACTATCTGCACCCAGACAAAGAGGAAAGGGGCATGAAAATATACTACATGCAGGTACAAGTGAACAAGGGTGTCGCTGTCTCCTGGAAGACAAAGAAACCCTTGGAGTTGCCTGAAAAGCAGCTGACGATAGAAGAAGTGACCCTTCCTGAGGATGTGTGCGCAGTAGCCACTGACCCCTCTTCTGATGTGTCCACCGAAAGCCTCCTGTCTGACAGTGAGCCCACTGGGGAGGAGAAAGAGTATGAGGAAAGGGCAGAGCCAGGCAGCCCATCAGGGCCACCTGCCGTCGAGGAGAGACCCAGCGCCAAGACAGCGGACTGGATGCTGACCATGGAGACCGGCTTCAGGTGCATGGCCTGCTGCCGGGTCTTCCCCACCTTGGGGATCCTCCAGCAGCATGTGAAGGGCGGCGTCCTGCAGGGCTTCAGCTGCCGTGCCTTTCATCTCACCATGGCCCAGCGGATGGGCAATGTGGAATCCGAGAGCACCCCTGAGGAAGAGGACGAGGAGGAGGAGGAGGAGAACGAGGAGGAGGAGGAGGAGGAGAAGGAGAAGGAGGTAGAGAAGCAAGAAGAAAAGGAGAATGAGGGAGAGCAGCCCACGGGGGAAGGCCCCAGCCCAAAGAGACCCCGCAGGCAGGGTCTTTTCTCTCCTTTGAGTTCCAAACAGCAACTGAGATTCATGGGACAGAAGATCCTGGAAGACGGTGTGGCCGTCCCTTGGAAGAGGTAAGGCTTGAGGCTGGCAGTCTTCTGAGCCTATGTCACGAGGGCCCAGAGGAGTCTAAGGGAAGGGGCCGCACACATGTGCTGGTTTACCTAATGGCTCTGCAGTTGCATCAAATGGGACACACCCAGCACTAAGAAAGGCATTGACCTCTGTTGACGTAAACAAGAAGGTGGAGCCTTTTCCTAGGAGTTTTCTCAGGGTCTGCACGATGGACCTCAACTCTTAGAGGACGTACTGCCAGCAGCTCCTTCTCGGCAGAGAGAGCCAGGAGTGGTCTCAAGAGAGGACAGGGGCCCTTGCAGGACCAGAACTTTGAGGTCTGAGAGCCTTGGGCCTGAGCCGAGATCTCACCCGGACCACTGGACCTAGCCTTCTGTGACAAAGGGGAATATGAAAGAGAGTCACGTGGAAATGAGGTCCCCCGAGATATGGAAATGTTCCAGAACCTTCGTTGCGTGGTAGTTGATCTGGAGCCAAGCTCACTGTGGTGTGTGTGGCTCTGAGCATTAAGGCAATGCTGGAGGGTAACCCTGACCAGCAGAGCTTGGAGTGCTTCTTGTCTCTTCCTGTTCTACCTCATTTGTTTTATCCCTTCCAGGGAGAAGAAAGGACCCTCGGGAGAGTAGCAGACAGAATGCCGTGGTCTGAAGGAGGATGAAGGGACCGGCACTCAGTCTAACATCATATGACAATAGAAGCGTCCTATGCAATAAAGGGCATTTTCCAAACCTTTCCTGGAGCTTTTATTTAAGGACATTTTTCTATCTATGCATCTATCTGTCATCTACATCTGTATCTTTCAAGGTTTGTGAACAAGCTTTCACATAAGCACTAGAGACGTCCGCCAGCATTTTCCAGAAGAGGCCTGCAAATTGCTGGGGACTCCTCACAAATAGGGAACGGCCACAACCCCTGCCACACAGACTATGCGCGTGGCCCTCCTGACGTACTCCCACTCTCTCTCTGAATTTCCCAACGTCTGAGATGAGGGTGCTGGCTGGAGGCAATGATCACGTGCAGGCTGAATCTTCTCCAGATTCTGATTCTCTTCCTGGGCATATCGTCCTTAAGCACAGTCTCCATGTCCCTGGCCACACTGATCTCTCTCCTTCAGTCCTTCCCTCCCTCCCTCTCCTGCCTCCCAGTGCAGAGAATACTTTTTTGCATTTGAGACGACATTTATTTTTGGTTCACAGAATTCTCACCTGTTCTACTGTGGCCTCCGTTGTGAACATTCCAAAGCTGAGACTTTTCTGTTTTTCTCCCTCATTTCTGCTGAGTCTTTACCTTCCTAATGCAGTGAACTCACAGTGCCTAGCTGACTGGATGGGGAAAAAAATCCAGGGAGCAAAGAGAAATAATAAAAGAATATATCAGTTAATTTTTCATAGTGTTATCCAACTACATATTTTTAAAATTTTGGAATAATATTAGGAATCTTCTCTTTATAAAAAACTGAATTATCGGGGTTCCCTGGTGGAGCAGTGGTTAAGAATATGCCTGCGAATGCAGGGGTCATGGGTTCGAGCCCTGGTCTGGGAACATCCCACGTGCCACGGAGTAACTAAGCCCGCGTGCCACAACTACTGAGCCTGCGCTCTAGAGCCCGTGTGCCACATCAACCGAGCCCACGTGCCACAACTACGGAAGCCTGCGTGCCTACAGCCCATGCTCCGCAACAAGAGAAGCCACTGCAATGAGAAGCCCGTGCACCACAGCCAAGAGGAGCCCCCGCTCACTGCAACTAGAGAACGCCCGCTAGCAGCAACAAAGACCCAATGCAGCCCCAAATAAATTAATTAATTTTTAAAAATTGAATTAGTTTCAAGGGTACAATGTATAAAAGTACAATAAAAGCCCCCCTTCATAACCCCCCAACCTCACTCTCAAGATGGAATCGATATGCTGTGATACAAGTTATAGTCGTAGTACTACTCCTCCTCCCACCACATCCGAAATCCTCTGAGCCAGGTGCAGCAGCTTCCTTTCACAATGCTAGGACCCGCCACAAGACACATGATAATCCCTTTGGACATTTCAAGGAGCGGCACCAAGGGAACAGTACCGGGGAAATGCCACTGACAGCTCAGAATATCCATGGCATTTCTAGAGCCTCGGCACTGCTCTCGCTCTTGGAATGAAGGTCCAAAAAGCACGTCAGAGAGTGTTCATACTTGTAAACAAGCTCCACCTTTGAAACACAATCTACATAGAACCACATATACAAGCCTGCACATTGGATGAAGCCAACGTCTCCTCCATGATTGACCTTCTGACCACCTTATTGTCTCCTCAACCATAAAAGGTCAACTTCAGACTCACGACCTTGCCTTGTCACCAGAAACATCCAAGCTTGGATCAGTCTTTGTAAGAGCAGATATTTGCTCTCTGAACTATTAGAGACTTTTCACATACACAGAAGTAAAACAGGATTGTTTCTATCTACCTGGGGACCTGGAGTCTTTCACATTGCTCCTGTTAAAACTCTCAGAGCACCAAAACTTTACCTACAAAGGGTTCAAGCTATGACACTCCCAATTTTCACAAACCTCCTCATCTCTTGTGAGTCACCTGCAGCCAATTCCAGGAATTGGAAACATGGTTGTGAGGATGAAACTGACTTTGGGGCTCCCCTTGGATATGGTCTTCCAGACTTACCAAAAGGCCATTAAGAGGACGGTTTACCCCACCTCAGGGAAACCCGAGGCAGTACTTGCAGTCAAGGGCTGGCCATGGCTTCTGAGCTACATCCAAAAAGAATTTCATACTGTACCTGGATCTGCTGATGCCATTTCTGACTCTCCGAGAGCCAGCATGTACCGTTCCTGAACTGCCTTCATTGTGGATCATCAGTAGGGCTGTCACCTTTACTAAATAAAAATACAGGATACCCAGTTAAACTTGAATTTCACATGAATAATAAGTCATCACCTTTAGTATAAGTAGATCCTATGTACTATTTGGGGCATACTTACGTTAAAAATGTACTCGTTGTTTTTCTGACATTCATATTTAACTGAAGAGCCTATATTTTATCTGTCAACCCTACTCAGCAGAAATGATGGAGGCTTATAGATATCCAAGAGATGCCTCAGAGCATCCTCAGCTTTTATTTCTATGTCCTGGACAGTGAGCCCGAGCTTCCCACTCCCATTAATTGGCTATAATGGAGTATAGTCTCCATTTTAGAGGGTTTGCTACTTGTCATTGTTATTATCTTCCTCTCACAGCAGTGAGAGGCCCGCATATTGCAAAACAAACAAACAAACAAATAAACAAAAAGGAATAAGCTTGAATAATTCCTCCAAATCTCAGTGGTTTAAAACAACAAAGGTTCATTTCCCACTCGTTGTACATGCCCATCATGGGCTGCCTAGGAGTTCTGCTCTTCGTTTTCCTTATTCCTGCCCCCTGCTTGACAAAGCCACCTCTCTCAGTCATCTTTGTAGAGAGAAAGAATTCTGGAGCCTCACACTGGCAGTGTGAGTTCTCGCCCAAAAGTAACACACATTACTTCCACCCAAAATTGTTGACCACAATCTTATTTTTAGGGAAACCACTGCCCAAAACTGCCTGCCCTGACCAGGCCCGACAGTAACCACTTTCACGAGTTATCTTAAAACAGGAGGTCCTGGTAAGGAACGCGGAACTAACCAACTACCACCAACCGGAAGAATTAGGGAAAGGTCAAAAGGAGAGAGGAGACTCCTGTCCATATGTCCTACCAACCTCCCAGAATCCTTCTCTCTGGAACCTATCTTAGCTGAGCAATGTGTGCACCACCAGAAAGGATCCTGAGTCAGAATGACTGGCCGGAGACAACCCAGAAACTAACCCCATCACCATAAAACCTGAGACTGCGAGCCACATGGCAGAGCAGTTCTCCTGGGTTCCCTTCCCCTCCTGCTCTGCACCCGGACACCCCTTCCCAATAAAGTCTGTTGATTTGTCAGCACGTGTGTCTCCTCAGAAAATTCTTTTCTGAGTGGTAGGCAAGAGCCCACTCTTGGGCCCTGGAAGAGGTCCCTCTTCCTGCAACATTATCATGTGTCTCTCCATTTTCTAAACTCCTTAGGCGAAAGTAATTGTGAACAATACTACTGAATAGTACAGAAACCATACAGAAAAATTCTAATCCCTCCCTGTTAAATAGGAGACTTGACAAAACCACCAAGCTATGCATTCACAAAACTGGGTCTAGAACTCACATCTCTTAGGTCATGATTCAGAACCTTTTCCCACTATGCTATATGTTAGGATTTTTACACCAAGACAATGTAGTTGGGTTAATAATGCCTTTCATTTTTTGTTTTTGTTTTTTTTTCATAAATGGATTCAGGAGGGAGGCTTTGGAAGCCCCTAAAACACTTGCCTTAAACTGAAAAGCAACTGGAAAATAATCCCACTGCCTTTTGAAATGTTTGACCTAGTAAAGATTAGATGTCTGCGAGGCTTTTATGTTCTGAATATAAGGAATAAAAAGGAAACAATCTTCCTAAGACTTTAGGAAACAGGCGGAAAAACTCTTGACTCCCACTTTGCTATTTTGATTAGCTCGTTGACACTTCAGTTCTTTGACTAATAGCAGTGGCAACAGCTGGAGTTTAGCCAAGATATAAGTATATATAATAGGGTGGCGGCCCCTGCAGAACCACATACCACTGTAAATGCTTTAGCTCAATCCTACTTGCTCATAGGTCTGTGCAAAGTAACAAATGGTTCTGAAACATTTATTCCAAATAGCTTTCTTATTATTACTTTAAAGATAACTTGGCTGCCAAATACTTGCTCCCTGGTGAAAAAGAATGCATATATGGGAGGAGGATTTATGTATCAAGATATGCTGCTTATTTCCCTCCTGCTGATACAATGCACATCTAATGAATTAGAGGTAATCTTCCTCTCTTCCCCAAATTGTAGATAAATGAGTATGTCGTTTCTCCCTCCCTTCAATTCATCCTGGTCATAGTTATTTTCTTTAAGAATATTATTCCCCTGCTTAAATCTTAAATGGCTTCCCAATGCGAGAAGAATAAAACCGAAAAGAGTCAACCGAACGTTCAAAGCCCCGTAGGGTTGAAGACCCTGCCGAGTTTTCCAGACTAAGCGTAACACTCACCTTCCCGCCTCCACTCAACTAGGCCAGACTTCCCTCCCTCCATCAGAGGACAGGCGCTTGCTCAACTCATTTCTTTCAAGAGTATAATTTTTCAAAGTACAAATTGTTTTTAAGTTCAATTAGAATCCCACTTTCTACAGGAAGCCCTTCCAGATATCCCAGTGAGAATGGACCACACATTTTCCCAGCATGTTAGTTGTACCTCTGTGATAACTCTTTTCACATCCTTCAATCGGGCAGACTCTTAATGAATGCGTCTGATTTCCCCCACAACATAGAGTAGGAGCCCTTGGCAAGTAAGAGGCCATGATTCCTTATCTCTGGATTTTCCACATCTCCTTGCACTGAGTATGATCCCTAGCAGGACCCTGTGGGCTCCTGGGCACAAAGCCTGTATCGGTGTCCCCCATTTCTTGATTACAGGAAATGGCTTCATTCAGCCTCCATGACCTTCCCTGAGTTCCAAGGAGCAGGTTCAAACAGTTGCTAATTAGAGAAGGGAGGGGATGCGAGACAAGGGAGGAATAGTCAAAAGAAACACTAGTGCAGCCTTCGGGCAGGGTCTTGGTTCCCCCTTAAGGGATACACATAACAATATCTTTGAGCTGTTTTGCAGATACTGAAACGCCCACTAGGTGGGAGAAGTTAATGGTGTGCTACCCACAAACACACAGACCCCAGAACCAGTTGGAACCGTAAGGTTGATGATGCTGACACCCACTTACCTCACCACCAACCAATCAGAGAAATGTCCATGAGCTGATCATGCTCTCCTCTTTGAACGATTACTATAAAACTCCTCACTACCCTCTCCAGGTCAGGGACACAGAGTTTTGAGGGCAATCGCCTGCTCTAGCCCCCTTTGCCTGGCAAAGCAATAAAGCTATTCTTTTCTACTTCACCCACAACTCTGTCTTGAGATTTAATTCAGTGTCAGGGTACGGAGGCCGGATTCGGCTTCAAGTATGAGCTCCCCTACTTGTTCCTCTATCCCGCAAAAAAAAAAACAAAAGCTTAAATAAATTACCAAAGTACTGGATCTTCTTCCTCCCTAGGCAAAACAATGTCCTGACCAGTGGCCTCTCTTCCTTTTCCCCATACCAGCACAGGAATGCCATCTCTGCATTTATGCTTGCCTGTCACCATGTTCATGTAACTGAACAGGAGTGACAGCCCTCGGGCTTCCCTGGTGGCGCAGTGGTTGGGAGTCCGCCTGCCGATGCAGGGGACACGGGTTCGTGCCCCGGTCCGGGAGCATCCCGCATGCCGCGGAGCTGCTGGGCCCGTGAGCCATGGCCGCTGGGCCTGCACGTCCGGAGCCTGTGCTCCGCAAAGGGAGAGGCCACAACAGTGAGAGGCCCACATACCGCAAAAAAAAAAAAAAAAAAAAATACTATACACCATGCCCAAATGAAATGCAGTGATGATGAAACATATGAAAATCAATCATTGTAATACAGCAAAATTAACAGAAGGAAAGACAAAACCACGTGATTATATCAACTGATGTAGAAAAAACATTTGACAAAAGTCTAATACCCTTTCCTGATAAAAACACAGTGAACTATTAATAGAAGGAAAGTACTTCAACATAATAAAAGCCATATATGAAAAACCAACAGCTAACATCATACTCGGCAGTGAAAGACTTAAAGCTTTTCCTCTAAGACCAGGAAGACGGAAAAGATACCCACTCTCATCACTACTATTCAACATAGTACTAAATGTCCTAGCCAGAGAAATCAGACACACAAAAAAATAAAATAAAAGGCATCCAAATTTGAAAGGAAGAAGTAAAATGATCTCTGTTTACAGATGACATATTAGGCACAAAAATTCCTAAAGATTACACACACACACACACACACACACACAAACAAACCTGCTGAACCCAAGAAATAATTTTAGCAAAGTTGCAGAATACAAAATTAACAAACACAATGCAGTTGCATTTTTATACATTAACAATGATCAATCTGAAAGAGAATTAAGAAAATAATCTCACTTACAGCAGCATCAAGAAGGAGAAAATGCTTAGGTATAAAATTAGCCAAGAAGGTGAAGAACTTGTACATTGAAAACTACAACACACTGCTTAAAGATATCAAGGAAGATTGTATTTGTATATAAATGGAAAGACATCCCATGCTCAAGGATTGGAATATCGTTAAAATGGCCACGCTACCCAAAGAAATCTACAAATTGAATGCAATTCCGATCAAAATCCCAGTAGCAGAAAAATATCTTATGATTCTTATGGAGCCTCAAGTAGCCATAACAATCTTGTAAAAGAACAAAGTTAGAAGCCTCACACTTCCTGATTTCACAACACAGTACAAAGCAACAGCAATCAAAGTGGTATGGTACTTGTAGAAAAACATTTAGACCAGTTTAACAGAGTAGAGAGCCTAGAAATTAACCCTTGCTTATAGGGCCAAACGATATTTGACAAAGGTGCCAAAAATACACAATGGGGAAAACACAATCTCTTAAACAAATGATATTGGAAAACTGGATATCTACTTGCAAAAGAATAAATTAAAGAACGAAGTACAGGGGTTCCCTGTGGCGCAGTGGTTGAGAGTCCACCTGCCGATGCAGGGGACATGGGTTCGTTCCCCTGGTCCGGGACGATCCCACATGCCGTGGAGCGGCTAGGCCCGTGAGCCATGGCCGCTGAGCCTGCGCGTGCGGAGCCTGTGCTCCACAACAGGACAGGCCACAACAATGAGAGGCCCGCGTACCGCAAAAAAAAAAAAAAAAAAAAAAAGAAAGAAGTACAGGACCAAAACTATAAAACTCCTAGAAGCAAGCATAGGGTAAAAATTTTAGGACATTACATTTGGCAATAATTTCTGGGATACGATACTAAAAGCACATACAACAATGCAAAAGTAGACAAATAGGACTACATCAAATTTTAAAACTTCCATGCAGGTAAGGAAACAATCAACAGAATGACAAGGCAACCTATTGGAATGGGAAAAATATTTGAAAATCTTATGTCTAATGTGGGATTAATATCCAAAATATCTGAGGAACTTCCACAACTCAACAGAAAAACCCACAAATAACTGATTTTTTAAGTGCAAAGAACTTGAACAGACAAGTCTCCAGTGAAGATATACAAATGGCCAACAAGCACATGAAAAGATGCTCAACATCACTAAACTTAAGAGAAATGCAAATCAAGGCCACAATGAGACATTATCTCACACCCATTGGGATGGCCACTGTCAAAAGAACAGAAATAACAAGTGTTGGAGAGGACACGGAGAGGTAAGAACCCTGTGCCCTCTTGCTGGGAATGAGAAATGGTGCAGCCACTAGAGAAAATAGTACAGAAGTTCCTCAAAAAATTAAAAATAAAATTACCATATGATCCAGCAATCCCACTTCTGGGTTTATATGCAAAATAATTCAAAGCAGGATCTCAGAAATAAATCTGCACACTCTGCAACATTATTCACAATAGTCAGGAGGTGGAAGCAAACAAAATATTCCTTCACAGATGAATGGACATACAAACAATGAAATATTATACAGCCTTAAAAAAAAAGAAGGGAATCCTGTCAAATGCTACAACATGGATGAATCCTGAGGACATGATGCTAAGCAAAATAAGCCAGTCACAAAAGGACAAATACTGTATGATTCCTCTCATATGAAGTATGTAGAGTACTCAAAATCATAGAAACAGAAAGTAGAAAAGTGGTTGCCAAGGAAGGGCTGGAAGAAGGAGGGTGGGGGAATTAGTGTTTAATGGGTATCGAGTTTCAGTTCTGCAAGATGAAAAAGTTCTAGAAGTCTGTTGCACAACAATGTGAATACACTTAAAACACTAAACTGTATGCTTAAAATGACTTAGATGATAATCACTGTCATGTGTTTTTAGTACAATTTTTTAAATATATACTGACGTCTGAGTGCTAACCACAGAGAATATCATTTAATTTGTCTGGGATGCAGACTGGACACTGGGATTTTATTTTATTTTTTTTAATTTTTTTTTGCGGTACGCGGGCCTCTCGCTGTTGTGGCCTCTCCCGTTGCGGAGCACAGGCTCCAGAGGCACAGGCTCAGCGGCCATGGCTCACGGGCCCAGCCGCTCCATGGCATGTGGGATCTTCCCGGACCGGGGCACGAACCCGTGTCCCCTGCATCGGCAGGCGGACTCTCAACCACTGCGCCACCAAGGAAGCCCGACACTGGGAGTTTTTAAAGGCCTCCTGTAATTCATCAGTGCCATACAGGACCATGGGCCTAGTGTCACATGTTATGATTTTTCCAAGACAGGCTAAAATCAAGATTTTTATTTTTATTTGTAATGTTTATATAAACACTGCTTTTTTTTTTTTTAATGCTGGCAACTAATTTTTTAAATTCTGTGCAAACCAAACACACCACTCTTGCTGCCTCTTGGGCTACCGATCTCCAAGTTCCTTTCTAGCTTACAATGTCTGTGGATCAAAATTAAGTTTCCTGTGTCTCAGTAGGTGGCCTCCTTACCAGGGGACTCTCCTCTGGCTTTTGAATCTTCCTATGTGAAATACTCATCAATAAAATGGGTCACTATGCATAATGGGGTGTCCCAAGAAGTGTATCATGTATCATGGTTACAAGTCCTTGGCATGTGTGGGTTATCGTTTTGGTCAGTAAAGTCGATTGGAGGTTTCTGAACAACAATTTCAGGCAGAGAAACCTGGTTCTTTTGAGGGGGTGGGGGGATGTTTGTTTATTTGATTTCCAGTTTGAGAGAACCCTGTAGTTTAAGCTGAATAGTACATGGATTCCTAAATACACTTACCATACAAAAGTTGAATTGCTTTCATGTAAGTAGGACTGGAGAAGTGGGAAGTGAATGACTGTAATTCATCTCCTGCCTTATAAACAGGCTTTTCTTTTCTTTTTTTTTTTTTTTCTTTTTGCGGTACGCGGGCCTCTCACTGTTGTGGCCTCTCCCGTTGCGGAGCACAGGCTCCGGACGCGCAGGCCCAGTGGCCATGGCTCACGGGCCCAGCCGCTCCGCGGCATATGGGATCCTCCCAGACCGGGGCACGAACCCGTATCCCCTGCATCGGCAGGCGGACTCTCAACCACTGCGCCACCAGGGAGGCCCAACAGGCTTTTCTGTCCTGAGCAAACTCGGCTCCACAGAGCCTCCATCCAGGTTCAAAGGGAAAGGTTCAAGGGCTGGAGGAGGGAAAGCAGTGAGCTGAACATCTTCATTCCCTGCTCCTGAGTAACCACTGCTCTTACCCACTGTACTGAGCTTCTACTTAAGCTTTTGTTAGAAAAGGGGTTCAAGTGCTTTAAAGAAAGAAGTTAAAAAAACCCTGACCTAGATGAGGCTATCTAGAATACTCATTAATTTTTCAGATAACACTAATAGAAAAGTAACTGCACAAATAGAAAATACAAGCACCAATGAACAGTGAATACATGGATGGAAAAGAAAGTGGAATTCTGAGGCTATCCAACAAACCAAATCATACGTTATTGTTTATAACACAACTTCAACCTAGAGAAAGCCTAAGTAAAAGCATGGGGATGTAAGGTCCCTTGCAGCCTGCCCACTCACCTTCCGCGTGGAGCAACACTCCAGGCTAGATTTTAGTGTCTGTGAGAGTGAAAAGCATGCTTAGCAGTGAGGTTAAGTAAAGGTCTATAACATGAATCTTGAGGAAAGAGTAAAATAACCAAGATTATTCTTTCAAGATAAAAACACTGTAAAAGATTGAATCTAAAAAGACAAAGGCTGCAGAAGCAGCCAAAGAAAAAAATAGGTAAATTGGACTATATCAAAATTTAAAACTTTTATGCATCCAACTTTTGTACTATCAACAAAGTGAAAAGGCAGCTCTTGGAATGAAACAGAATATTTGCAAATTATATGTCTGACAAAGGGTTAATATCAAGAATATAAACAGAACTCCTACAACTCAACAACAAAACAAACAAACAACTCAATTTAAAAATGGGCAAAGGACTTGAATAGGAATTTCTTCAAAGAAAATATACAAATATCTAATAAGCGCATGAAGAGATGGCTTTACATCTCTAATATTAGGGAAATACAAATCAAAACCACAGTGAGACACCACTTCCCATTCGTCAGAATGGTTATTATCAAAAAAACAGAAAATAACTATTGGTGAAGATGCGGAGAAATCGGAACTCTTGTGCGCTGCTGGTGGGAATATAAAACAGTGCAACACTGTGGAAAGTAGTATGGCAGTTCCTCAAAAAATTAAAAATAGGATTACTATCTGATCCAAAAATTCCACTTTTGGATATATACCCAAAAGAATTGAAAGCAAGGATGTGAAAAGATATTTGCCCACCCACATTCATAGCAGTAGTATTCACAATAGCCAAAAGGAGGAAACAACCCAATTGTGCATCAACGCACGCATGGATAAAGAAAATGTGGTGTACACCTAGCGTGAAGTATTATGCAACCTTAAAAAGGAAAGAAATTCTGACACATGCTACAACGTGGATGAACCTTGAAGATAGTATGTGAAGTGAAATAAGCCAGTCACAAAAGGACAAATACTGTATATTACCTCACCTATATACGATACCTAGAATAGTCAAATTCATAGAGACAGAAAGTAGAATGATAGTTGCCAGGGGCTGGGGGAAGGGAGGAAAGAGGAGTTATTGTTTAATGAGTACCGGGTTCCCATCTTACGAGATGAAAAAAGTCCTCGAAGTGGACAGTAGTGATGGTTGCACAACAGTGTGAATGCCACTGAAGTGTATACCTTTTTATAAAATGGTTAAAATGGTAAATTACATGTTATGTATATTTTACCACAATGTTTTCAAACATTTTTTAAAAACAAAGACTATAAAATCATGAAAGCATGTTAGCCCACATGCCAAGTGAGTTTCATGAGATGCCAGCCACACGGACTTAACGTATTTCTTCTTTACAATATCATCCCACTTCATTTGATAGACATGAGAAGCTGTGATCCATCAGGGTGAACTCTGAGTGCACCTGCAATGGCAGGACTGGTCATAGGGACTGTGACTTAGGAAGGAAATCAATGGAAACATTAAAGAAAGCTTAGAAGGGCTGGTTGAACACAATGAGGTGAGCAGGAATACTGAAAACATTTCAGCCCAAAGGGATTTTAGTGAACCTGATGATTCTCGAACATTACTGGCAAGGCTACTTATAACAGACATCAAACTACTTATTATAACAGGGGAGATAAAAGTCAACTGGTACAGTTTGTGAGAATGAAGTCTTTAGACTACTAACAGGACAAAAGTGTAGACAGTAGGGATTGTTTATCAGACACTAAATGTAATACAGAGAGAAACTAAAGGATCTCATTCCAAAAACACATAAACTTGCCTCATGGATGCTGAAACAATCTTGCGGTTGGAGACAGCAATGATTTCACACATTTTACAATATTAGAAGGTCTGGCCCCCCTTCCTCTGGAAAAGTGAAGATGCTGATTTTTTTTTCATCCTCTCTGCTTCAGATGGATCTGAGAAACTCAGACGTGTTTGGCATGACGTGTACCACCATTAAATATGCTTCAAGGAGTTACAATATCAACGGATAATGAATAACGTAAAATTAACCATGAGTAAAAGACAGACCAAATTTGATACTTCCACGAATTGAGAACTAAGAGCAAATTCACAGCAAGTAAGAGAAAACTCCAACAAAGGAACCTGGAAAAAGCTCCAAAAGATTTAGTTATAACGTAAAAAAGAATTTTCAAGAAAACGTGTCAATTAAGCTTTGGGCAAGATTTAAGAGCAGAGGCAAAGCTCTCAAGTTCATGGTGGTGTTAGAGGATCCAATCCCCCTGCTGTGCCTGAGGTAGGCAGTGAAGGAAGAAGATAAAGACATGATGCTTCGTGGGAGCAGGAAGATACACAAAGAGCTGCCAATGAGCTCCATCAGCAAGTGGCCCCCCAGCCCACTGGCAGCACAATGGGAACCAGACACCTGCGCACAATGCCTGAAGCACACACCAGAAGGATGCTCTGCGTCCAGAGACATGCCAAGCTTCAGCAGCAAAGACCTCTCCAGGTGGGAAAAATGTAATTGACCTATGTGCTTTTCTTCTTTTTATTCCTCTTTTTATTGATGTCAGGTCACTGAATATTCATATCATAAAAGCTATGTTCCATTTCATAGAGATAGCCATTTCAGGGTTTGGGATTTAGACAAATGATCTACTTCACAACAACCATCCATAAGACCCACATCACTTTACTTCTCAGTATTCAACCTTCCTAAATCCTCCCAGATGGCTACATTTTACCAAAAGACGTCTCTCCATTCACAGGAGCAGGGCTTCATGGGGGAGCAATTGCTCACACTTTCTGTGACTCGCCAACCACGTTTCTTGTGAGTAAAGGTCACCACGGCTTAATAACACTTTCTGTGTAGAATACGGAGAGGAACACAATTGCATTTTATAATCAGATCTACGTTTGTCCTTGTGACATAGCAACAGAGGAGAATAAAACATTCACTGACTGTCAAGCCTCGAAAGATGACTTTAAATCACCCAGCTTTATGTTTCAGTGGCCTTTTTTATTGAAACATAATCAACTCATATTTGATGAAACAGACACAAGACTATGGGAAGAACAACGATTCCAAATGTGGAGAAGGTCTGGACTTCTTACTGTTTGTTATTTCAGTAATTTAAGCATTTTGAGATTCAGGTCTATGAAACTCCTTTCTAACCCAAGTCAAGGACTTGGTCTCTCTCCAAAGTTTTTTAAAGAAAACACGGATTGAAAGTCAATGCACATCAGTCATGTGGGGGAAAGGCGGCTTTTGTAGTGAGATATGGATCTGAATCTCAGCCTTATCACTTATTAGTTACATGACCTGACATTCGTGTCGTTACCTCTCTGAGCCTCAATTTTCTGTCTGTAACATGGTGCTGATAATGCTTACTTCTGCTGCTTGCTGAGGATATTAAATGGGGTAATGAATCAACATTACCTGGCACAGAGCCAGGGGCATGGTCAATGTTTTAAAAATTGAAGGTAAAAAGAGGTTAGGACATTTCTGGCTTCTATATGTGCTGAGGAGAAGGAAGAAGGTGGGGAGAGAAGGAAAGAAAAGAAGGAGTATCACAGCACAATGCACTGATACCCCTAAGATACGTCACTATCCTAACATCCTTTCTAACAGAAACACAGAATAGAATCGAAGACCCATCTTATGCAGCCAACTCATAAAGCAGGTATAGGACTCCCACCATAACATCAGGAGTCCAACGGGTTCCACTGTAATTAACTTGGATTTGTACTCAGACCATTCAGATGTGAGGATAAAATCATTTCTTAAATAAACTAAAGGGAACTTAAAGCTATCCCTCTACCCCCAGTCTCTACTGCAAGGGCTAAAGAATTTCCATATTCGTCTCCCTTTCCCACTCACTTCAGACATGCCATGTCCCACCAAGATGCAGTTATCCTACTTCCCTCTCTTCCATCTCTGTTTGGGTGAAAAAAATCATCCATTCCTGTATTGGTTCAGTCTTTTGGACCATTTCTAACCGATTTTCTTCATATCTCATCACAGAATGATAACTTTAGGCAAGGCTTGAAGAGTAAACTGCAGCCAGCTAGCAAATTCAAAACAAGCCCAAGGTCAGCAGCACACCAGTGAGACCAGGGTTCATTACTTAAACGTTAGAATCATTTCACATGAAAATGAAAAGGGGGGTTAATCAGTTAATGAATCTGGCACAGCAGCATCCAGAGCGGCAGGGGAGGACAAAACACTGAATGAGTTCAGAAACCAAGGAGACATTATAAACAAAGAGGGCCATTGCCTACATGTCCCTGCTTCTCTCCTTAAGATCTGAATGTCCTTTGAATCCTAACATTTAAGAGTGCAACCCTTTCCAGCTCTGGGAGGCTTGAATGCCTCTAGTGAAATGCCAGCGTTAATGAGAGTCTAATATACCTTTCCACCTGCAGCACCTGTGCAGACAAATTGTACCAGGCTTCAGACAAGCTGAAAAGCCTCCGTGTGCTGTAGATGGAACAGCTGGTAGAGTCAGTGTTCATTTGCTGAATGGTTCCTGTAGTCCCAGCTTGAGCTGGATAGGAAACTCTACAAAGGTAGCTAACTCGGAGCTTCCACGCAAGAAACATCTGTCAACTCAACAACTTTGTGTGAGACGCCTGCCTTCTCGGCTGTGGCGAATGACGACAAAGACTGCCACCAGATAGACTGACAATGGTAGTCAACACGTCCTTTCTGAAATGACACAGCAAGACTCCATCGCCACTAGCTCCAGTTTTGAAACAACATCTGGCACAGAACCAGGGTCATTTACCCACCCCCCTCCTTGGAATAAAATGAACACTTGGTTATTCACAATGCATTTGGTCCCCTTCCATTGAGAGGTATTTTAGCTACCTATTTGTTCTATCTATTGAGTTTATTCTGCATCATTGTATCTACTCTACAAAGCCTGTAAGCATTATTATCAAAAAGAAAGATGAAAAACACCTTTTCAGGAACAGAGTGGTAGAAACCTTCAAACCACCCAACTAACTTCAAAGCATTATCTAACTCCCAGAATTACCCCAGTGGGTACAAGCACATACTATGGAGAGAGTGTATTTTTCAATAAAATATTCCCTTTGTGGGCTGAAACATGCCCTATCTTCTTATGAAATTATTAGTTCGTTATTAAAATTCTTCAATTGAACTATTTCTTGAGATCTGTTCCTCTGCTGACTCATACCCGCTATCACTGATCCTAATCCCACCCTGTACCAGAGATTCTCAGTAAAAGGAAACGAGAAGATTGTACATACACAAAGCCTACGTTCACACCTTCTCTCCAAAACTAATACACCAATAAAGCCAATAAACCAGTTGAAAATCAACAAAGAGAAAAAGAGATCCTTCCATGCTCCATGCCCACCTGATCTCACATTGTCCTACTTCTACTCTCAGCTTTGTCTTCCATTTCTAGATCTTTTCCTACCTTTTGGGAAAATCTAAACTTATCTTCTGAATGAGAAAACTAAATGCCTTTAGTGAATACTCACCCCTACATCTTCCTTCACTACACAAACTTCATCATGCATTTTCAAGGCAAGCACCTTATCTGAGCTCCCCCTGACTCTCCACAATGAGGGAAGGGGACTGTCCAAAATTTCCCATCAGAATGAAGTTGGATGCAAACAAAGAGCCATCCGAACAATAGGTTGTTCTGAATTTCACTCTTTGAGGAAAAGCATTTCTTTAAATGATGGTCCTTTAAAATGTTAATCTATTGCCAATGTGCTTCAGCATCACTTTAGGGAAAATCAAATGACACTCTGTTTCCTATAGACACTTTACAGTCTACAAGCTGAGGTGATTAACGCTTGATATTCAGTACAACATGGTGGCCCAAAAGCTAATAAGAAGCTTATTATGAATGACTTCACAGCCTAAGACAGTAGCCTACAATTCCTTCCCATTACTGGTTCTGTCCTCCAAGTCTAATGAGTATTCCTGCACATAACTTTACACTTTGATTTTTTATCATTACCAAGCCATCAGACATGGATTAGGAGCAAAGTCAAAGTAATAGGAGGTTATATCCCAATATTATTTTTGAGCAACTAACAGTTCTCACTTGAATGAAATGAATTTTATTTTACACCAAACTCAATGATATAGCTGTCGTCTGGAACTTCAGTGCTATACTCTACTTCCTGGAAGTTTAGCTCATTGGATTCCTGGATTTCAGCACAGAAACCCTGAGTTCCACTCTTCAGGCCTGCCATTGAGTTACTATGTAATCATGCCTAAGTCATTTTTTGATTTGTTTGCTTTTTCTCCATTGGTAAAATGGCAATAATCCAAATTCTCCAAGCCAGGGACCTCATTTTAGGATTTATTTTTAAGCTATGTTTCTAGAAGCCCTAAAATTCTGCATAGTTGTTTCAGGTGTTACATACAAATAATTTAGTCCAAATTTTTTATTTTTAATGTATATTTTAACACTGTGGGAATATTCTAGGAGTCACTGACTCACAAGTGATATATATTAGGTTTTAACACATTTTGGTGAACCCCCTTGCAAGGCATGTCTGGTTAACTCATTCTTGTCTGCAAATCTCAGTGTAAGACTCCTACCAAATTTGTGTATATAAATGACCTTACTTTAAATATGTTATTTATTAGTAAGTGTGTAGATTGGCCCTGGTCATTTTTTTAAAACAGCAGTACCTGCTTTGCTCTCATTTCTAAACATGTGTAATCAAGTCCTCATGTCTGTGAAAGCCTTTGTCAAAGCCTACATGCTAAACCAGTCCATATTGGGCATGTGCAGTACCTAGTCTTAGCATGCAACCTTTGGGCAATGAGGCAAGATGGTGCTAGTGGTATAGTGAGAAACTGCTAGAGCCAGGTTACAAGGGCTGCTTGATTAATGGCAGATTTTGCAATCATGTTGGGGAATCATGCTGGATTTTCAGGGTGACAAACAGTTTTCAGGATCCCAAAGGGTTAGATGAGACACCATTCTGGGTTTCATGCAACTGGATAGGACCTCAGAGAATGGAAAATCCATGTTCCTTGAACATCGCACAGACTGGCCTATTGGTACAATTGGCTAAGTACATATCATCTAAGTTTATCACGGTAAACTGTCCCTTCTCTAAGATTTATATAATAAGAGAATTCCGTTTTCCCCTATCAGTAACCCACTTCTACAATAACATGCCCCTCCAATTTCTATACCATGTAAAATTCAGACTCATCTACCTGGAACCCAGTCTTATCACATAATAGTCAATTACTCAATAACTAATTTCTAACAGATAATGTTTTAATATTACTTAGTTATAAATCTTTTAGTACTTATTAGAAGTTTTGTGTGCTTCTTCCCTGACTTTGATGCTTATGATAAGAAATACGAGGGCTTCCCTGGTGGCGCAGTGGTTGAGAGTCCACCTGCCGATGCAGGGGATGCGCATTTGTGCCCCGGTCTGGGAAGATCCCACATGCCGCAGAGCGGCTAGGCCCGTGAGCCATGGCCGCTGAGCCTGCGCGTCCGGAGCCTGTGCTCCGCAAAGGGAGAGGCCACAGCAGTGAGAGGCCCGTGTACCGCAAAATATAAAAATTAAAAAAAAAATACAAGCAGTAGTTAGGCATTGTTGGTGATGCAATTTTGAAATGGGATTTCTTACTATACCTCCCATGGGTTTCTGGGTAAATAATAACTGCAGAGTGTCCTGAGAGCACACAGCAGTCCATTACCATTTTCAGCTACCTGCCTGTCAAATCAGTATTTTCATAATATAGTTTATACTTTGGAGTTCTAGAGAAAATTATATTTGTAAAAGGAATCAATCACTGGGGGGAAAAAAGTTTGAAAGCTGCTATTTTGACGACACAACCGCTGGCATCATTTGTAAATCAACCTGATAGATAAAACCAAAACATCCAACGTGTATTCCATGCTGTATTTTGTCTGAGTTATGAGTAGGCATACCCCCTGAGAGGGAGACTGCTTACTTCAGCCCAACTCAAAACACAGATGGAACAGCTCTCCAAAATCAATTATGCAGTCAATGCATGAAAATAGAAAAAGTAAGTTTTGTGGGGAGACAGAAAATTTGGGTTTCATCTGAATCAGAAAGAATACACAGAGGTCTCATGATGATACTATCATGTCACTGATATTTATTATAAATATTGGATGCCTCTGGCCTGGTTGTATATTTATGATAAGGAATTAAACCAGTTGTTAAATGCCGAGCTGTGATTACACATGGGTTCTGGTCAGATTCAATCTTTACTTTTCTTTTCTTTTTTAACATCTTTATTGGGTTATACTTACTTTAAAATGGTGTGTTAGTTCATGCTTTATTAAAAAGTGAATCAGCTATATATATATACATATATCACCATATCTCCTCCCTCTTGTGTCTCCCTCCCACTCTCCCTATCCCACCCCTCTAGGTGGTAACAAAGCACCGAGCTGATCTCCCTGTGCTATGCGGCCGCTTCCCACTAGCTATCTATTTCACATTTGGTAGTGTATATATGTCCATGCCACTCTCTCACTTCATCCCAGCTTACCCTTCCCACTCCCCGTGTCCTCAAGTCCATTCTCTACATCTGTGTCTTTATTCCTATCCTGCCCCTAGGTTCTTCAGAACCTTTTTTTTTTTTAGATACCATATATACGT
Organism: Mesoplodon mirus; assembly: GCF_964341445.2. NCBI lineage: Eukaryota > Metazoa > Chordata > Mammalia > Artiodactyla > Ziphiidae > Mesoplodon > Mesoplodon mirus. The sequence continues at coordinate 534,129 of NW_028295578.1, read as the reverse complement.
GTTAGCATAGGGTATTTATTTTTCTCTTTCAGACTTACTTCACTCTGTATAGCAGTCTCTAGCTCCATTCACCTCACTACAAATAACTCAATTTTGTTTCTTTTTATGGCTGAGTAGTATTCCATTGTATATATGTGCCACATCTTCTTTATCCATTCATCTATCGATGGACACATAGGTTGCTTCCATACCCTGGCTGTTGTAAATAGAGCTGCAATGAACATTGTGGCACATGACTCTTTTTGAATTATGGTTTTCTCAGGGTATATGCCCAGTAGTGGGATTGCTGAGTCGTATGGTAGCTCTATTTTTAGTTTTTTAAGGAACCTCCATACTGACCTCCATAGTGGCTGTATCAAGTTACATTCCCAACAACAGTGCAAGAGGCTTCCCTTTTCTCCACAGCCTCTGCAGCATTTACGGTTTGTAGATTTTTTGATGATGGCCATTCTGACTGGTGTGAGGTGATACCTCATTGTAGCTTTGATTTGCATTTCTCTAATGATTAGTGATGTTGAGCATTCTTTCATGTGTTTGTGGGCAATCTCTATATCTTCTTTGGAGAAATGTCTATTTAGGCCTTCTGCCCATTTTTGGATTGGGTTCTTTGTTTTTTTGATATTGAGTTGCATGAGATGTTTGTGAATTTTGGAGATTGATCCTTTGTCAGTTGCTTCGTTTGCAAATATTTCCTCCCATTCTGAGGGTGGTCTTTTCATCTTGTTTAGGGTTTCTTTTGATGTGCAAAAGCTTTTACGTTTCATTAGGTCCCATTTGTTTATTTTTATTTCCATTTCTCTAGGAGGTGGGTCAAAAAGGATCTTGCTGTGATTTATGTCATAGACTGTTCTGCCTATGTTTTCCTTGAAGAGTTTTATAGTGTCTGGCTGTATATTTAGGTCATTAATCCATTTTGACTTTCTTTTTCGTATGGTGTTAGGGAGTGTTCTAATTTCATTCTTTAACATGTAGCTGTCCAGTTTTCTCAGCACCACTTATAGAAGAGGCTCTCTTCTTTCCATTGTGTATTCTTGCCTCCTTTCTCAAAAATAAGGTGACCAAATGTGCGTGGCTTTATCTCCGGGCTTTCTGTCCTGTTCCACTGATCTATATTTCTGTTTTTGTGCCAGTACCATACTGTCTTGATTACTGTAGCTTTGTAGTATAGTATGAAGTCTGGGAGCCTGATTCCTCCAGCTCGTTTTTCTTTCTCAACATTGCTTTGGCTATTCAGGGTCTTTTGTGTTTCCATACAAATTGTGAAAATTTTTGTTCTAGTTCTGTGAAAAATGCCATTGCTAGTTTGATGGGAATTGCACTGAATCTGTAGATTGCTTTGGGTCGTATAGTCATTTTCACAATGTTGATTCTTCCAATCCAAGAACATGGTATTCCTCTCCATCTATTTGAATCATCTTTCATTTCTTTCATCAGTGTCTTACACTTTTCTGCATACAGGTCTTTTGTCTCCTTAGGTAGGTTTATTCCTAGGTATTTTATTCTTTTTGTTGCCATGGTAAATGGGAGTGTTTCCTTCATTTCTCTTTCAGATTTTTCATCATTAGTGTACAGGAATGCAAGAGGTTTCTGCCCATTTTGTATCCTGCTACTTTACCAAATTCATTGATTAGCTCTAGTAGTTTTCTGGTAGCATCTTTAGGATTCTCTATGTAAAGTAGCATGTCATCTGCAAACAGTGACAGCTTTACTTCTTTTCCAATTTGGATTCCTTTTATTTCTTTTTCTCCTCTGATTGCTGCGGCTAAAACTTCCAAAACTATGTTGAATAATAGTGGTGAGAGTGGACAACCTTGTCTTGTTCCTGATCTTAGAGGAAAGGGTTTCAGTTTCTCACCATTGAGAACGATGTTAGCTATGGGTTTGTCATACATGGCCTTTATTATACTGAGGTAAGTTCCCTCTATGCCTAGTTTCTGGATGCTTTTTATCATAAATGGGTGTTGAATTTTGTCAAAAGCTTTTTCTGCATCTCTTGAGATGATCATATTGTTTTACTCCTTCAATTTGTTAATATGGTTTATCACAATGATTGATTTGCGTATATTAAAGAATCCTTGCATCCTGGGATAAACCCCACTTGATCGTGGTGTATGATCCTTTTAATGTGCTGCTGGATTCTGTTTGCTAGTATTTTGTTGAGGATTTTTTCATCTCTGTTCATCAATGATATTGGCCTGTAGTTTTCTATCAATGTGACATATTTGTCTGGTTTTGGTATCAGGGTGATGGTGGCCTTGTAGAATGAGTTTGGAAGTGTTGCTCCATCTGCTACATTTTGGGAGAGCTTGACAAGGAGACGTGTTAGCTCTTCTCTAAATGTTTGATAGAATTTGCCTGTGAAGCCATCTGGTCCTGGGCTTTTGTTTCTTGGAAGATTTTTAATCACAGTCTCAATTTCAGCACTTGTGATTGGTCTGTTTATATTTTCTATTCCTTCCTGGTTCGGTCTCGGAAGGTTATGCTTTTCTAATAATTTGTCCATTTCTTCCAGGTTGTCCATTTTATTGGCATAGAGTTGCTTGTAGTCATCTCTCACGATCCTTTGTATTTCTGCAGTGTCAGTTGTTACTTCTTCTTCATTTCTAACTGTTGATTTGCATCTTCTCCCTTTTTTTCCTGATGAGTCTGACTAATGGTTTATCAATTTGGCTTCTCTTCTCAAAGAACCGGCTTTTAGTTTTATTGATCTTTGCTACTGTTTCCTTCATTTCTTTTTTGTTTATTTCTGATGTGATCTTAATGATTTCTTTCCTTTTGCTAACTTTGGGTCTTTTTTGTTTTTCTTTCTCTAATTGCTTTAGGTGTGAGGTTAGGTTGTTTATTTGAGATTTTTCCTGTTTCTTGAGGTAGGATTGTATTGCTATAAACTTCCCTCTTAGAACTGCAGTTGCTGCATCCCATAGGTTTTGGGTCATCATGTTTTCATTTCACATAACTGATGTGTCTTAGATGCTTAACATGAAAACAAATATTCTAAAATCAGCAGTGTCCTTTTGCTTTTTGTATCACTTCTATATTATATCATTATTTAAACAATACTGTAGCCAATTAATGTGCATAGGGAAAAATCAATCGACCATAAAGAAAGCTTAAGTTTTTCTATTATTTAATATCTTTTCATAGAAGGCAACTTGACAACTGTTTTCTCTCAAGAAAATGACTTCCTAGGGGTTCTCCCAGAATCAAACCCAGTCATAAACATTCCAGTTCAAATAGTTAATATGAGAAATGGAAGAAACGCCAATAGGAAAGTGAGATAGGGAAGAGAAGGCAAGCATTAAATACTGTGTTATAGCCAGGTAAGAGTGTGGAAAAGTGGAGGTAATCCACAGAGAAACTCTGGGAAACACAAGCTTCCAACTTGAAGGGCCAGGGAGCTGGGGCATTTAGATACCCACTCCCATCAGTCCTTGGTTGAGGACTGCTGCTGGGAAGCTATTAATTCCCCTCACTTCCTTCCTGCCATCTACACAGACAGAGCAGACTTCAACAGCTTCAGAAGTTCCTGGGCTGGAAAATGCCAAATAATGGCAATTGAAAGTTTGCCACATGCACAAAATGGTAGGGTCTAAGAAATATAGGAGGGACATTGAACAAATTGCCAATAGCAGGCAACCGGCAAATGCAAATTCAGAGGGCTTCACAAGTCATCTTAGCAATTAGAATAGATAATAAGAAACCTCTCTCAACAAGAGCCTGAGATGCACTATTCTTATCATTTGAATAATGAGTGCTGGTTTCCATTTATTAAACAGTTCTTATGTGCCAGGTACTGTACCAATGGCCCAACGTCCATGATCTCATTTAATGCCCACAACAATCTTATTAGTACATCACCAGTTTATAGAGGAGGAAGCTGGACTCAGAGGCATTAAGTAATTTACTGAAGTAACAGACACCAGCCCAGGTCTCTCAGTTGCCAAAATATTTTCTCTTTCTGCCTCCCACTGTTTTCAGCGTCCCTAGATGGACAGATATATTTTCTTTAGCTTGAGTATGTCATTAGCTCTGGAAATTCTATCTAAAAAACGTCACAGTCCGCCCCTTTCAGAGAAAGACCTGTGTCTTCATATCTTGGAAATTCCAGCCTGTGTACCAAACATGGAGAGACTTCCCACCTGGTGCCCCTGTCATCTCTGCCGCGTGGACTTCTACGAGAGGCTCTCATTTGGTGCTCTGCACCTGCCCCATGGTGGTTAGCACTTTCAAAGAGCTGCAGGCTCCAGGAATCACAAAACCATCTCTGCTTCTATGTCCTTTCCCACCTGATTTCCATTTGCTCTGCCTGGTCATGATGGGAAGTTTCTTTTTTTGTAGCATCATTCCAGTCTGACTTTTCTTTCACCTCTTCACATTCCACATTCCATCAAGTGGCAATTTTATTCTACGATCACCAGTTAGAACTTTAAAATAGATTTTCAAATAATATCTGACTGTTAGAACTTCAAATAGCTCAAATATAACCATTTTCTTCAATAAACCTAAATTGTAATCTCTTTTAAATAGTATTTTGAGCAAAATAATAATTCATGCTCACTTGTATTAGTCCCTTTTCACTCCTGAGTCTCCAAGTCATTCTTAAAACCTTCAAACTTTAAGTCCTCTAATGCTATCACAGCACACTTTTAATTACTGGTATCAAAAGAAAGGGACTATTATAGGGGAAAAGCCTTCTATGTTATTTTACCAGCTTAATTTCTACACAAAAGCTTTCAAGTAATCAACAAAAAGAAGAAATGCGAATCCAAATAAGCCACAAACTAGGAAGACAGTCCAAGAATGAACAATGAAGGTCAAATCCAAGTACAACAAACCCCATGGAGAATACTGATGTTTTGCTGCAGTGACATTTCATGGTTAATTGGTGGTTTGTTAAAGATTACATTTCCAAGATCAAAAAGAATAATGATAAAACACACTCAGACATGGAAAGCAAGGGCTCTATAAACAGTAGCTGTTTGGAAATTATAAATGGTACTAAATGACTAATGAGGAAGATAGAGAGCTTACCAATTCTCAGGGAATTTTGTAACTTTCAAACCACAGACTGTTGTGGGCAGGATTTGATCAAAGGTCTCTAGAGTACACTTTCATCCTCATGAGGTTGGGGTCAGGAAGAGGAGAAGGTAAAGAGGACCAGGAGCTATAAGGCTGTGACTTGGAAAGGCCTTTTGCAGTCATCTACTTCCAGCATCCTGCCCCAGAATTCCTCAAATTCCATGTTTTCCCATAAGCTGTTATTTCCATCCAGGTGTTACATGTACCAGACCCCTTTTCTACAGCAATGGCCCTTTCAGGTCTTGAGGGAATTTAAAATCATACAAAGAAAAATCTGCCTTGCAGAATCTTAGGAGATTTCACTGATTTCACATTGCTCTTAATGGAACGAAGGCATGGCATCATCTGCCTAGCCTCATATAAAAAAGGAGGAAAAAACCAAAAAACATTCATTGCCCCATTGAATCTGGTGCCCTACATAGTCCCATGTGTGACACTGGTCCCACACAGAAAAATTTGAGCTTACTGTCCACGCTGGTGCTCAGTTAAACCCACCCTATACACAGTCACCTAAGTGGCTTTTCTAGGACACAGTCTGATGGAGGCACTCCTCTGCCTTCACCTTCAATGAATCCCCATTGCTTACAGAACAAAGTCTAAATGACAGAGCCATGGCTCTCGTTCCAGCCATATCTCCTATCAACCCCCTTTCTCAGAGTTCATGCCCCAGCCATGCTGAAGAACATACAATATTCTCTTTATCTTAAGGATTTTGTAGAGTGGTCCCTCTGCCTGAAACTTCCTTCCTTCCTTCCATCTTTGCCGGGGAAGGTCCTGGAAAATTGCTACTCACCCTGCTCATCTCCACTATCACTTCGTTCAAGAAGTCCCTCTGGGTCTCCCATTCCCGACCACCACAACTGGACTTAGTTAAACTTACCCTCCTGTTTACACCCACAAACACCTACTTCCTCTATCAAATGACTTATTTCCGATGTTGTAATTACCTATTTCTTTATCAGTCTCTCTGACTGAACTATACACTCCTTAAAGACCGAGAAGTTGTTTCCTTCACTATTGTATCACAAAACCTAACAGACTAACTGACACATGATAGGAACTCAGTAAATACGTGTTGGATGAATAAATAAATGAATGAACGAATGAACAACACACTAACCAGCTGTATGAGCTCAATCTCTAGTCCAACCCTCTGTCTCTTACCTGCAACCTAAAACAATCCCAGTACTTCTGGTTGTCTTCCTTGGTCCTGGAACATTTGTGAACTTGCAACAACATCATTCCCATCCCAGACAACGCCACTTCCAATAATTTGTTGTCCTTATCTATAGTAACACCAGTTACCTAAATTTGGCCCATCTACTCCAATCACATCCCAAATCCTCTGAGCCAGGTGCAGCAGCTTCCTTTCACAATGCTAGGACCCACCACAAAACAGATGATAATCCCTTTGCACATTTCAAGGAGCAGCACCAAGGGAACAGTACCTGGGAAAGGCCATTGACAGCTCAGAATATCCAGGGCATTTCTAGAACCTCGGCACTGCTCTCGCTCTAGGAATGAAGGTCCAAAAAGCATCTCAGAGAATGTTCATAATTGTAAACAAGCTCCACCTTTGAAACACAATCTAGATAGAACCAAATATACAAGCCTGCACAATGGATGAAGCCAACGTCTCCTCCATGATTGCCCTTCTGACAACCTTATAGTCTCCTCAACCATAAAAGGTGAACTTCAAACTCACGACCTTGCCTTGTCACCAGAAACATCCAAGCTTGGATCAGTCTTTCCAAGACCAGATATTTGTTCTGTGAGCTACTAGAGACTTGTCACATACACAGAAGTATAAGAGGATTATTTCTATCTACCTGGGGACATGGAGTCTTTCACATTGCTCCTGTTAAAACTCTCAGAACACCAAAACTTTACCTACAAAGGGTTCAAGCTATGACACTCCCAATTTTCACAAACCTCCTCATCTCTTGTGAGTCACATGCAGCCAATTCCAGGAATTGAAAACATGGTTGTGAGGATGAAACTGACTTTGGGGCTCCCCTTGGATATGGTCTTCCAGACTTACCAAAAGGCCATTAAGAGGAAGGTTTACCCCACCTCAGGGAAACCCGAGGCAGTACTTGCAGTCAAGGGCTGGCCATGGCTTCTGAGCTACATCCAAAAAGAAATTCATACTGTACCTGGATCTGCTGGAGCCATTTCTGACTGTCCGAGAGCCAGCATGTACCGTTCCTGAACTGCCTCCATTGTGGATCATCAGTAGGGCTGTCAGATTTACTAAATAAAAATACAGGATACCCAGTTAAACTTGAACTTCACATGAATAGTAAGTCATCACTTTTAGTATAAGTAGATCCTATGTAGTATTTGGGGCATACTTATCTTAAAAATGTACTCGTTGTTTTTCAGACATTCATATTTAACTGAACAGCTTATATTTTACCTGTCAACCCTACTCATCAGAAATGATGGAGGCTTATAGAGATCCAAGAGATGCCTCAGAGCATCCTCAGCTTTTACTTCTATGTCCTGGACAGTGAGCACGAGCTTCCCACTCCCATTAATTGCCTGTAATGGCATATATTCTCCATTTTAGAGTCTCTTCTACTTGTAATTGTAATCATCTTCCTTATTTTAAAGAGATGTATATTTTTTTCCAAACTTAATAGCTCATCGAAAAGTATTTGGAAGTTCATTCGACAAGGGAAAAACAACATGATTCTGACAAGCGAAGGAAGCCGCCTGGTGCTTAGTAAAGAAGTATTAGGGAGATTGAAAAAGCCAAACTTAATAAGCAAATCTCTCCAAGGGTATTTTCAGAGCTTGATACCCTCCCACACCCTGAAAATATTATTACATCAAGAAGGTAGAACCTGCTAACCAAATGTAAGACTCCCATATGATTCTATCAAACTGAGGATGCTTCTTTACTAAGAAGTGTGCACACGTGCTGCCCCAGGTACCTTGGCAGTTGCAACACAGAGCTCTTCGCTTTGGGATGGAAACAGCAAGTTTTCCTGTGGTCTTCACACTGGCCCCAAAAATACTACACTCCCAATACTTGTCAACTTTAAGTATTTTTCTGCATATCTTCATTTTTCTGTTACAATTTGGACTACATCTTAGCCTTGACATTACATAAATTGCATTCAAGAAGCTATTTTTAAAAGTTGGTAGGAAATCTTAAATCTATGGCTTGCAGTCCCTGGCTTACTTTCATCCAGGGGCATAAGGGTTTTCAAAAGTACTCAGGTTAGTTACCCCGTATCACAGTCCCACGCTTCTGTCACAGATATGAAAATGGAACATGATATTTAAGGTTTTAGTTGCCAAATCATCAAGCTTCCCAGGCAGAGGCAATAGATCAAAATGATTACAGAGGTATGGATTTTGATTTGCTCCAGTGTCTTGGGAAAGTCACTTGGCCTCTGTATTTATTTGTACTTATCTGCACTTATCTGTCACTTGGGGGTTACCATTGTACCTAGTCCATGGGTATGTTGTACAAATTAACTGTAACGTAGTTAGAAGAAACCGACACAGAGTAAGCACTCCACAGACATTGGCTATTAGCTATTGGAAATATTTCTCCATGAAACACATGACTTTATCAGTGGATGACCCGGTGGGAGACAGTGAATCACAGAATCACAGCATGTTGAAAGTGACCTAGTTCACACTCTTATGTGAAAAAAAGAAAAGTGTGCATGGGTAGAAAATGTCTGAAACTTTACATAACAAATAGTACATCATGTTAACTTTGAGGATTAGAATAAATCAGGAAAGGAGGAAAGCAAAACTTGAGTGTAATTCAATTTCTACATCATTTGTGTTTCTACACAGAGACTCTGAATACACTGGAAGTGCAATTTTTTTTAATGTGGCGGGATAAAGGTTTTCAAGTTTTCCTGATCCATCCGTATTATTATTTCAGAATTGCTGGCATTTCTTGCCATCTTCAGATCTACACCCATTTGAGTCAGTGGGCCCTTCTGGATGGAGGAGATAATAGAGCAGAAGTGAAGTGAGAGAAAAGGAGAGACAAGATTTTCTCTTTTCTCTTCAAAGAGGAAAGGTCTTTGGAATGGGAACAACTCACAACCAAACTTTGGGGAAAGGATGTGATGGAAAATGAGACAAACATCCTACCCCTGTGATGAGAAGGATTCCCTGGGCTGGATGGAGGGAGGTCACAGGTGGCTGGACAAGGAAACCAACTAGGGAGAAACACACACAAGTGCAGAGCAAACACCCTGAGGCCACTCAGCCTGACTCCATGCAAACATGTGTCCAGCAGACAGCCCTTCACCTGTGGCTCCCCAGCAAGACAGGTACCTCGGGGGTGCCAACTCATTCTGAGTCCATTATGCCTGGCCATTCATAAACCGCTGTGTAACGTGTGAGGAATAAACTCTCAATGTTTATGAGGAAATTGGGGAAGGAGATTGAAAGGTTACTTAAACGAAAAAAAAAGAAGTTCAGGAAGGCAGGATGGTAGAGAGACAAGAAAAAGACCTTAAAAGATAGAAAGGATTTGCCAAAGAAGAGAAAGCAAAAGAAATGATTCCGAATGGGTTAACCTGCAGCTAGGAAGTTAAGGAAGATTATTGATGGGTGAAGACTATGGAATAAAGTGAATAAAATTTCTCAGAAGTTGCTGAGAATATGGTAAGCAGCATGATTATCAAATTATGAATTGGCTGCAATGGCATTCTAGGGGGACACTAGGAAGGGGAAGCAAATGTTCCTGAGATGACAGTAGCAGGTGGAAAGTTGTTTCAGGGGAAGATCAGTCTTGCAGAGGGTGTATCAGAGGAGGGCAAGTGTGAGCAAGCAAGGAAATACTAAGTGTATACGGTTCCTTCACTGAGTGCACCCAGCCCCGCGGTCAGCCTTGAGAACAAGCAGGACTTCAGGTACTGGAGCTACATTTCAGTCATCAAGACTTGAGAAGACACCCTTAACTCAGGTCTTCTCTTCAAACTCCATCTTTCCTTCTTGACCTTCATTTGGCCTCTTCCCTTACCCTCCAGCTGTGGACTGAGGCCACAGAGCAAGATGGGTCACTAGTGTCCTCCATCCCCTGGCGACTGTGGTTCACATCACTGGAGTACCAAAGGCAATAACCAAGTAACAGACACAAGAGTGTATGAAGAAGAAGAGATTCTGATAAGGCTTTCTGTGACAGTGTGGGCCGAGTTGGATGTATATGCCTGCTATCACCTGAATGATGAGCAAACTTAGGGGAGAAGTGCTCAGAAGGCAGAGCCTGGCTCTCTATAGGCTCTGCGTCCTCACAACCCACTCCAAGACCTCAGTTGCATCTTCGGCCCCCAATCTCTCTCCCTCTGCCTACTCACAGTTTTTGAAGTCTTCTTTCCTCCACATTTCTCTTGAGAGGTGGAGGAGGAAGATGAGCTTCAGGCCAGCTCAGACTCCCCTGGGATCCCAGCAGGATGCCTCTCATTAACCTCCCACATTCTAGGAAGCTCCTAAGATCTCCACACTTGGGGGAGTTTTCATTTCATCAGTGCTTCAAATTGCTGGCTGGAGATGGCCTGTTGAAAGGTGGCTAAAAGCAAGTAGGAACCATTGGGCAGCCTGGCCCTTCTCGACTGTCAGACATCTTCAGGGATATTCTAGGAAACATTGCTTGTTTTAGAGAAGGGAGGGAAACAATCCAATTGTCCAATAATGCTTGAATGGAAAATAAATGATGCTATACGAATGTGACGAAATAATACCAAACAGTCAAAAATCAAAGACCTAGATCTATATGGACTGATGTCACTAAATCTTGAAAACATAATATTGTTTGAAAGAAAATGAGATAAAGAATCTTAGATTATGATAACAGGTATGTAAGTATTTAAATATTTAAATCAATTCAACATATTGCTTCTATATATATAGATGCAAGAAAATAAATTTTATCCAATGAACACATTATTTACATTTAATATGTTCATTTATCTAGGAAACTCAAAAGAACCCTCAGAAAAATTAGCAGGAACTAATAAGGCGGTTCAACAAAGCACACACATACAAGATCAATAAATTTTAAAAGTCAATCACGCTCCTCTATACTGGTGATAGCAAATTAGAAACTGTAAAAGAAAATAAGAAAAAAAGAAGATGTAAAAATTGTCACAAGAGCCATATAAATTACTTAGAACTAAGCATACATAAAAGTAAATAAAACTGACAAACTGAGTACGACCACTTAAACTCCGCCCAACCCAAGGATTAGAAAACGACTGTTCTTACTTTATGAGAACACGCCCTCTTCCTAAGTAGCAGATCAGTACGTGAGAGTGAATCAAAGAAACACAGCATTTGAAAAGTCAACTAGGCCAAGCCTCTCGATCGCACAGACAGAAGCTGAAGCCCAGATAGGTTGAGTTACTTGCTAAAGGGCCCAATGTCCTGACTCAAGGACTCGCATTTTTCACTCATTCGTAAGACACAATCAAATTCAGTACCTTGGAAAGAGATGGGAAATAAATGAAGAAATCAATTATATAGTTCCTCATCTTTAAGTACAGAAATAGCCGTGACAAAATTACATGTATTGAGGGAAAATTGAAGTGCAGAGTTTAAAATGTCAATAATCCACAGGGAAACTGGAGACCATTTAAAATATTCATATTAAATCTCTCTAGAAAAGGCATTAAAAGATCTCCAATCAAAATGTTCATTTTATAATAGATATGGTATGATACAACTTATAATAGATATGGTATGAACCTTTCCCTTTCACGGGAAAGCTTCGGCTGGGAAACAGGAATTGTTCTTGAAAATGGGGCCTGTGCTATTGCAGACACTGTGCTGAACTTAGGTCCACAGAATGCTCTGATGTCATCATTGAGGTCACAGAATCCTGCTGTGCGCCTGGCAACCTTGTAAACTGAACAGCCCTGGTGAGCACTAGGCAGTACTGCTGGTTCACTAAGTGATACAAGTTTTTCAGCCATTTAGGAGACTTAACTATTTTTGTTTGTATTGAATCATTTCAACAGATTGCCCAAGAGGCAACAAGGGCCAACCTGTAGGGAAGAGGAGGAGTTGGACATCTCTTGAGGCATCTTCTAAGGGACACTTCTAGTTGGTACCATGAAACGGCGACAGAAGAGGAAACATCTGGAAAATGTAGAGTCCCAGGAAACTGCCGAGAATGGAGGAGGTATGTGGGGGGCAACTTGCTGGGGGACATGGGTTTCTGACAAACTAAACCTTCTCTAGGATGGGGGGGACTGAGAACGTGTCACCTGTGAAGCAGGGAGCGAGACACCTCGTCTCACTGATGCTGCCGTAACCATACGGAGGGTCCCTGTGGTGTGAGATGGCACAGAACGGCCAGATGCCCCCTGGGAGATGGGAGGTCAGCTCCGCTGGTCTGGGGACTCTCTCCTGGGGCTGCCGGGCCTGGAGCTTTGTCGGACTCACAGCAGGCTGCATCCTGCTTGCACAGACCTAGAGGTGCAGCTTTTCTCTGTCCCCGATTTCTCTCTTATGCTCTTGGATCTTTCCCTGGGGTCATGAGGTGGGGGATGTGAAGGATGCAAGGATGCTGAGAGAGACCCATGAGTTGCTTGGCCTCTTTTACCAAAGTGGAAAGAGAAGCCCCATGAGTTGTAGGCCCTGTTGAAAAGTATCTTGACAAGTGGAATGCAGTTCGAAAGAAGATTGTTTGTCTAGGGATGGTGTCATATTTAAAGCAAGGAGGTTTTATTCCTTCAACAGGAAGAATTGCCCAAAGGAGATCAAGGGAAGGGAAGGGTTTTCCAGAGACTGATACCACGTGGGCGGGGGTGAGATATGTCCTTAGGTTCCTGCGGGGAGCTCTGAGAGCCACGGGCCACGGGGTGCCTGCGTGCATTAAATGTAGGCGAGTAGCTTGCCCTGGGCGGGGGTGGTCACCCCAGAGTTCCAGCTAGACGTCTCTGCCCCAGATTAGAGCCCAGTAGCTCATACCAAGCCCAGGACACTGGAGACTGTAGGGTGGGCCGTGGCAATGGAGGTCTAGAGAGAAGGTAGATTTTCAGGCAGTGGCTGGGACAGGCTGGGGAAGGCAATGACTGCCCCTAACCATTCAGAATATTTTTCTCTATGTTCCTGTGTGTGTGTGTGTGTGTGAGTGTGTGTGTGTGTGTGTGTGTGTGTGTCGTAGTGCAGAGATGAGCAGGATGAATGGGGGTAGAGTGCTTATCAGATATAAAGTCTTCGTGGTAAAGTTCCTGTCACCCTGCCTGGACCTGGCTGACACTCGCTGTATGTAAGAGTGTATACAGAACTCTTGTTAGGGGTGTTTTATGAGACAGTAACTCATACACCCATGTGCACTCTGATACAGCAAAAATATCACACACCCCACATATAACTTCCTTAGTAAACCACACACAGCACATGGAGGTATATACACGCATCCCTCCTGTACTACGTTCTCATACAACCCATCTGTACCACAATCCTGTCCTCCAACACCAAACGCTGGAGATGAGATATGTATATAGACACACACACTATATATATAGGACACACACACACACACACTATATATATATATATGTATCTGATCAACTCTCACACAAACACAGCTAACTTCAGCTATCGCTAAATACCTCTATAAGAACCAGTCACGTGTCATACACACCACACTTATAACACATTCTTGAGTAATGCCAGACCCGCTTTGTACAAACCACAGTAAACCACAGTCTCAGTAACCCATGTCAGGGTTGCCAGAGAAAATATGGGCTATCCAGTTCAATTTGAATTCCAGATAAGCAACAAGTAATTTTTCAGTATCTGTATGTCCCAAATATTGTACGGGCCATACTTACACTAAAAGTAAGTAAGACCAAATACTGCATGGGAATACTTACACTAAAAAATTATTCTGGCTTTATCTGAAACTGAAATTTAACTGGGTGCCCTGTATTTTTCTTCGTTTAGTCTGGCAACCCTTATATACTTACCACCAGCTCAGGTATTATATATTTATTGTAGTTTTGTTTAGTGTGTGTCTTCCACTACTAGAATGTGCAGGATTACCAGAGACTACAACAATGCAAGAGTGCCAGATACACAGGAGTAGCTGCTTACTGAATCTTGGTGAATGAATGAATGAACACACACCATAAATACAAGCCACACCATGTAATGAGGAAAAGTTACATGTCCCAGAATTCCAGACTTGTGAACAGAAACCATGCACACGAAGGCCACAGACACAGATAAGACACAGCTGCACCGTGCTCCCCATGCTAACCCCACACTTACCACAGACTTAACTGATACACATCACTCACTCTTCCCACATACTCACAGTCACCACCGAGGCCTACATTACCAACAAGACAGTGACAGAGTAAGTACTGATTGGAATTAAATCCTGGAGTATACACTGGGAACCACACTCTCAACTGTGTGTATTCACTGCACCTGACACGTGTCACACACTCAGTAAATATTTGTGGACAGAGGACTGATGAACCCACCCTGAGCCTTTCATTCCTCCCTCAGGACTCTCGAAGTCACAAGAGGATCCCCCTCGGCTTGGATCCACTGTGGTGGCCCAAGGCTGCAGCCCAGGGGCAGGGGAGGTCTCCTCTGCCCCTAAACACTTCTCCTGTGCTTCTTCTCCACGCAAGCTCATCTACGCCGGTAAGGGCGCGGGGCTCCTCAGGTGAGGGGGTGCTTGGCTGTGAGGCAGGAGGCACACAGATCCCAGGGAGGCTGAGAGGAAACCCAGGGTCATCAGAGGTGATGAGGGCTCTGTGGAGGAGCCTGGGCAGGATGGCTGAGGTGTTACGAGGGCGTGGATCCCAGCTGAGTCAGGGATGGGGGGCGTGTGTGAATCCTGGTACTACTATGGTGGGGAAGTCAAGGAGCAGGGGCCGGAAAGGTCTGGACTTGAGGTGGAGGGAAGAGGGACCAGATTAAGCATCTTCAGAGGAAAATGTAGGGTTTCTCTTTGCCTTTGCTTCCAGAGAAGGACAGAGTTCTGCATCACAGACCTCCAGCCTGAGAGCAGCACCATCCAGCTCAGGTCCACACAGCTCACACACACATGCGCCCTCCAGGCACAGCCCTTCTCAGTGCACACATGAACCCCAAGCACGTGATCCACAGTACTCTCCTCCTGCACCACCGCCCCATTCCACAAGGTATGCACCACCGGTATTCCCAAACTCACACTCCTCGTCATACACGCATCCATCCGCATCCCTCACATACCACAGTCCTCACCACTGTACTCCACACCCGTGTATACAGACACCGCTCCAGTATCCCCCAACACGCAGAAAAAAGCCCACAGATGACACCAGATACACCACTGCCTCCTACGGCCAACAGACACCAAGCTCACGACATAGCTACATCATGCAAATGTCCCTCTCTCGTCTACCACACCAGCTCCCTCAGCTTCTGGCATGGCCCATGCATGTTATTATGTTTTTAATTTCCTTTTTCAGGAATCCGGAGATCACATCGAGACACTGCCCAGCCTACCGCACCCCTAGCCCAGGTTCAGGAAAAAGGGGAGACCACTCCCCCATCACACTGTGTCTCCTCCTCACCCTCTTCACCCTGTAAGAACGATCTGCACACAGACAAAGAGGAAAGGGGCATGAAAATATACTACATGCAGGTACAAGTGAACAAGGGTGTAGCTGTCTCCTGGAAGACACACAAACCCTTGGAGTTGCCTGAAAAGCAGCTGAGGATAGAAGTGACCCTTCCTGAGGATGCGTGCACAGTAGACACTTACCCCTCTGATGTGTCCACCGAAAACCTCCTGTCTGACAGTGAGCCCACTGGGGAGGAGAAAGAGTATGAGGAAAGGGCAGAGCCAGGCAGCCCATCAGGGTCACCTGCCGTCGAGGAGACACCCAGGGCCAAGACACCGGACTGGATGGTGACCATGGAGACTGGCTTCAGGTGCATGGCCTGCTGCCGGGTCTTCCCCACCTTGGAGGTCCTCCAGCAGCACGTGAAGGGCGGCGTCCTGGAGGGCTTCAGCTGCTGTATCTTTCATCTCAACATGGCCCAGTGGATGGGCAATGTGGAATCCGAAATCACCCCGAGGAGGAGGACAAGGAGGACGAGGAGGACGAGGAGGAGGAGGAAGAGAAGCAAGAAGGCCCCAGCCCAAGGAGAACCCGTAGGCAAGCTCTTTCCTCTCTTTTGATTTCCACACAGCAACTGAGATTCATGGGACAGAAGATCCTGGAGACGGTGTGGTCTTGGAAGAGGTAAGGCTTGAGGCTGGCAGTCTTCTGAGCCTATGTCACGAGGGCCCAGAGGTGTCTAAGGGAAGGAGCCGCACACATGTGCTGGTTGACCTAATGGCTCTGAAGTTGCATCAACTTGGGACACACCCAGCACTTCCAAAGGAATTGAGCTCTGTTGACTTCAACAAGAATGTGGAGCCTTTTCCTAGGAGTTTTCTCAGGGTCTGCACGATGGACCTCAACTCTTAGAGGACGTACTGCCAGCAGCTCCTTCTCGGCAGAGAGAGCCAGGAGTGGTCTCAAGAGAGGACAGGGGCCCTTGCAGGACCAGAACTTTGAGGTCTGAGAGCCTTGGGCCTGAGCCGAGATCTCACCCGGACCACTGGACCTAGCCTTCTGTGACAAAGGGGAATATGAAAGAGAGTCACGTGGAAATGAGGTCCCCCGAGATATGGAAATGTTCCAGAACCTTTGTTGCGTGGTAGTTGATCTGGAGCCAAGCTCACTGTGGTGTGTGTGGCTCTGAGCATTAAGGCAATGCTGGAGGGTAACCCTGACCAGCAGAGCTTGGAGTGCTTCTTGTCTCTTCCTGTTCTACCTCAGTTGTTTTATCCCTTCCAGGGAGAAGAAAGCACCCTCGGGATAGTTGGTAGTAAACCAGGGTATATCCTCCCTCAAGGGGACCCGGCCTGCCCTTCATTCAAGATGCTCTGGAAATGGGAACTGACTCATGTTATCGAATTGGCTGAGGGAGCACAATTCCCATGTTGATTCCGGTCAGACATGTTCATCAGACCTAGAGCTTTTCTCCTGATTCAAATCAAGTAGGGTATTAGTAGACTTCCCATTTATTTCAGCCCTAGAGATAGCACATGAGCAAATATAAAAACTCTCTGTGTATCAAAGCATTCTAATGAGCCCTTTCATTTTGCTGTTCATTGTGAAAAACACGCTCACTTTATCTCTGCCAATGAAGTGTTTCCACTTGACCCATGATGCCCCACGATCCCATTAGCCTCACTGAATTTAGGGAGCCCATTATGATGACATAATTTCCCTCTCATTCCTGGCCTGCAGAGAAGAGCAGCTATAGAGCATTCCAAGACTGCTAACGCTCCCCTCACCAATACGTTTCTTAAACCTCTGGCAAAGCAAGTGTCCTCTGAGCCCTCCCAGGGCACATACGGGGTTTGGGTGAGCAGATCTTATGTGATAAATCCACTCCAGTGGTCTGGCATTCCTATGCCTTTGTAAACCTTCTACAGTGGTGGTTCTCAGCTGGGGACACTTTTGGTCCCCCCTCCCAGGAAATATGTGGCAGTGTCTTGAGACTTTTTTTTTTTTTTTTTTTGTGGTACGCGGGGCTCTCACTGTTGTGGCCTCTCCCGTTGTGGAGCACAAGCTCCACACTGGCTCCGCACAGGCTCAGTGGCCATGGCTCACGGGCCTAGCTGCTCCACGGCATGTGGGATCTTCCCGGGCCCTGGCACGGACCCATGTCCCCTGCATCGGCAGGCGGACTCTCAACCACTGTGCCACCAGGGATGCCCCTTGAGACTTTTTTCTTTAAGGAGCTGTGTTATGAATGAGCCCCACGTGGCTGGTGCACACGGATGTATCAAGGCACTTTTTTTTTTTTTTTTTTTTGGTACGCGGGCCTCTCACTGTTGTGGTCTCTCCCGTTGCGGAGCACAGGCTCCAGACGCGCAGGCTCAGCGGCCATGGCTCACGGGCCCAGCTGCCCCGCGGCATGTGGGATCTTCCCGGACCGGGGCACAAACCCGTGTCCCCTGCATCGGCAGGCGGACTCTCCATCACTGCGCCACCAGGGAAGCCCTCAAGGCACTTTTGATTGTTACAACTAGGGTGGCAGGGAAGAGTATGTGCCACTGGCCCATCTTACATTGCACAGGACAGCTCCCAACAACAAAGAGCTATCCAGTTCAAAATGTCAGTCATGCCAACGCCAAGAAATTTTGCTACAACATACTTAGAAAGTCCTGGCATTTTGACTTTAGCATACGCTCACTTTGGGTACAGGTTTCAGTCATTTGAGCAAACTGTTGAAGGCATTCCCAGGTAGCCAAGCTAACACGCTGAGTCTGGAATGGGTGTTGAATGCACTCGTATCAACAAATCCAGCCTAACCCAATATTACATTACTCCCACCTGCTTCAATACCTACAAAATCCACACACATTATTTCTCAGGTTTCTATTGATATAAATTATAAAATTCCATATTTTAGAAGATAGTGTCTCCTCATGGTCATCCTTTATACCCGGTGGGTACCCACCCCTTCCCTGCTCCCGTCCCCATTTCAAGGACTCTAGTCTGATTACTAGGTCTGGAAAAACGAGAGGTAGTGGAGGCAAGTCTTGAGGATCCACAGACCCCTGCAAGGAAACTATCTCAGAGTAGAGGCAGACTTCCTTCTAATAGCACAGCAGGCTCAACTAAGAGGTCACAGGTCAGAGGTCACAGGCCTCAGCTTTGTTGGAATCTGCCCATATATTTCCACCTCAAATTTCCAGGATTCTACTCCTTCCCACTGATGCCCTAGGACATAAGAGAATCTACAAGGTTGTGAATCAATGTGTTGTCATTCAGCCACTGACTGAATTTGACTTTGGATCCCCTTAAAAAAATAAATAAATAAAAAGGAAGGAAAGAAAGATAGAAATGCTGATTATAACAAGTCCCCCAAAGTGTTGCTATGTAGCCAAGCTCAAAGCTAAGACAGAAAATCCCCAACGCTAAAAATAGATTTCGAGCTCAAGCTATCAACTGGGAGTTGAAACTGAAGGCCCTACAAAGGCCAATGGAACCGGATACAAAGCTAAAGATTTAGTCTTTAGCATAGGTGGGAGTCAAGGTTAGAGGAAGCCATGCACTGGGAGTGAGTTGTGAACTACTCAACACTAAGAATGGAAGAGCAGCTCTTTCATTGAATGTGAAGAAAGAAACAGGTAGTCCCTAGTTGCTACCACTGTCTTTGAACCAAACTAAAGAACAAGGTCAACCAGAAGGGCAGATATGAGAATCAAAAAGGAAACCTCTCTGGAATCCTCACTGAACCAAGTCTAAGTTCTGCTCTACTTGTGGTCTTTCACTTACAGAGACAAACCTTTTGGGCTTACAACAGGGATCAACAGACTTTTTCTCTCAAGGGCCAGAAAGTAAATATTTTAGGTTTTGTGGGCCATCAGTGCTCGTCACAACCACTGAACACTGTCAGCACAATGGGAAACACTCAAAGATGGTAAATAAATGGATGGGCCAATAAAGAGCTTTTATGTTCCAATAAAGCTTTAAAGGCAATGAGCCAGGTTGGGCTCACAGGAGGTAGTTTTCCAGCCCTTGACTTAACTCACTAAACTACAAATTACCTTGAGAGTTGGTGGTTTGATAGCTACCAAACCAAACCAAACAAGAAAGCCCTAGGATTTCTGACATCTAATGCAATGCAATTTGAGGTAGCATGGACTTCACATACACATGTGAAGGTGTGGTCTAGGAAACCAATCTTGGAAACCTGCCTCTCACATTAAATACATCTTTTGCTGAGTAAAGCCCTTTAACCAAGTAAGTGTTAAACATCAGTGAAATGACTAAGAAGTAGGAAATGGTATGCAAACCTCCTCCTTAACAACTTGTTCCCATCAGTCGAGGTTTCTTCCCTATGCACATTTTTCCTTAGGGAATCGTTGATAAATTTTACCTCTAAAACTTACCTATTTCCACTCTCTATCTTCAGGATTTGCCCAATCACTGTTACTTTGTAAACAATTTAAAAAAGTTTTTTGGGGGGTAAATTCCTTTTTTCCCACAGCTAATGGTTCTCTGTGTCATAGTGTCTGGAACGACCCAGCTACTTCTCCAGTCAGACCAAGCACTTGAAAGGACAAGCCGGTACCCCGAGCTATCCATCCATTCACCCAGTAAGGAAGCCTGATGAGGAGAACTAGGATGTGTAAATTTCTACTGTTGGAATTAAAACAGAATATTCTGGGCTGCATGGATTTATCCTAAACTTCAAATGCATTAATTATAAATATACCGTTACACTGACTACTATTCTGTATCTTTGAATAACCATATACATTTTTTCTTTTTATAACTGATTTCTAGAGGTCTATTCCTTAATTTTGGCCATATATATGTATACCTCATGATGATAGGATTTCTCACTGTGAGGGATTAATATGTTCTTAGTAATTTTTAATATTATATTTTACATTATTTTACTACCTATGTTACTATAAAAATAACAGTATTTTACTGGAAAATTGATGCTCAATGAAAAATTTAAAATATGGAAGTTACATGTGGAAAAAATCCCTGAAAATCTTGCCACTGTTTACATAAGGGTGAATATCCCTTTACAGATGACAGGATGCATTAACACACACACATACGTGTTTGATTAAGGTATGTGATGTACCTACCTAAAATACATTAAACTGTTACATGCTTCTGTCATTAAGTTTAAGCCATCATTTTAACAGACCTGTTATTACGTAACTATCTTAAAATATAAAGACATTCCTATTGAATATTTCACTTTTACAAAATTTAGTAACATTGACATGCTACTCACCTTTTCTATTTGAATTTCCTAATTATAAGGTCCTATTCTGTGATTTCTATATCAAAGGGACGCACGTTCTATGTTTTGATATGTACTCAGCAACTTCACTTTGAAAATCAATTTTTCAATCCACCGCTAGGAAAAAGTGTGCAAGTCAGTCGTTGAATAAATATGTTTGATGAAATTACCAAATTTCAACAAATAATTTTTTTCTTTTTATCTCAGGCCAGAGAGGAGTAAGGAGATGGAGAACTTGACAAAAGTAATCTACTTCAAACAGCCTCTTTTCTCTACTTAAGAAGTCTTGATGAAAGTAATGCTAAAACCCTTGGGAGACAATCACATCAAAACCTAGACGGAAATGTGGTGAATAAGAAACCAACGATCAGTTCATTTACTAAGAAATGTTTGTCCTCTGTCACTGTCATTAGTAACTCTTTCTGACACTTAAACCTCTGCCTTGACATTCTTGAAAAAAGGGTCAACAGTATGTTTTCTGTATTGCAAGATGAACAATCCATTTTCAGTAAGTCTATACTGTCACAAAAGATAACTACATTTGTACTGTATAAGATTCACAGAATATTAGATAGACAAAGTCCAAGATAAGATCCAACTTGAAGCGAGGCTGGGGGGAGACAAAAGGAGCTCAGCGTAACAGGACGATGCCACATTAATATTACAAATTGCAATACTGAGTGGTTTTCTAACACTTCAAATTTTTGTCTCCCTGAATTACTTTTAAGGCCAGATTTAGGTTAACTGCTCTGAATACAAATTTTTATGAAATTTTGGAGGGGATTGCAACATAATTTTCAAAAAGTTTTTCCTCATTCATTAACTGAACAAATATCGAGCACCTACAAAGTAGCTGACAATGTTCAGACTGTAGATTCAGAACAAACGTCGCTGCGTTCGTGGAATTTACGTTGTAATGGGCATACATTTTGGCATGTTCATCATACTTTTGTACAAGGCCTGCTGAAACTCACACTAAGGCTTCTCCCCTAATATTTAATAGAGGTCAAGGTTCAAACTTACTACACCATTTACCAGAGTTCTCTGCCGTGTGGCCTCCTGACTACTGGGACATGTTGAGCTATGGCTGAAACACCGACTTTAATGAAAGAAATGATTTTTTTTTTCTTTTGAACTTGATGACTGGAAGAATTCACATGACACCTGAGTTGTTTTTGTTTTTGTTTTAATCATTTTATGGAACTTTCTTCGTGTGTGGGCTCTCTGATGGTCTTACCACTCCTATCACTTTTATAGGATTTATCAGCAGCATGGATTCTGTGATGAACTGTTAGACTGGAGCGTCAACTGAAGCTCTTACCACAGGTCTCACACTTGTAAGGCTTCTCCCCTGTGTGCACTCTTTGATGAGACTGTAGCTGTGAAGGCCGACTGAAGACCTTACTGCATCTGTCACATCTGTACGGCTTCTCTCCAGTGTGGACGCTTTGATGAAGCTGAAGACTTGAGGCCTGAATGAAGTGCTTCCCACACTCCCCACACTTATATGGTTTCTCTCCTGTGTGGACCCTCTGATGCATGTCGAGGTTCAGGCTCCACTTGAAGCCCTTCCCACACTCCTCACATTTGTATGGCTTTTCTCCAGTGTGGACTTTTTGATGGGCTTGAAGGTGTGAACTCCGACCAAAGCTCTTCCCACACTCTTCACATTTGAATGGTTTTTCTCTGCTGTGGACTCTCTCATGGGCCAGAAGATTTGAGGCCTGCCTGAAGACTTTCCCACACTCCTCACAATTATACGGTTTCTCTCCGGTGTGGATTCTGCAATGAATTTTAAGATCTGCTCTATGACTGAATCCCTTCCCACACTCTTCACATTTGTATGGTTTCTCACCGGTATGGATCAGCTGGTGGATCTGAAGTCGTGAACTCTGATTGAAGCCCTGCCCACACTCCTCACACTTGTAAGGTTTCTCTACACTGTGGGCCTTCTGATGGATTTGAAGATATGAACTCTGACGGAAGCCCTTCCCACATACCTCACATTTATAGGGCTTCTCCCCTGTGTGGACAACCAGATGAACTTGATAATGGGAGTTCCTCCTGAAGCTCTTCCCACACTCCTTACATTTGTATGGTTTCTCTCCTGTATGGACTCTTTGATGTGCCTGAAGGTTTGAACTCAGAGTAAAGCCTTTACCACACACATTACGTATGTATGATTTCTCTCCAGTGTGGACTCCCTGATGGGCCTGAAGACTTGAAGGCCGACTAAAGCCTTTCCCACATTCCTCACATTTGTAGGGTTTTTCTCCTGTGTGGACCCTCTGATGAATGTATAGATTTGAGCTACAAATGAAGCCCTTCCCACACTCCTCACATTTGTACGGTTTCTCTCCCGTATGGACTCTCTGATGGGACTGAAGGTGTGAATTCCGACTGAAGCTCTTATCACATGTGTCACATTTGAATGCCTTCTGCCCAGTGTGAACTCTCTGATGGTCCTGAAGGTGAGAGGCCTGACTGAAGGCCCTCCCACACTCCTCACAATTATAAGGTTTCTCTCCCGTGTGGACTTTACAATGAATAGTTAAGTGCTGACCTACGACTGAAGCCTTTCCCACATTCCCCACATTTGAATGGTTTCTCTACAGTGTGGACTTTCTGAGGAGTCTGCAGCTGGGAGCTCTGACTGAACTCCTTGCCACACTCATCACACTCACTGTGTTCTCCTCCCACGTGAACTCTCTGATGAATATGAAGAACCGAGCTGTAACGGAAGCCTTTTCCACACTCACTGCACGTATGAGACTTCTCTTTTGAGTGTAATTGCTGGTGAAGATCAAAGGTGGAGAGATCGGTGAAGGTTTCTTTACATTCATTACACTGGTAAGGTTTTTGTCCCATGTGAATCATAGTATTCTGATCCAGTGTTGAAACCCTCGTGCTATCTTTTCTATAATCACTGTAGCCGTAAGGTTTTTGACCCTTGTGTACTCCATGAGCATCAAGGTGATGTGAAATCCAACTGATGGTGTCAACATCCTCTTTACACTGACACAGTTTATTTTTCATGGAAATTTGCTGGTGTCTATTCTGATAATTCTGTGACTCAGCCAATGAAGTTTTCCTCCAAGAATCCTGGGCTCTCAAAGTTGCAAACCTTGGATTTCCAGGACTACTGGGATCACCTGCTTTATCATTTAATATACGGTTCTCATCTTCAGAAATTTGAATAGAGTCCTGCCCCAATCTGGCAGGGAGAATCACCTTGTTTGTGGGACTGACAACTATTTATCATGGAGTCTTGGCATCTGGTTAAGTCATTTGCAATTTGTTGCCAGATTTGCCAGCAGGAAAGCTCTTCACGTGATCCTCTGTCTTGAACGGCCCTCAACTCACTTTGATTGTTTTCTTCTAGAGGGACAGAGAATTCAGAGATGTGGACACGTGAAAGCTTTGTTCAAAGATTCAAGATTTTACACTTAAGACACAGTATGAGACTTTAATGAACCTCAGGATGGTTCAGCTTATCTTTCGCACGACAAATGAAGTTCTCTGGTTTATATACTAACAGAAACCAAGAGATGGTCTGTTAAACTCCCAAATACTTAGCATTAATGAAACCCATTTAAAACCAAATGACTACTCTGACATACTATTTCAATCATCTTTCAAAAATTACATGTCATTCCTACCATAACACAGTATCAATAAAGACAAGCATTTTGCTGTGCTCACAGCTTTAACAGTGCCTAGCAGTTAGTCAGGGCTCAAGAAATGCATGCACAGGTGAACTCAGTTTGATTTCTAGGATTCTCTACAATTCTGAATCCCAGGTTAAGTTTGAACCAAGTCAGAGAAGCGAAACAGCTTTTACAAGTCAGGTATCAGATACAGGAAAAGGACTGGAAAGTACAGTTTGGCTTAAGTTGAAAGGCTGCACCCGAGGCGGCAGCACACCAAGGGGGTTAGTGCTGAGGAGGATATGAAAGGGGCTAAAAACCGGGACTGCCCCGGTGGCACAGTGGTTAATAATCTGCCTGCCAGTGCAGGGGACACAGGTTCGAGCCCTGGTCCGGGAAGATCCCACATGCTGCAGAGCAACTAAGCCCGTGAGCCACAACTACTGAGCCCACGTGCCACAACTACTGAAGCCCGCGTTCCTAGAGACCGTGCTCTGAAACAAGAGAAGCCACTGCAATGAGAAGCCTGCGCACCACAACGAAGAGCTGCTCCCACTCACCACAACGAGAGAAAAGCCCATATGCAGCAACCAAGACCCAATGCAACCAACAATTAATTAATTTTAAAAAAGGGTCTAAGAATCAGTGGGGTTAAAAAAAAGCATGAAGACCTATGCACTGGATCCTTCTCAGGCATTTGTGCTGCCTAATATGTTCCTCCACTCCCCCTGCCAAGCAGGAGTCAAAATGTAGAGGCTAGGGAAGAATGCTGTCTCTTTAAAAACAGCATGGAAAATTTTTGGACACAGATACATTGGTCTTTAACAAGAATGAGTTCCAAAGTGAAGAATGGGCTTTATGAGTGAGCTGGGAATAAATTCCATAGCCTGTGATAAGTATTGAGAAGAAACAGACTAGAAACTATTAAAGAATGATCAAAGCACTCAAGGTGACATTATCTAAAATGCCTTCTACAAGATACATACAAATGCACACACACACACACACAAAATGTTTGTACAGCTAACAAAGATCGATTTCTTATTAGTGAGGTGGGCTTTGGAGGAGGCAAATGGGACGCAGCGGGGCAAATCTTTTAAGGGAAAGGCTAACTCACCAGCTGGCTGTTTTCTGAGACCTGTTCTCCCCTGGTATAAGGGATAAGGAAGTAGAAATTTCTTTCCTTCTATGGGAGGGTTACCTAAGAAGTAGACATAAGAATCCTCATTCAAAACAGTATTTCCTCCCCAAATGAATTTGCTCTGCTACTGAGAGCTCAAGGAAAGTCACAGGGAAAGCATTTTACTCAGTTTGGTTATAATTACAGGTTCTGTACATATTTTTTGTGCAAGTTGATGAGGGCCAACTTGTACAGAAAGGCAAGCACACACATACACACATCATGGGCACCTGAGAAGTTAGAATTAGGCTAGGAATTCATTTGAAGACAAAAAAACATTTAGCAATATCCCTTATTCACTCGGATTTGTTCACTGCCTACTAGCTATTTTCATGGAAGGCTAATTTCTCTATCCATTAACTCATTCGTTTATTCAAGAAATATTTAAGAGTTCCTGTCCTGTACCAAGACTATGCTAAGCACTGAGGCTAGTGAGCAATAAACATATAACAGACCGAATTCCTCCTGCACTCCTGGATTACCCTCCAGTGGAAGAAAGAGAGGTGAGAAACAGGTGAACAAAATGTACATGAGTGAAACGCTTAGAGACAAAACAAGGCAGGGCAGAGAGAGTAAGAAAGAGAGGACTGTATTTTCCATAGGGTGGTCAGAGGACAGCCACCTCCTCATCTTTAAGGTGACTGACTGAAAGAAGTAGAGGCCTAAAAGATTACAGGTGAAAGAGTATTCCAGGCAGAGAGAAGGACCAGGAAAAGGCTCTGTGGCAGAAGCATCCTTTGCAGGTCTGGAAAAGATAGGGTAAGAGGGAGGAGAGGTGGTGTATTCAGGGAGGTGGTGGAGAACGAACAGCAGCCCACAGAAGGCTCTAGAAGCCACTTTAAGTGGTTTTTATTCTAAGTAAAAGAAGCCACAAGAGAATTCTGAAACAAGAACATAACCTGACTTAAAGTTACAAAAGATCACTTTGCCACCTAAAGAACAAACTGTGGGAGGAGAAGGGTGGCAACAGGTGACCAGTACAAAGACTATGCAATAATCCTGGAAAGAGATTTCCAACTGGGACCAGGTGATGGACAGCACAGGGCTGGTGAGAAGCAAAACAGATAGAGAGCTAACCACAGGAACTCACGGCTGCTTGGTTCTCACCTAAATTTCTATCTGGGTTGCTGAATTCATCAACCAAAGCCTCTCTTCTCTTTCTATATGTTTTGTATCTCGTTTGAAGAATGAGAACATGCAAAGTCACAAGTTAACATGAACGGGCTAGAGCGAAAGTTTACTAGAAATTTGAGTTCCAACTGCATATTCAAGGTATTGAAAGCTGTGTTTTTCAAACTTTGTATCACGACCCACTGAAGAAACAGCATTTATTTCACAACCTAGATACACAGGTAGAAAAGTATACATTACTAAAACGAAGCTTGAATGACCTATATCTAACCAATGTCTCTTTTCATGAAATCTGTTCCCACTGGCTCTCACACCACTCATGCCATCGCCCAGAGTTTCTGCTGCAATGTGTTGTACTCTTCCTAAGAAACTCTGATATTTTCTATACTATTTTATTTCATTAAAAAGTCACACGTAGGGCTCAATAAATTGGCTTTATGATCCACTAATGGCAGGGAGGGAAATCTGAAGAAGAATACACAAGGTACAGCAAGATACTGCCGATTTACAGTTCTTTTACAAAATAATTGAAAAGGACCTGAAACACACTGTTTGGAAAGACCAGAGACATCCTCTCGTGTCCCACAGGAATTGCAAAAGTCTGGTCCCCAAACTCAGGGAACCACCTCAAGAGGCCCAAAGCCTTGAAACACCAAGGTCACAAAGACACTCGCAGAGAAAGGCTGTCCTCACCCACTGAGACCAGGTTCCCGAAGTGTTCCACCATCACATCCTGGTACAGCTTCCTCTGGGCCGAGTCCAGCAGCCCCAGCTCCTCCTCTGTGAAGGCCACGGCCACGTCCTTGAAGGTCACCGCCTCCTACGGCAAACAACACCACCTCAATCTTATACCCAGTGGCCAGTGGAAGAGGGGCAGCCCCGAGGAGACGAGGAGGATGGGAAGTTGCTCCAGCTCCTGTGAGGTGTGCAGACTTCCCAGCACCCCCTCCTTCCATCCTGCCAATGCCACACACTGACTTTCCTCAGCCTCACTGGACGTGCAGCTATGAAAGAGAAAGCTTTGTGTGTTTACCTGGGGCTCTCAGACAACTCATAAGTAAACTCCCTAGAATTCTAACCACTGGATCCTGAACTAAAAAGCTTTCACTGTTTAATTATTATTGCCAAGTGCCCCAGAAACAGTTACCAATTTAGTCCTGGCAGTATTTGATGGCACCTGCTTTCTCACTGAGGTGGGAACCAGCTGAGAAGGAGTGTTATATGTGGAAACTAACCAAAAGGCCATGCCAGGTCTCTGAATGAAAACTCTCTCTTTCCCCGTTTCTGTCTTTCGCTTGAATGCAATACTCTGACTCCAGACCCTTGGTTTTCTGGGTGAGTCTGAGTTGGTTCCGCCTTTTTTCACAACCCCGATTCTTTATATTTAAAACAAAGATGAAACCAAGCACCTCTTTATACAATTGTTCTGAGCTGTCTATGCAGTGACAAGTGCTTTAAGTACCACTGGACTTTTTAAACTAAGGTCATGCATTACTCTGATTAGAAAAAAATATAAGATGGAAAAAGAAACAAATCGGTAAATAAAATACACAAAGGGTCTGACTCAAGCATGGGGAAGACTGAATCTACCTCTGGTCGTGAGAAAACTTCCAACAATACATGATTTTTTCTGCGTGAAGCAGCAGTTTGATCCTGCTGTGCTCTGCCGTATTTGGATATTCTACCAAAAAACATCCAAGGCACCACATGTAAAACATACCTCTTAAATTCTGAATACCTAAACCTACTATGTTAAGGGCAAAAAGGGGCAATATTCTTCAGAACAGATATTTTGAGAAAAAGGTTAAATCAGGAACACTGTCACTGTAGTGCTCCTAAAACAGGAGAAGTCTTTAAACTAAATGTCTGTGCATAAAGAATAGTTTAAAGAATAGGTGCAGGGCTCCCCTGGTGGCGCAGTGGTTGAGAGTCCGCCTGCCGATGCAGGGGACACGGGTTCGTGCCCCGGTCCGGGAAGATCCCACATGCCGCGGAGCAGCTGGGCCCGTGAGCCATGGCCGCTGAGCCTGCGCGTCCGGAGCCTGTGCCCCGCAACGGGAGAGGCCACAACAGTGAGAGGCCCGCATACCAGAAAAAAAAAAAAAATAGGTGCATAAGTTTGCAGGAACATGATAAAGCAATTAAAAGTGAATGTTAGCTAGTATTAAATGAAAAAAAACAATTTAAAACTGTATCTATGTTATAAATACAAATACACATCCATGAATACATATGATGAAGAGATTACAGAAATATAAAAGCAGCTAATTTGTAAGCAGGTAAGCAGTAGACTGGAAGATGTCCTTCATTTCCCTTAATTTTTCTTTTACTTGTAAAATAAAAAAAAAATGATGAAATAAAACAAAAATTAAAACCGAAACCAATTAAATTTAACAGGAATTTTTAAAAAAGCACACATGGCACACTCAGGTCCTCATATGCTTAGACTCTCCTTGAAAGAGAAAACCCATATGGAACTATACCCAATATTTCGTAATAACCTATAAGGGAAAAGAATCTGAAAATATATGTATATATATGTATAACTGAATCACTTTGCTGTACACCTGAAATTAATACATTGTAAATCAACTATACTCCAATCAAAAAAAAAAAAAAAGAAAAAGAAAAAAAAGAGGAAAACCTGTGTCCAACCTGAGTACAAAAATGGCGTTTTTAACAGCAAGAAAGGCAAGCTCTACTCACCTGGAATGTGCTCATGTTCTCTCTCCTTCTGGGGCAGTGCAGAGTCCTAGCAAGACAGACAGGGAAAGAAGAAGTCAAACTGGAAACTGGTTTAAAGAAAAAGAAGTCACTAACCCACGTGGTGCTCATTGTGAATTACCAAGGCTCCCAGTCCTCGGGGTGGCTACAGCTGATTATGCTTGATGAGCAGAGCCCCACGCAGATACCAGATGCCCCCGTGAACCCCCTCAGTGGCTGTGTGAGGAATGACCTGCCCAGCCATACACAGTGGCCCCCTCACAGTGTGCCTGCAGCTTCCACAGGGGTCATTCTTATTCTGGGTATGGGGTAAACAGAGACCATGTAAGTCAGAGTAGGTTTTGGAGTCAATATGCATGGGCTCTGATCAGGCTACGCCATTCACTAGCAGTGTCACCCTGGGCAAATTATTCACATCTCTTCGCCTCAGTTCTGTCTTCTGCCAGTAGGGGAGAACACGGGCATCCACCTCGTGAGATCGTCATAAGGTAGGAAGCTCTGAGAACACCACTGTCAGGGTTTCTTATTTCTTAGCAACTGCGGTAAAGCAGATGATATTTTAGTTAGAAATTATCCTTAGAGATGTGATTTCTACCAACAGAAGACTGTCAGACATGTGGAGGTCGTACGTTGTTGCCCTGTTATGTGAGAGTCTTTATAGACTTCTGAAAATCTCTGCTTGTCTTCCTAAAGATTTTGTGACTGCAACAATAATATTTAAATTGACATGGACAACTTTTTACAAAAGGTATAAAAATACGTTAAGTTTCTTTTTAAACAGGAAGTACCCTTTTGACAATTATGCACAGAGGTAAAGAGAACTAATAAAAGCCAGGATTCTGCAACAACAATAAAAAATAGTTTGACAGTCCATACCTAATTCAAATGAAAAAAAGACAGGAATCTGAATTGTAATTATATCATTATAAATATAGGAAAGTTTAAGAAATAAATGGGAGACTTCCCTGGTGGTGCAGTGGATAAGACGCCACATTCCCAATGCAGGGGGCCCGGGTTCGATCTAGTACAAAAGATGGCAATGATTCCACTCCCCAAAGCTTGGGAGAGAGATATCTTCACAACTTCTAACGACCTCCATTTTGACTCTACACTTGCTAGCTGTCTTCTGCTCAATTCAGGATTCTGAAAGGGGCCCTGACAGTTGACAATAATTAGTGGGGGAATAAAATCATTGGGCTAAGTAGGCCTTTGGTGAAGCCAGCTCAGTTTTATCTGTGACATCCAGCAGGGTCAATTTCCTCGGCCTCAGTTTCCAGAAAAGACCCTCTCTTGAGCTTCTCGAATTTTCACGTGCATGTGAATTACTGCGGGATCTTGTTGGAATGCAGCCTCCTGGACCCCCTACGCAGAAATTATAAATCAGAAGGTCTCGAATGGGGCTCAAGGCTGGGCATTTCTATCCAAGTGATGCCAATGCCGCTGGTTTGTGGAACACAATTTGAGTAGCACTGCAGTGTAACATCAGTCCCACAAAAAAAACAGCCTCCACTACACAGAAACATACACAAAGAGTAACCAGACAAAAAGGCACTAAAACATTAACAACTGTTATCTTTACATCCTAAAGTTACAGATAATTAAAATTGTTCTTTATGTATATATCTGCATTTTTCCATAATGATTATGCTACTTCTATGATATACATATTATTTGAAATAAAATAAATGACCCAGTTGAGAAAACTATCTTAAACACTCATAAAATAGCCTAAACCTTGCTCTCAAGGTCCCCACAATTAAGTCCCAACCTCCTTTCATGATATGATTCTAGCCAGTACCCTATGCTCAAAGAGAATATACCAAAGGGATTAGCAAACTCAGCTGCTGGACTCAAACTGCCTGGGTCCCAACCCCAGCTCTGCCTCCTACCATCTGGGTGAGGATGGGCCAACAGGGTTGTGTTCCCTGCCTTAAAGTAGAGAAAACAGCAGTACCAATTCACAGAGCCACCGCCTGATGGAAATGTGTTCATTTGCATAAAGCTTTTAGAATGGAAATTAGTGACCAAGGCTCAGTTATCATCCTTACCCATGTCTCATACGTTCTACAATTTATAGGAATATCTTAAGTAGAAGAATGCCAAGTCCTACTCACGTGGGGCTCTGCTGCCTCTTCCTCCGTGCAGTGCTTTTTGAGAAGCCAGGGCTGGGGAAGGAAAGGAGACTGTGAAATACCAGGGCTGTGTTTCCATCCCCACTAATTCATACCGCACCCCCTTCCGCCCCCGTACCAGCTAGAAGTCCTCTCCTTCCAAAACAGGCCAGGAGTCCAGGACAATTCAGCTTCCTGGGCTCACAGAATCCCGCTGCGAAATGGGTGCCTCCCGAATTAGCGTAGTATTAATACCAACAATGTATCAGGCAGTTGTAGACCTTTTACTTGTGCTATCTCGTTTCTCCTCACAACACTATATTAACAAGGCATTCCTTTTTCCCCCCTTTTACCGAACAGCAACGGAGGCACAGAGGAGTTAAGCAACCCACCCAGTGTGACGCCGTATGAAGCGGTAGGGCTAGCTCATAGGTGGGGGACGGGGTCAGGTTAGGGGTGAAGAAAACCGGGGAGACCCTCAAACCCCAGGAGGCACGACCTGAGCCCACCCCATCCCGGCTACGTTACCAAACGCAAAGAAGCTCCGCCCGCGGGACGTACATCACCACTCCAGGCCCTCAAACCTCCGCTTTTAGCCGCTCCTCCTCTTTCTCCCCAAATGAAAGGTCTGCAAAGGGGAAGCTTGAATGGGTCGTGAAGAGCGGACCTGAAACACCGTCACCAGGCAGAACATGGCTGCTACGTGTCCTCCTGGGGCGGAAGTGCCTGCGACTAACCCGGAACTCCTGGACCATATTTCCCAGAATTCCGCGGGTAAACCTTTACAGCGAGGCGTTACTGTAGCTGCAGTATATGGGGCTACACGAGTTTACGAGCTCTGGACTACATGTCCCAGAATGCAAGGGTGGGTGCGGGGGTGTCTACCGGCACGAGCTCTGGACTACATGTTTTCACTCTGGTTTTCACTTTCCGGAATCCCTGAGAAGGTCTCAGGCCGTCTTGCCGTTCTACTGTGTAGGCCTCAGAAGAGTGTAGATTCTGTTCATTGAAAGGCGTACAAACTCAGTCGAATTTTGGACGTCTTCAAGAGGCTAAGCGACATAAAAGCATTAACAGCCACGAAGGCTTCCTGGTAAACCCCAAAGAGTTTCACCATTGGAATAAGGGGAGAAGGAAACTGGGCTTTCTTTGGCAGAGACTGAAGCCAAACGCCAAAACACCTCATTCCCTGAAATTGTGTAAAGGTGAACGTGTTTTGTTAGCATCTTACAACCCGTGCAGAAGCAAGGGAAAATCCTTTCTAGAGACAGACATCAACATCCTAGGTCTCAAGTTATTTCTGTAATTATAAAATCTGTGACATTGCTATTTGACCAAGTGAACTTTAAGGGGAAGGAAAAAGCATTACTTGACATACGGAGGGACACTTCACAGTCATAAAAGTTTCAAATTCTCAGAAACTAATAACTTCAGCTGATACTTTATAAAGCAAACATTGACAGAACCATGAAGAGAAACATTCAAATTCATAATTGGATCTGGAGATTGGAACACATACATAGAGGGAAATGTTGAGCCTTAAAAGCTTATATTAAAGTAGAAAGGGGGGCTTCCCTGGTGGCGCAGAGGTTGAGAGTCCGCCTGCCGATGCAGGGGACATGGGTTCGTGCCCTGGTCCGGGAAGATCCCACATACCACGGAGCGGCTGGGCCTGTGAGCCATGGCCGCTGAGCCTGGGCGTCCGGAGCCTGTGCTCCGCAACGGGAGAGGCCACAACAGTGAGAGGCCCGCGTACAGCAAGGAAAACAAAAACAAAACAAAACAAAACAAATAAAGTAGAAAGGAAGTTGAAAATTGATTCAGAAAACATCCATTTCAGGAAATTAATAAATGAATAATAAAACTGAAGAAGGCAGATGGAAAAATATAAGATCAGATGAATGAAATACAAAAATAAAGTAGATCCCACACACACCCACAAAACAGAAATTAAAGAAACAAACAAAACAAACAAAAAAAGATCATCCATAGTATAAACAAAGATTTTTTCAAAAATGTGTTCCAAATTCTTTCAGGAAAATATCCTCCAAGAACTATTCCTGACTTAAGCCAACATAGCACACAGGATTTCTTTCCACTACAAGGAAAGTGAAATCTTGGATATAGCATGATGAAATACGGTAACATGATTAAGTTTTATTTATTCACCTCCTGTTCCCTATGGCACCCTCCACTCCCTTCTCTACCCCGTAAGCTACCATTCTAATTTGTTTGATGTGTTTTCTTTTGGGTGTGTTCTTGTGCAAAATGTGCACTTGTGTATATTTTCAATTCATATAAATAATATTGTGTCATAAAATTCATTCTGGTGTTTATTTCCTTCATTCAGGAGTATATTTTTAAGATTCACCCATCCAGGCTTCCCTGGTGGCACAGTGGTTGAGAGTCTGCCTGCCGATGCAGGGGACGCGGGTTCATGCCCCAATCTGGGAAAATCCCACATGCCGTGGAGCGGCTGGGCCTGTGAGCCATGGCTGCTGAGCCTGCACGTCCGGAGCCTGTGCTCCGCAGCGGGAGAGGCCACAACAGCGAGAGGCCCACGTACCGCAGAAAAACAAACAAACAAAAAAAACATTCACCCCTCTATCTAATTTGTTTCATAGAGTTCCATTTTCTGCACCCACATTTTACCTGTACTCTTCCAACTGCCATGCCAATGATAATAAAATAAACATCTTCTTACATTTGTTTATAGACGTATCTGAGAATTTCTTTGGAACACATACCCGAGTGAAATTATTTCATAGCAAATATGTATACTTTAATAATATAGCCAGATTGACTTCCTGAACGGCTACACCAGTCCAGATTACCAAAGAGTTGCACGTCAGGTTTTTGTGCAACCACTTACCTTCATTTGGACGACTCATCACCGTTTTGCTAGTGTATTAAATGTATAGTAGTATCTTGTTTTAGTTAAATTTCTCTGATTTCTAATAAGTTTGATCTTTTTTTCAAATGCTTGGTAGCTTCATCTATAAGTGTCTACTTAAAACTTTTGCCCCATTTTCTAATGTGGATGCTATCTTTTTCTTCCTCATTTCTATTACATATTCTGATTATTAATACCTTTTCAGTTTTACCAATTACAAGTATCCTTTCCTAATTGGGCACGTGTTTCTAAAATTTTTCTATTGTGTTCTTCATGGAATAGAAATCTTTAATTATAAGATAATAAACCAATAATTTCTTAACATCTGTGCTTCTGAAACTCCTCAGGTGAAAAAATATATTTCTACCTTTTAAAAATTAACTTTCTAGACTTATCTTTCACATGTAGGTCCTTTAAATATTTTGGAGTCTATTTATGTACATTTTATTACATGGGATCCACTTTTATTTTTCTCCAAGAGAAATTCTTAAAAATAGTGATATTCATGGCTTGAAGATTCAATATTACAAAGATATCAGTAATCCTCAAAATGATCTATAGGCTCAATCAAACCCCAATAAAAACATCAGCATTTTTTCCCTTGGAAATTGATGAGATGTTTACAAATATTATGTGGGAAAGCAAAGAGCTACAAGAAGAGCTGGGGGCTTCCCTGGTGGCGCAGTGGTTGAGAATCTGCCTGCTAATGCAGGGGACACGGGTTTGAGCCCTGGTCTGGGAAGATCCCACATGCCACGGAGCAACTAGGCCCGTGAGCCACGTACTGAGCCTGCGCGTCTGGAGCCTGTGCTCCCCAACAAGAGGCCGTGATAGTGAGGCCCACGCACCACGATGAGGAGTGGCCCCCGCTTGCCACAACTAAAGAAAGCCCTCGCACAGAAACGAAGACCCAACACAGCAAAAATAAGTAAATAAACTCCTACCCCCAACATCTAAAAAAACATAAAAATAAAAAATAAAAGAAGAGCTGGGACAATCTGAAAGAAGAATGAAAAGAAAGATATTAGTCACATTAAACCTTACTATAAATCTACAATATAAGATAGTCTGGTGTTTGCTCAAGGATAGACAAGATAATAGACATCAAAATCCATGTTGAAACAGACATTATAACAACGTGTAAAAAGAAAACACTGCAGGGAGCTCCCTGGTGGTCTAGTGGTAAGGATTTGGCGCTTTCACTGTGGTGACCCTGGTTCAATCCCTGGTCAGGGAACTGAGATCCTGCAAGCCACGCAGCACGGCCAAAAGAAAAAAGAAAGAAAAGAAAACACTGCAGCAGAGAGGGGAAAGAACTCTTGTTAATACAGTTGATCCTTGAACTAGGGTTCAAGGGGGTTAGGGGTGCCAACCCTCTGCTAAGTTGAAAATCCAAGTATAACTTATAGCCAGTCCTCTGTACGTACATGGTTTCTCCATAATCGGCAATTCTGCATCTGAGGATTGAACCAACCTTGGATCGTGTAGTAGTGCAGTATTTACTATTCAAAAAAATCCTCGTATAAGTGCACTTGTGTAGTTTAAACCCATGTTGTCCAAGGGTCAACTATTGGTTCTCAGTCAGCTGGATATCCATATGGGAAAAATATTAATCATTACTGCATAGGATATAAAAATATAAATTCCAGAAGATCTGCAGACTTAAATTTGAAAAGTAAACAATGATGCTTTAGGAAAGAAACGTAAGATAACAGCCTTTTTGCCTTGGAGTAGGAAGAATTTCTTAAGACCAAAAAAATCACCAACTGTGAAAGAAAAAATTGAAAAATTGGACTATTTCAAAGTTAAGAAACACCGTAAACCCAAACGCAGCACTCTTGGGCCAAAAGTGAGAGAGATTTTAAAAACATCTATGGAATAAAAGACTCAGATGCATCCCTCATGCCCATGCATTCTTCAAGGGTCAACTGTATCTACCAAAGTTGAACATATACCCTATAACCCTTTGGTTCCACCCATAGAAATATCCCTCAAACAAGTGCACAAGGCACATTCTAGATTGCTCACATCACCACTAACTGTGATAGCCAAGAATGGGGAAGTACCCAATACCCACCAATAATGGGATTAATAAATAGATTTTGATATGTTTACACACTGCAATAATATCCACCAATGAAAATGAATCAACGGTATCCACTCCCATCAATATGGATAAATGTCATGGATATACTGTGGAGCAAATGAAGCCAACACAAAATAGCACCTATTACATGACTCCATTTATATCAAGTACAAAATAGGCTAAGTGAATCTACACCATTACAAATTAGTGGCTACCATATGGAAAGGAAGGTTACTAGAAAGAGCCAAAAAGGGATGCTTCTAGGGTTTGGGCTTTGTCCTGGTCCTCCAAGAACTAGACGGCAAAGTGCTGAGAAAGACTTTAATGAACAAATATTTCATTGGGGGAAACATCGGAGAGAAAATGGCAGGGAGCTCTGGAAGGCTGGCAGAACTATCAGCGCATAGTGCAAGTCTGACCCTGAGTGAAGATTTGGAAGAAAGATTTGGTAAATCATCCGAGACTGCCTTGTCATCTACGTAAAATCCTTCAAGGCTGTCAGAGTCCTTGAAAAAAGGTCACTGGACAGAGGAATCCTGGTCTCCAAGAAATGGCCTGCCTTAGGATCCCTGCTGTGCTGACCAGGAGCAATCAGGGGCAAGGCCGGCCTCCAGGCAAACGTGGTGATGGATTTAAGAGCAGCAGCTGGGACCTTTGGCCAGTTATGCTCCCTGTGGTCATAACTGTGAAACAGGAGACTCTCAACGTGGATGCTTCCTTGTGATAAGATCTGGTTGTTTATTTCTGTCAGAAATAATCCTGAAGCAACGTTGCGTCCTTCTCAGTATATCATACCCCAGAGATCTAAAACGTTCGTTTGTTCTGTTATTGATAATGTTCACCTCTTGGCTAAGGTAGTGTTCACCAAATTTATACCTACTGTATTTCTTGTTGTGATCAATACTTCGTGGAGAGATATTTGGGGTTTTGTAGCATCCTGCTCCTTGTAAACTTTCAACCAGTAGTTTTATAATTCATTGATTACTCTTGCCAGAACCTATCATTACTATGATGGTTGTAAATAATGATTTTTACATTACGTCATTCCTTCTATATGTTTATGGTTTGGCATTCTATTATGAGAGCCCTTCCTTCCCTCCCTTCCTCTTTTTTTATTCATATTCTGTATGATAATTATTTATTTTAGGGTCAAATTGCTCAGATTTACCCAGTGTGAGTCTCTTCAAGCTGGATCTTTTTACACGTCCCACCACTCTTTCCTACTTTCTGGCACAGTAAATTTTCTCCAGGATCATTCTACACTTTCCTTGCTCCAGCCCTGAAATAGAAACGTGGATATACATGCTTACATACATGACATACACATGTGTGTGTTTGTATATCCTCGCACTTCCATATCTACTTCTGTAAATACCTAGCACGTGCACTCACTCCCTCTCTCTCTCTACAGATGGGTGGACGGATGGATGGATGGGTAGACAGATCTGTATAAATAACTTATGGTCAGACTTCCATATCCGTGGTTCCTCTGTATCTGCAATTCTGCAACCATGGGTTCAACCAACCACAGATCATGTAGTACTGTAGTAATTACTATTAAAAAAAAACCCCTGCATATAAGTGGACCTGCCCAGTTCAAACCCATATTGTTCAAGGGTCAACTGTAACTTGCTAAATAAAGCCCTTTAACCAACTATATTAAAAATACCACCATTGGTCTGCGTATGGAATGCCATCCAAACCTGCTTTGTCCTTACTGGTTCCACATCCAGAGGGTCCTCTGCTATTATGCTCAGTTCTCTCCTCATGTGCATCTTTTCAACAAGAGAAACTTTTTTTTTTAAACCTCCACAATGTAGGTATATCCACTTTTGTTTCTAGCTCCAGGATTTTCCCTCTCCCTATTATGGATCTGTAGTTAAAGCACAGCATAAATAATAAAGCTTCAACTGTTGAAACTCATGAATTTTTCTGTGTATGCAAAATAATCTGAGAACTGTTTTGTTTTTGAAATTGGCTTCCAGAGTTCATACCATAATTTTGATCTTATATGCCTTATGACAATATAGAACAATCATATGAGGTCTTAACTGCAAGGGATAATTATTTAATACTTTTTCAAATTCTATTAAAATAATTTCCTGCTTTGGCAATACCCACTATTCAATGAAAAAAATATAACATGAAGTTATAAAATGGAAAAATATCACAAAATGCTCCTTGCCTAGGAAAACCACTCTGGAAGAGTATCCCTTTACACATGATCTTATGCATGTACACATACATGTGTGCACATGCACACATACACAAACACTAACAAAGATTTATGGTTGATTATACTATGAAGGCTACAATCTGTGACCTCTCAAAGCCCATATTGTGTATCTCCTGCGATTATGATATGTCATAAATTTTTAAAATAAATTTTTTATTTATTTATTTTGGGCTGCATTGGGTCTTCGTTGCTGCGTGCGGGCTTTCTCTAGTTGCAGTGAGTGTGGGCTACTCTTCGTTGCGGTGCGCGGGCTTCTCATTGCAGTGGCTTCTCTTGTTGCGGAGCACAGGCTCTAAGCACGTAGGCTTCAGTTGTTGTGGCACACAGCCTCAGTAGTTGTGGCACACGGGCTTAGTTGCTCCACAGCATGTGGGATCTTCCTGGACCAGGGCTCGAACCCGTGTCCCCTGCATTGGCAGGCGAATTCTTAGCCACTGTACCACCAGGGAAGTCCCTGTCATCATTTCACCGGTTTCAGATTAATATAGGAATCTATCAAAACACAAATTCTTACAGCTGTACACTAATTTCCATTAAAAAATTTAGTGACATCATTGATGTGGTGTTCATCTTTTTGGTATTTTAATCTCACAATCAATAACTTCCAATTATATGATTTCTAAATCAAAGAGATCTAATATATTCTGATATATATACTCCTTTCCTGAAACCATGCTTTACTGCAACCAATAGGGAAAAGCACATAAATGTCAGTCTTGTCTCAATAATACACTGGATAATTTTATCAGATTCCTACAAGTTTTCTGGGTATTTGCCTCATGGATGTGGGGGAAGAATATGGCATAGCCCCTACCTGAGAACTTTAGAAGAAATGCTACAATAATTAGAAGGCAAACATTCCAAAGTCTGGATGAAAATGCAGAGAATTAGAAATCAGTAAGTTCAAGGTCAACTAAAAATTTTTTTTTCTAGGGACAAACAATTTTTGTGACACTTTCAAAGTGTTACAGTAAACCCTGCCTTAATATTGACAGACAAAAAATCAATTGTATACTATGCAGTTACTGTTGTTGCAAAGTTAATCATGTTTTTTCACTCTGTACCATCAGAAAAAAAAAATCACAAGGTAGTTCAATTTCTACTGAACACAGTCCTTGGAAAACTAGACGGCGTCTCAAATAACCACCCAACTTGAGAACAGAGGCTGCGGGAGGCAAGGAGCCAGTTGCGATAGGCTAATAGCATATTAATATTGAAGATTGGGGGGCTTCCCTTCCCTGGTGGCGTAGTGGTTAAGAATCTGCCTGCCAATGCAGGGGACACGGGTTTGAGCCCTGGTCCAGGAAGATCCCACATGCTGCACAGCAGCTCAGCCGCGTGCCACAACTACTGAAGCCTGCACACCTAGAGCCCGTGCTCCACAAAGAGAAGCCACTGCAATGAGAAGCCCACACACTGCAATGAAAAGTAGCCCCCACTCACTGCAACTAGAGAAAGCCTGCGTGCAGCAATAAAGACCCAAGGCAGCCAAAAATAAATTAAAAAAATATATATTGCAGATTGGTTTTCTGCAGTGGTTTTCAGTATTTCAACAAAAGTTCATGTCCTGAATTAATTTTATTTTGCAGGTTTCCCCATCTGGATACAACTTTCATATATTATACATTTCCCCCTTTTGGTTTATTTAAAACACAAGTACTGAGCACACCTAAAAGCACTAGTCAATGATAAGGTTGTGTACATTCAGCAGCCAAGTCCCTGCCCTCATGGAGCGCACATTCTCACGGACATCAATTTTGACTAGCTCATCCTTACACTTTTGTTAAAGCCCAGACCAAACTCTTTTCCTTTCTAAGTGCTATCTCCTAAGTGACATCTGATAAATGTCAAAGTTCTGAATGCAGCCCTTACTGCACCACTCAGAAGGGATCTCTGCTGTGTGCTCTGCTGAACACTAGGATCTGTTTAGCTACTGCTTCAACACCAACTAAGTTAAAATACTTTCTCTCCTATGAGACCTGACGCTTGCAAGAATTCACGTTGCACGTGAGTTTTTTGAAAACAACATTTTGTAGAACTTCTATCCTCTGACAGTTCCTTGATGTTCTTACCACTCTCGCTGCTTTCATAAAATGTGTCCCCAGTATGCATTTTGTGATGACTTATAAGATTGGAGCGCCAACTGAAGCTCTTACCACAGGTCTCACACTTGTAAGGCTTCTCCCCTGTGTGCACTCTTTGATGAGACTGTAGCTGTGAAGGCCGACTGAAGACCTTACTGCATCTGTCACATCTGTACGGCTTCTCTCCAGTGTGGACGCTTTGATGAAGCTGAAGACTTGAGGCCTGAATGAAGTGCTTCCCACACTCCCCACACTTATATGGTTTCTCTCCTGTGTGGACCCTCTGATGCATGTCGAGGTTCAGGCTCCACTTGAAGCCCTTCCCACACTCCTCACATTTGTATGGCTTTTCTCCAGTGTGGACTTTTTGATGGGCTTGAAGGTGTGAACTCCGACCAAAGCTCTTCCCACACTCTTCACATTTGAATGGTTTTTCTCTGCTGTGGACTCTCTCATGGGCCAGAAGATTTGAGGCCTGCCTGAAGACTTTCCCACACTCCTCACAATTATACGGTTTCTCTCCGGTGTGGATTCTGCAATGAACTTTAAGATCTGCTCTACGACTGAATCCCTTCCCACACTCTTCACATTTGTATGGTTTCTCACCGGTATGGATCAGCTGGTGGATCTGAAGTCGTGAACTCTGATTGAAGCCCTGCCCACACTCCTCACACTTGTAAGGTTTCTCTACACTGTGGGCCTTCTGATGGATTTGAAGATATGAACTCTGACGGAAGCCCTTCCCACATACCTCACATTTATAGGGCTTCTCCCCTGTGTGGACAACCAGATGAACTTGATAATGGGAGTTCCTCCTGAAGCTCTTCCCACACTCCTTACATTTGTATGGTTTCTCTCCTGTATGGACTCTTTGATGTGCCTGAAGGTTTGAACTCAGAGTAAAGCCTTTACCACACACATTACGTATGTATGATTTCTCTCCAGTGTGGACTCCCTGATGGGCCTGAAGACTTGAAGGCCGACTAAAGCCTTTCCCACATTCCTCACATTTGTAGGGTTTTTCTCCTGTGTGGACCCTCTGATGAATGTATAGATTTGAGCTACAAATGAAGCCCTTCCCACACTCCTCACATTTGTACGGTTTCTCTCCCGTATGGACTCTCTGATGGGACTGAAGGTGTGAATTCCGACTGAAGCTCTTATCACATGTGTCACATTTGAATGCTTTCTCCCCAGTGTGGACTCTCTGATGGTCCTGAAGGTGAGAGGCCTGACTGAAGGCCCTCCCACACTCCTCACAATTATAAGGTTTCTCTCCCGTGTGGACTTTACAATGAACAGTTAAGTGCTGACCTACGACTGAAGCCTTTCCCACATTCCCCACATTTGAATGGTTTCTCTACAGTGTGGACTTTCTGAGGAGTCTGCAGCTGGGAGCTCTGACTGAACTCCTTGCCACACTCATCACACTCACTGTGTTCTCCTCCCACGTGAACTCTCTGATGAATATGAAGAACCGAGCTGTA
Organism: Mesoplodon mirus; assembly: GCF_964341445.2. Taxonomy (NCBI): domain Eukaryota; kingdom Metazoa; phylum Chordata; class Mammalia; order Artiodactyla; family Ziphiidae; genus Mesoplodon; species Mesoplodon mirus. The sequence goes on along the minus strand of NW_028295578.1, from coordinate 491,649 downwards.
ACGGAAGCCTTTTCCACACTCACTGCACGTATGAGACTTCTCTTTTGAGTGTAATTGCTGGTGAAGATCAAAGGTGGAGAGATCGGTGAAGGTTTCTTTACATTCATTACACTGGTAAGGTTTTTGTCCCGTGTGAATCATAGTATTCTGATCCAGTGTTGAAACCCTCGTGCTATCTTTTCTATAATCACTGTAGCCGTTAAGGTTTTTGACCCTTGTGTACTCCATGAGCATCAAGGTGATGTGAAATCCAACTGATGGTGTCAACATCCTCTTTACACTGACACAGTTTATTTTTCATGGAAATTTGCTGGTGTCTATTCTGATAATTCTGTGACTCAGCCAATGAAGTTTTCCTCCAAGAATCCTGGGCTCTCAAAGTTGCAAACCTTGGATTTCCAGGACTACTGGGATCACCTGCTTTATCATTTAATATACGGTTCTCATCTTCAGAAATTTGAATAGAGTCCTGCCCCAATCTGGCAGGGGGAATCACCTTGTTTGTGGAACTGACAACTATTTATCATGGAGTCTTGGCATCTGGTTAAGTCATTTGCAATTTGTTGCCAGATTTGCCAGCAGGAAAGCTCTTCACGTGATCCTCTGTCTTGAACGGCCCTCAACTCACTTTGATTGTTTTCTTCTAGAGGGACAGAGAATTCAGAGATGTGGACACGTGAAAGCTTTGTTCAAAGATTCAAGATTTTACACTTAAGACACAGTATGGGACTTTAATGAACCTCAGGATGGTTCAGCTTATCTTTCGCACGACAAATGAAGTTCTCTGGTTTATATACTAACAGAAACCAAGAGATGGTCTGTTAAACTCCCAAATACTTAGCATTAATGAAACCCATTTAAAACCAAATGACTACTCTGACATACTATTTCAATCATCTTTCAAAAATTACATGTCATTCCTACCATAACACAGTATCAATAAAGACAAGCATTTTGCTGTGCTCACAGCTTTAACAGTGCCTAGCAGTTAGTCAGGGCTCAAGAAATGCATGCACAGGTGAACTCAGTTTGATTTCTAGGATTCTCTACAATTCTGAATCCCAGGTTAAGTTTGAACCAAGTCAGAGAAGCGAAACAGCTTTTACAAGTCAGGTATCAGATACAGGAAAAGGACTGGAAAGTACAGTTTGGCTTAAGTTGAAAGGCTGCACCCGAGGCGGCAGCACACCAAGGGGGTTAGTGCTGAGGAGGATATGAAAGGGGCTAAAAACCGGGACTGCCCCGGTGGCACAGTGGTTAATAATCTGCCTGCCAGTGCAGGGGACACAGGTTCGAGCCCTGGTCCGGGAAGATCCCACATGCCGCAGAGCAACTAAGCCCGTGAGCCACAACTACTGAGCCCACGTGCCACAACTACTGAAGCCCGCGTTCCTAGAGACCGTGCTCTGAAACAAGAGAAGCCACTGCAATGAGAAGCCTGCGCACCACAACGAAGAGCTGCTCCCACTCACCACAACGAGAGAAAAGCCCATATGCAGCAACCAAGACCCAATGCAACCAACAATTAATTAATTTTAAAAAAGGGTCTAAGAATCAGTGGGGTTAAAAAAAAGCATGAAGACCTATGCACTGGATCCTTCTCAGGCATTTGTGCTGCCTAATATGTTCCTCCACTCCCCCTGCCAAGCAGGAGTCAAAATGTAGAGGCTAGGGAAGAATGCTGTCTCTTTAAAAACAGCATGGAAAATTTTTGGACACAGATACATTGGTCTTTAACAAGAATGAGTTCCAAAGTGAAGAATGGGCTTTATGAGTGAGCTGGGAATAAATTCCATAGCCTGTGATAAGTATTGAGAAGAAACAGACTAGAAACTATTAAAGAATGATCAAAGCACTCAAGGTGACATTATCTAAAATGCCTTCTACAAGATACATACAAATGCACACACACACACACACAAAATGTTTGTACAGCTAACAAAGATCGATTTCTTATTAGTGAGGTGGGCTTTGGAGGAGGCAAATGGGACGCAGCGGGGCAAATCTTTTAAGGGAAAGGCTAACTCACCAGCTGGCTGTTTTCTGAGACCTGTTCTCCCCTGGTATAAGGGATAAGGAAGTAGAAATTTCTTTCCTTCTATGGGAGGGTTACCTAAGAAGTAGACATAAGAATCCTCATTCAAAACAGTATTTCCTCCCCAAATGAATTTGCTCTGCTACTGAGAGCTCAAGGAAAGTCACAGGGAAAGCATTTTACTCAGTTTGGTTATAATTACAGGTTCTGTACATATTTTTTGTGCAAGTTGATGAGGGCCAACTTGTACAGAAAGGCAAACACACACATACACACATCATGGGCACCTGAGAAGTTAGAATTAGGCTAGGAATTCATTTGAAGACAAAAAAACATTTAGCAATATCCCTTATTCACTCGGATTTGTTCACCGCCTACTAGCTATTTTCATGGAAGGCTAATTTCTCTATCCATTAACTCATTCGTTTATTCAAGAAATATTTAAGAGTTCCTGTCATGTACCAAGACTATGCTAAGCACTGAGGCTAGTGAGCAATAAACATATAACAGACCGAATTCCTCCTGCACTCCTGGATTACCCTCCAGTGGAAGAAAGAGAGGTGAGAAACAGGTGAACAAAATGTACATGAGTGAAACGCTTAGAGACAAAACAAGGCAGGGCAGAGAGAGTAAGAAAGAGAGGACTGTATTTTCCATAGGGTGGTCAGAGGACAGCCACCTCCTCATCTTTAAGGCGACTGACTGAAAGAAGTAGAGGCCTAAAAGATTACAGGTGAAAGAGTATTCCAGGCAGAGAGAAGGACCAGGAAAAGGCTCTGTGGCAGAAGCATCCTTTGCAGGTCTGGAAAAGATAGGGTAAGAGGGAGGAGAGGTGGTGTATTCAGGGAGGTGGTGGAGAACGAACAGCAGCCCACAGAAGGCTCTAGAAGCCACTTTAAGTGGTTTTTATTCTAAGTAAAAGAAGCCACAAGAGAATTCTGAAACAAGAACATAACCTGACTTAAAGTTACAAAAGATCACTTTGCCACCTAAAGAACAAACTGTGGGAGGAGAAGGGTGGCAACAGGTGACCAGTACAAAGACTATGCAATAATCCTGGAAAGAGATTTCCAACTGGGACCAGGTGATGGACAGCACAGGGCTGGTGAGAAGCAAAACAGATAGAGAGCTAACCACAGGAACTCACGGCTGCTTGGTTCTCACCTAAATTTCTATCTGGGTTGCTGAATTCATCAACCAAAGCCTCTCTTCTCTTTCTATATGTTTTGTATCTCGTTTGAAGAATGAGAACATGCAAAGTCACAAGTTAACATGAACGGGCTAGAGCGAAAGTTTACTAGAAATTTGAGTTCCAACTGCATATTCAAGGTATTGAAAGCTGTGTTTTTCAAACTTTGTATCACGACCCACTGAAGAAACAGCATTTATTTCACAACCTAGATACACAGGTAGAAAAGTATACATTACTAAAACGAAGCTTGAATGACCTATATCTAACCAATGTCTCTTTTCATGAAATCTGTTCCCACTGGCTCTCACACCACTCATGCCATCGCCCAGAGTTTCTGCTGCAATGTGTTGTACTCTTCCTAAGAAACTCTGATATTTTCTATACTATTTTATTTCATTAAAAAGTCACACGTAGGGCTCAATAAATTGGCTTTATGATCCACTAATGGCAGGGAGGGAAATCTGAAGAAGAATACACAAGGTACAGCAACATACTGCCGATTTACAGTTCTTTTACAAAATAATTGAAAAGGACCTGAAACACACTGTTTGGAAAGACCAGAGACATCCTCTCGTGTCCCACAGGAATTGCAAAAGTCTGGTCCCCAAACTCAGGGAACCACCTCAAGAGGCCCAAAGCCTTGAAACACCAAGGTCACAAAGACACTCGCAGAGAAAGGCTGTCCTCACCCACTGAGACCAGGTTCCCGAAGTGTTCCACCATCACATCCTGGGCCGAGTCCAGCAGCCCCAGCTCCTCCTCTGTGAAGGCCACGGCCACGTCCTTGAAGGTCACCGCCTCCTACGACAAACAACACCACCTCAATCTTATACCCAGTGGCCAGTGGAAGAGGGGCAGCCCCGAGGAGACGAGGAGGATGGGAAGTTGCTCCGGCTCCTGTGAGGTGTGCAGACTTCCCAGCACCCCCTCCTTCCATCCTGCCAATGCCACACACTGACTTTCCTCAGCCTCACTGGACGTGCAGCTATGAAAGAGAAAGCTTTGTGTGTTTACCTGGGGCTCTCAGACAACTCATAAGTAAACTCCCTAGAATTCTAACCACTGGATCCTGAACTAAAAAGCTTTCACTGTTTAATTATTATTGCCAAGTGCCCCAGAAACAGTTACCAATTTAGTCCTGGCAGTATTTGATGGCACCTGCTTTCTCACTGAGGTCGGAACCAGCTGAGAAGGAGTGTTATATGTGGAAACTAACCAAAAGGCCATGCCAGGTCTCTGAATGAAAACTCTCTCTTTCCCCGTTTCTGTCTTTCGCTTGAATGCAATACTCTGACTCCAGACCCTTGGTTTTCTGGGTGAGTCTGAGTTGGTTCCTCCTTTTTTCACAACCCCGATTCTTTATATTTAAAACAAAGATGAAACCAAGCACCTCTTTATACAATTGTTCTGAGCTGTCTATGCAGTGACAAGTGCTTTAAGTACCACTGGACTTTTTAAACTAAGGTCATGCATTACTCTGATTAGAAAAAAATATAAGATGGAAAAAGAAACAAACCGGTAAATAAAATACACAAAGGGTCTGACTCAAGCATGGGGAAGACTGAATCTAACTCTGGTCGTGAGAAAACTTCTAACAATACATGATTTTTTCTGCGTGAAGCAGCAGTTTGATCCTGCTGTGCTCTGCCGTATTTGGATATTCTACCAAAAAACATCCAAGGCACCACATGTAAAACATACCTCTTAAATTCTGAATACCTAAACCTACTATGTTAAGGGCAAAAAGGGGCAATATTCTTCAGAACAGATATTTTGAGAAAAAGGTTAAATCAGGAACACTGTCACTGTAGTGCTCCTAAAACAGGAGAAGTCTTTAAACTAAATGTCTGTGCATAAAGAATAGTTTAAAGAATAGGTGCAGGGCTCCCCTGGTGGTGCAGTGGTTGAGAGTCCGCCTGCCGATGCAGGGGACACGGGTTCGTGCCCCGGTCCGGGAAGATCCCACATGCCGTGGAGCAGCTGGGCCCGTGAGCCATGGCCGCTGAGCCTGCGTGTCCGGAGCCTGTGCCCCGCAACGGGAGAGGCCACAACAGTGAGAGGCCCGCATACCAGAAAAAAAAAAAAAATAGGTGCATAAGTTTGCAGGAACATGATAAAGCAATTAAAAGTGAATGTTAGCTAGTATTAAATGAAAAAAACAATTTAAAACTGTATCTATGTTATAAATACAAATACACATCCATGAATACATATGATGAAGAGATTACAGAAATATAAAAGCAGCTAATTTGTAAGCAGGTAAGCAGTAGACTGGAAGATGTCCTTCATTTCCCTTAATTTTTCTTTTACTTGTAAAATAAAAAAAATGATGAAATAAAACAAAAATTAAAACCGAAACCAATTAAATTTAACAGGAATTTTAAAAAAAGCACACATGGCACACTCAGGTCCTCATATGCTTAGACTCTCCTTGAAAGAGAAAACCCATATGGAACTATACCCAATATTTCGTAAAAACCTATAAGGGAAAAGAATCTGAAAATATATGTATATATATGTATAACTGAATCACTTTGCTGTACACCTGAAATTAATACATTGTAAATCAACTATACTCCAATCAAAAAAAAAAAAGAAAAAGAAAAAAAAGAGGAAAACCTGTGTCCAACCTGAGTACAAAAATGGCGTTTTTAACAGCAAGAAAGGCAAGCTCTACTCACCTGGAATGTGCTCATTTTCTCTCTCCTTCTGGGGCAGTGCAGAGTCCTAGCAAGACAGACAGGGAAAGAAGAAGTCAAACTGGAAACTGGTTTAAAGAAAAAGAAGTCACTAACCCACGTGGTGCTCATTGTGAATTACCAAGGCTCCCAGTCCTCGGGGTGGCTACAGCTGATTATGCTTGATGAGCAGAGCCCCACGCAGATACCAGATGCCCCCGTGAACCCCCTCAGTGGCTGTGTGAGGAATGACCTGCCCAGCCATACACAGTGGCCCCCTCACAGTGTGCCTGCAGCTTCCACAGGGGTCATTCTTATTCTGGGTATGGGGTAAACAGAGACCATGTAAGTCAGAGTAGGTTTTGGAGTCAATATGCATGGGCTCTGATCAGGCTACGCCATTCACTAGCAGTGTCACCCTGGGCAAATTATTCACATCTCTTCGCCTCAGTTCTGTCTTCTGCCAGTAGGGGAGAACACGGGCATCCACCTCGTGAGATCGTCATAAGGTAGGAAGCTCTGAGAACACCACTGTCAGGGTTTCTTATTTCTTAGCAACTGCGGTAAAGCAGATGATATTTTAGTTAGAAATTATCCTTAGAGATGTGATTTCTACCAACAGAAGACTGTCAGACATGTGGAGGTCGTACGTTGTTGCCCTGTTATGTGAGAGTCTTTATAGACTTCTGAAAATCTCTGCTTGTCTTCCTAAAGATTTTGTGACTGCAACAATAATATTTAAATTGACATGGACAACTTTTTACAAAAGGTATAAAAATACGTTAAGTTTCTTCTTAAACAGGAAGTACCCTTTTGACAATTATGCACAGAGGTAAAGAGAACTAATAAAAGCCAGGATTCTGCAACAACAATAAAAAATAGTTTGACAGTCCATACCTAATTCAAATGAAAAAAAGACAGGAATCTGAATTGTAATTATATCATTATAAATATAGGAAAGTTTAAGAAATAAATGGGAGACTTCCCTGGTGGTGCAGTGGATAAGACGCCACATTCCCAATGCAGGGGGCCCGGGTTCGATCTAGTACAAAAGATGGCAATGATTCCACTCCCCAAAGCTTGGGAGAGAGATATCTTCACAACTTCTAACGACCTCCATTTTGACTCTACACTTGCTAGCTGTCTTCTGCTCAATTCAGGATTCTGAAAGGGGCCCTGACAGTTGACAATAATTAGTGGGGGAATAAAATCATTGGACTAAGTAGGCCTTTGGTGAAGCCAGCTCAGTTTTATCTGTGACATCCAGCAGGGTCAATTTCCTCGGCCTCAGTTTCCAGAAAAGACCCTCTCTTGAGCTTCTCGAATTTTCACGTGCATGTGAATTACTGCGGGATCTTGTTGGAATGCAGCCTCCTGGACCCCCTACGCAGAAATTATAAATCAGAAGGTCTCGAATGGGGCTCAAGGCTGGGCATTTCTATCCAAGTGATGCCAATGCCGCTGGTTTGTGGACCACAATTTGAGTAGCACTGCAGTGTAACATCAGTCCCACAAAAAAACAGCCTCCACTACACAGAAACATACACAAAGAGTAACCAGACAAAAAGGCACTAAAACATTAACAACTGTTATCTTTACATCCTAAAGTTACAGATAATTAAAATTGTTCTTTATGTATATATCTGCATTTTTCCATAATGATTATGCTACTTCTATGATATACATATTATTTGAAATAAAATAAATGACCCAGTTGAGAAAACTATCTTAAACACTCATAAAATAGCCTAAACCTTGCTCTCAAGGTCCCCACAATTAAGTCCCAACCTCCTTTCATGATATGATTCTAGCCAGTACCCTATGCTCAAAGAGAATATACCAAAGGGATTAGCAAACTCAGCTGCTGGACTCAAACTGCCTGGGTCCCAACCCCAGCTCTGCCTCCTACCATCTGGGTGAGGATGGGCCAACAGGGTTGTGTTCCCTGCCTTAAAGTAGAGAAAACAGCAGTACCAATTCACAGAGCCACCGCCTGATGGAAATGTGTTCATTTGCATAAAGCTTTTAGAATGGAAATTAGTGACCAAGGCTCAGTTATCATCCTTACCCATGTCTCATGCGTTCTACAATTTATAGGAATATCTTAAGTAGAAGAATGCCAAGTCCTACTCACGTGGGGCTCTGCTGCCTCTTCCTCCGTGCAGTGCTTTTTGAGAAGCCAGGGCTGGGGAAGGAAAGGAGACTGTGAAATACCAGGGCTGTGTTTCCATCCCCACTAATTCATACCGCACCCCCTTCCGCCCCCGTACCAGCTAGAAGTCCTCTCCTTCCAAAACAGGCCAGGAGTCCAGGACAATTCAGCTTCCTGGGCTCACAGAATCCCGCTGCGAAATGGGTGCCTCCCGAATTAGCGTAGTATTAATACCAACAATGTATCAGGCAGTTGTAGACCTTTTACTTGTGCTATCTCGTTTCTCCTCACAACACTATATTAACAAGGCATTCCTTTTTCCCCCCTTTTACCGAACAGCAACGGAGGCACAGAGGAGTTAAGCAACTCACCCAGTGTGACGCCGTATGAAGCGGTAGGGCTAGCTCATAGGTGGGGGACGGGGTCAGGTTAGGGGTGAAGAAAACCGGGGAGACCCTCAAACCCCAGGAGGCACGACCTGAGCCCACCCCATCCCGGCTACGTTACCAAACGCAAAGAAGCTCCGCCCGCGGGACGTACATCACCACTCCAGGCCCTCAAACCTCCGCTTTTAGCCGCTCCTCCTCTTTCTCCCCAAATGAAAGGTCTGCAAAGGGGAAGCTTGAATGGGTCGTGAAGAGCGGACCTGAAACACCGTCACCAGGCAGAACATGGCTGCTACGTGTCCTCCTGGGGCGGAAGTGCCTGCGACTAACCCGGAACTCCTGGACCATATTTCCCAGAATTCCGCGGGTAAACCTTTACAGCGAGGCGTTACTGTAGCTGCAGTATATGGGACTACACGAGTTTACGAGCTCTGGACTACATGTCCCAGAATGCAAGGGTGGGTGCGGGGGTGTCTACCGGCACGAGCTCTGGACTACATGTTTTCACTTTCCGGAATCCCTGAGAAGGTCTCAGGCCGTCTTGCCGTTCTACTGTGTAGGCCTCAGAAGAGTGTAGATTCTGTTCATTGAAAGGCGTACAAACTCAGTCGAATTTTGGACGTCTTCAAGAGGCTAAGCGACGTAAAAGCATTAACAGCCACGAAGGCTTCCTGGTAAACCCCAAAGAGTTTCACCATTGGAATAAGGGGAGAAGGAAACTGGGCTTTCTTTGGCAGGGACTGAAGCCAAACGCCAAAACACCTCATTCCCTGAAATTGTGTAAAGGTGAACGTGTTTTGTTAGCATCTTACAACCCGTGCAGAAGCAAGGGAAAATCCTTTCTAGAGACAGACATCAACATCCTAGGTCTCAAGTTATTTCTGTAATTATAAAATCTGTGACATTGCTATTTGACCAAGTGAACTTTAAGGGGAAGGAAAAAGCATTACTTGACATACGGAGGGACACTTCACAGTCATAAAGGTTTCAAATTCTCAGAAACTAATAACTTCAGCTGATACTTTATAAAGCAAACATTGACAGAACCATGAAGAGAAACATTCAAATTCATAATTGGATCTGGAGATTGGAACACATACATAGAGGGAAATGTTGAGCCTTAAAAGCATATATTAAAGTAGCAAGGGGGGCTTCCCTGGTGGCGCAGTGGTTGAGAGTCCGCCTGCCGATGCAGGGGACATGGGTTCGTGCCCTGGTCCGGGAAGATCCCACATACCACGGAGCGGCTGGGCCTGTGAGCCATGGCCGCTGAGCCTGGGCGTCCGGAGCCTGTGCTCCGCAACGGGAGAGGCCACAACAGTGAGAGGCCCGCGTACAGCAAGGAAAACAAAAACAAAACAAAACAAAACAAATAAAGTAGAAAGGAAGTTGAAAATTGATTCAGAAAACATCCATTTCAGGAAATTAATAAATGAATAATAAAACTGAAGAAGGCAGATGGAAAAATATAAGATCAGATGAATGAAATACAAAAATAAAGTAGATCCCACACACACCCACAAAACAGAAATTAAAGAAACAAACAAAACAAACAAAAAAAGATCATCCATAGTATAAACAAAGATTTTTTCAAAAATGTGTTCCAAATTCTTTCAGGAAAATATCCTCCAAGAACTATTCCTGACTTAAGCCAACATAGCACACAGGATTTCTTTCCACTACAAGGAAAGTGAAATCTTGGATATAGCATGATGAAATACGGTAACATGATTAAGTTTTATTTATTCACCTCCTGTTCCCTATGGCACCCTCCACTCCCTTCTCTACCCCGTAAGCTACCATTCTAATTTGTTTGATGTGTTTTCTTTTGGGTGTGTTCTTGTGCAAAATGTGCACTTGTGTATATTTTCAATTCATATAAATAATATTGTGTCATAAAATTCATTCTGGTGTTTATTTCCTTCATTCAGGAGTATATTTTTAAGATTCACCCATCCAGGCTTCCCTGGTGGCACAGTGGTTGAGAGTCTGCCTGCCGATGCAGGGGACGCGGGTTCATGCCCGAGTCTGGGAAAATCCCACATGCCGTGGAGCGGCTGGGCCCGTGAGCCATGGCTGCTGAGCCTGCACGTCCGGAGCCTGTGCTCCGCAGCGGGAGAGGCCACAACAGCGAGAGGCCCACGTACCGCAGAAAAACAAACAAACAAAAAAAACATTCACCCCTCTATCTAATTTGTTTCATAGAGTTCCATTTTCTGCACCCACATTTTACCTGTTCTCTTCCAACTGCCATGCCAATGATAATAAAATAAACATCTTCTTACATTTGTTTATAGACGTATCTGAGAATTTCTTTGGAACACATACCCGAGTGAAATTATTTCATAGCAAATATGTATACTTTAATAATATAGCCAGATTGACTTCCTGAACGGCTACACCAGTCCAGATTACCAAAGAGTTGCACGTCAGGTTTTTGTGCAACCACTTACCTTCATTTGGACGACTCATCACCGTTTTGCTAGTGTATTAAATGTATAGTAGTATCTTGTTTTAGTTAAATTTCTCTGATTTCTAATAAGTTTGATCTTTTTTTCAAATGCTTGGTAGCTTCATCTATAAGTGTCTACTTAAAACTTTTGCCCCATTTTCTAATGTGGATGCTATCTTTTTCTTCCTCATTTCTATTACATATTCTGATTATTAATACCTTTTCAGTTTTACCAATTACAAGTATCCTTTCCTAATTGGGCACGTGTTTCTAAAATTTTTCTATTGTGTTCTTCATGGAATAGAAATCTTTAATTATAAGATAATAAACCAATAATTTCTTAACATCTGTGCTTCTGAAACTCCTCAGGTGAAAAAATATATTTCTACCTTTTAAAAATTAACTTTCTAGACTTATCTTTCACATGTAGGTCCTTTAAATATTTTGGAGTCTATTTATGTACATTTTATTACATGGGATCCACTTTTATTTTTCTCCAAGAGAAATTCTTAAAAATAGTGATATTCATGGCTTGAAGATTCAATATTACAAAGATATCAGTAATCCTCAAAATGATCTATAGGCTCAATCAAACCCCAATAAAAACATCAGCATTTTTTCCCTTGGAAATTGATGAGATGTTTACAAATATTATGTGGGAAAGCAAAGAGCTACAAGAAGAGCTGGGGGCTTCCCTGGTGGCGCAGTGGTTGAGAATCTGCCTGCTAATGCAGGGGACACGGGTTTGAGCCCTGGTCTGGGAAGATCCCACATGCCACGGAGCAACTAGGCCCGTGAGCCACGTACTGAGCCTGCGCGTCTGGAGCCTGTGCTCCCCAACAAGAGGCCGTGATAGTGAGGCCCACGCACCACGATGAGGAGTGGCCCCCGCTTGCCACAACTAAAGAAAGCCCTCGCACAGAAACGAAGACCCAACACAGCAAAAATAAGTAAATAAACTCCTACCCCCAACATCTAAAAAAACATAAAAATAAAAAATAAAAGAAGAGCTGGGGCAATCTGAAAGAAGAATGAAAAGAAAGATATTAGTCACATTAAACCTTACTATAAATCTACAATATAAGATAGTCTGGTGTTTGCTCAAGGATAGACAAGATAATAGACATCAAAATCCATGTTGAAACAGACATTATAACAACGTGTAAAAAGAAAACACTGCAGGGAGTTCCCTGGTGGTCTAGTGGTAAGGATTTGGCGCTTTCACTGTGGTGACCCTGGTTCAATCCCTGGTCAGGGAACTGAGATCCTGCAAGCCACGCAGCACGGCCAAAAGAAAAAAGAAAGAAAAGAAAACACTGCAGCAGAGAGGGGAAAGAACTCTTGTTAATACAGTTGATCCTTGAACTAGGGTTCAAGGGGGTTAGGGGTGCCAACCCTCTGCTAAGTTGAAAATCCAAGTATAACTTATAGCCAGTCCTCTGTACGTACATGGTTTCTCCATAATCGGCAATTCTGCATCTGAGGATTGAACCAACCTTGGATCGTGTAGTAGTGCAGTATTTACTATTCAAAAAAATCCTCGTATAAGTGCACTTGTGTAGTTTAAACCCATGTTGTCCAAGGGTCAACTATTGGTTCTCAGTCAGCTGGATATCCATATGGGAAAAATATTAATCATTACTGCATAGGATATAAAAATATAAATTCCAGAAGATCTGCAGACTTAAATTTGAAAAGTAAACAATGATGCTTTAGGAAAGAAACGTAAGATAACAGCCTTTTTGCCTTGGAGTAGGAAGAATTTCTTAAGACCAAAAAAATCACCAACTGTGAAAGAAAAAATTGAAAAATTGGACTATTTCAAAGTTAAGAAACACCGTAAACCCAAACGCAGCACTCTTGGGCCAAAAGTGAGAGAGATTTTAAAAACATCTATGGAATAAAAGACTCAGATGCATCCCTCATGCCCATGCATTCTTCAAGGGTCAACTGTATCTACCAAAGTTGAACATATACCCTATAACCCTTTGGTTCCACCCATAGAAATATCCCTCAAACAAGTGCACAAGGCACATTCTAGATTGCTCACATCACCACTAACTGTGATAGCCAAGAATGGGGAAGTACCCAATACCCACCAATAATGGGATTAATAAATAGATTTTGATATGTTTACACACTGCAATAATATCCACCAATGAAAATGAATCAACGGTATCCACTCCCATCAATATGGATAAATGTCATGGATATACTGTGGAGCAAATGAAGCCAACACAAAATAGCACCTATTACATGACTCCATTTATATCAAGTACAAAATAGGCTAAGTGAATCTACACCATTACAAATTAGTGGCTACCATATGGAAAGGAAGGTTACTAGAAAGAGCCAAAAAGGGATGCTTCTAGGGTTTGGGCTTTGTCCTGGTCCTCCAAGAACTAGACGGCAAAGTGCTGAGAAAGACTTTAATGAACAAATATTTCATTGGGGGAAACATCGGAGAGAAAATGGCAGGGAGCTCTGGAAGGCTGGCAGAACTATCAGCGCATAGTGCAAGTCTGACCCTGAGTGAAGATTTGGAAGAAAGATTTGGTAAATCATCCGAGACTGCCTTGTCATCTACGTAAAATCCTTCAAGGCTGTCAGAGTCCTTGAAAAAAGGTCACTGGACAGAGGAATCCTGGTCTCCAAGAAATGGCCTGCCTTAGGATCCCTGCTGTGCTGACCAGGAGCAATCAGGGGCAAGGCCGGCCTCCAGGCAAACGTGGTGATGGATTTAAGAGCAGCAGCTGGGACCTTTGGCCAGTTATGCTCCCTGTGGTCATAACTGTGAAACAGGAGACTCTCAACGTGGATGCTTCCTTGTGATAAGATCTGGTTGTTTATTTCTGTCAGAAATAATCCTGAAGCAACGTTGCGTCCTTCTCAGTATATCATACCCCAGAGATCTAAAACGTTCGTTTGTTCTGTTATTGATAATGTTCACCTCTTGGCTAAGGTAGTGTTCACCAAATTTATACCTACTGTATTTCTTGTTGTGATCAATACTTCGTGGAGAGATATTTGGGGTTTTGTAGCATCCTGCTCCTTGTAAACTTTCAACCAGTAGTTTTATAATTCATTGATTACTCTTGCCAGAACCTATCATTACTATGATGGTTGTAAATAATGATTTTTACATTACGTCATTCCTTCTATATGTTTATGGTTTGGCATTCTATTATGAGAGCCCTTCCTTCCCTCCCTTCCTCTTTTTTTATTCATATTCTGTATGATAATTATTTATTTTAGGGTCAAATTGCTCAGATTTACCCAGTGTGAGTCTCTTCAAGCTGGATCTTTTTACACGTCCCACCACTCTTTCCTACTTTCTGGCACAGTAAATTTTCTCCAGGATCATTCTACACTTTCCTTGCTCCAGCCCTGAAATAGAAACGTGGATATACATGCTTATATACATCACATACACATGTGTGTGTTTGTATATCCTCGCACTTCCATATCTACTTCTGTAAATACCTAGCACGTGCACTCACTCCCTCTCTCTCTCTACAGATGGGTGGACGGATGGATGGATGGGTAGACAGATCTGTATAAATAACTTATGGTCAGACTTCCATATCCGTGGTTCCTCTGTATCTGCAATTCTGCAACCATGGGTTCAACCAACCACAGATCATGTAGTACTGTAGTAATTACTATTAAAAAAAAACCCCTGCATATAAGTGGACCTGCCCAGTTCAAACCCATATTGTTCAAGGGTCAACTGTAACTTGCTAAATAAAGCCCTTTAACCAACTATATTAAAAATACCACCATTGGTCTGCGTATGGAATGCCATCCAAACCTGCTTTGTCCTTACTGGTTCCACATCCAGAGGGTCCTCTGCTATTATGCTCAGTTCTCTCCTCATGTGCATCTTTTCAACAAGAGAAACTTTTTTTTTTTAAACCTCCACAATGTAGGTATATCCACTTTTGTTTCTAGCTCCAGGATTTTCCCTCTCCCTATTATGGATCTGTAGTTAAAGCACAGCATAAATAATAAAGCTTCAACTGTTGAAACTCATGAATTTTTCTGTGTATGCAAAATAATCTGAGAACTGTTTTGTTTTTGAAATTGGCTTCCAGAGTTCATACCATAATTTTGATCTTATATGCCTTATGACAATATAGAACAATCATATGAGGTCTTAACTGCAAGGGATAATTATTTAATACTTTTTCAAATTCTATTAAAATAATTTCCTGCTTTGGCAATACCCACTATTCAATGAAAAAAATATAACATGAAGTTATAAAATGGAAAAATATCACAAAATGCTCCTTGCCTAGGAAAACCACTCTGGAAGAGTATCCCTTTACACATGATCTTATGCATGTACACATACATGTGTGCACATGCACACATACACAAACACTAACAAAGATTTATGGTTGATTATACTATGAAGGCTACAATCTGTGACCTCTCAAAGCCCATATTGTGTATCTCCTGCGATTATGATATGTCATAAATTTTTAAAATAAATTTTTTATTTAATTTATTTATTTTGGGCTGCATTGGGTCTTCGTTGCTGCGTGCGGGCTTTCTCTAGTTGCAGTGAGTGTGGGCTACTCTTCGTTGCGGTGCGCGGGCTTCTCATTGCAGTGGCTTCTCTTGTTGCGGAGCACAGGCTCTAAGCACGTAGGCTTCAGTTGTTGTGGCACACAGCCTCAGTAGTTGTGGCACACGGGCTTAGTTGCTCCACAGCATGTGGGATCTTCCTGGACCAGGGCTCGAACCCGTGTCCCCTGCATTGGCAGGCGAATTCTTAGCCACTGTACCACCAGGGAAGTCCCTGTCATCATTTCACCGGCTTCAGATTAATATAGGAATCTATCAAAACTCAAATTCTTACAGCTGTACACTAATTTCCATTAAAAAATTTAGTGACATCATTGATGTGGTGTTCATCTTTTTGGTATTTTAATCTCACAATCAATAACTTCCAATTATATGATTTCTAAATCAAAGAGATCTAATATATTCTGATATATATACTCCTTTCCTGAAACCATGCTTTACTGCAACCAATAGGGAAAAGCACATAAATGTCAGTCTTGTCTCAATAATACACTGGATAATTTTATCAGATTCCTACAAGTTTTCTGGGTATTTGCCTCATGGATGTGGGGGAAGAATATGGCATAGCCCCTACCTGAGAACTTTAGAAGAAATGCTACAATAATTAGAAGGCAAACATTCCAAAGTCTGGATGAAAATGCAGAGAATTAGAAATCAGTAAGTTCAAGGTCAACTAAAAATTTTTTTTTCTAGGGACAAACAATTTTTGTGACACTTTCAAAGTGTTACAGTAAACCCTGCCTTAATATTGACAGACAAAAAATCAATTGTATACTATGCAGTTACTGTTGTTGCAAAGTTAATCATGTTTTTTCACTCTGTACCATCAGAAAAAAAAAATCACAAGGTAGTTCAATTTCTACTGAACACAGTCCTTGGAAAACTAGACGGCGTCTCAAATAACCACCCAACTTGAGAACAGAGGCTGCGGGAGGCAAGGAGCCAGTTGCGATAGGCTAATAGCATATTAATATTGAAGATTGGGGGGCTTCCCTTCCCTGGTGGCGTAGTGGTTAAGAATCTGCCTGCCAATGCAGGGGACACGGGTTTGAGCCCTGGTCCAGGAAGATCCCACATGCTGCACAGCAGCTCAGCCGCGTGCCACAACTACTGAAGCCTGCACACCTAGAGCCCGTGCTCCACAAAGAGAAGCCACTGCAATGAGAAGCCCACACACTGCAATGAAAAGTAGCCCCCACTCACTGCAACTAGAGAAAGCCTGCGTGCAGCAATAAAGACCCAAGGCAGCCAAAAATAAATTAAAAAAATATATATTGCAGATTGGTTTTCTGCAGTGGTTTTCAGTATTTCAACAAAAGTTCATGTCCTGAATTAATTTTATTTTGCAGGTTTCCCCATCTGGATACAACTTTCATATATTATACATTTCCCCCTTTTGGTTTATTTAAAACACAAGTACTGAGCACACCTAAAAGCACTAGTCAATGATAAGGTTGTGTACATTCAGCAGCCAAGTCCCTGCCCTCATGGAGCGCACATTCTCACGGACATCAATTTTGACTAGCTCATCCTTACACTTTTGTTAAAGCCCAGACCAAACTCTTTTCCTTTCTAAGTGCTATCTCCTAAGTGACATCTGATAAATGTCAAAGTTCTGAATGCAGCCCTTACTGCACCACTCAGAAGGGATCTCTGCTGTGTGCTCTGCTGAACACTAGGATCTGTTTAGCTACTGCTTCAACACCAACTAAGTTAAAATACTTTCTCTCCTATGAGACCTGACGCTTGCAAGAATTCACGTTGCACGTGAGTTTTTTGAAAACAACATTTTGTAGAACTTCTATCCTCTGACAGTTCCTTGATGTTCTTACCACTCTCGCTGCTTTCATAAAATGTGTCCCCAGTATGCATTTTGTGATGACTTATAAGATTGGAGCGCCAACTGAAGCTCTTACCACAGGTCTCACACTTGTAAGGCTTCTCCCCTGTGTGCACTCTTTGATGAGACTGTAGCTGTGAAGGCCGACTGAAGACCTTACTGCATCTGTCACATCTGTACGGCTTCTCTCCAGTGTGGACGCTTTGATGAAGCTGAAGACTTGAGGCCTGAATGAAGTGCTTCCCACACTCCCCACACTTATATGGTTTCTCTCCTGTGTGGACCCTCTGATGCATGTCGAGGTTCAGGCTCCACTTGAAGCCCTTCCCACACTCCTCACATTTGTATGGCTTTTCTCCAGTGTGGACTTTTTGATGGGCTTGAAGGTGTGAACTCCGACCAAAGCTCTTCCCACACTCTTCACATTTGAATGGTTTTTCTCTGCTGTGGACTCTCTCATGGGCCAGAAGATTTGAGGCCTGCCTGAAGACTTTCCCACACTCCTCACAATTATACGGTTTCTCTCCGGTGTGGATTCTGCAATGAACTTTAAGATCTGCTCTACGACTGAATCCCTTCCCACACTCTTCACATTTGTATGGTTTCTCACCGGTATGGATCAGCTGGTGGATCTGAAGTCGTGAACTCTGATTGAAGCCCTGCCCACACTCCTCACACTTGTAAGGTTTCTCTACACTGTGGGCCTTCTGATGGATTTGAAGATATGAACTCTGACGGAAGCCCTTCCCACATACCTCACATTTATAGGGCTTCTCCCCTGTGTGGACAACCAGATGAACTTGATAATGGGAGTTCCTCCTGAAGCTCTTCCCACACTCCTTACATTTGTATGGTTTCTCTCCTGTATGGACTCTTTGATGTGCCTGAAGGTTTGAACTCAGAGTAAAGCCTTTACCACACACATTACGTATGTATGATTTCTCTCCAGTGTGGACTCCCTGATGGGCCTGAAGACTTGAAGGCCGACTAAAGCCTTTCCCACATTCCTCACATTTGTAGGGTTTTTCTCCTGTGTGGACCCTCTGATGAATGTATAGATTTGAGCTACAAATGAAGCCCTTCCCACACTCCTCACATTTGTACGGTTTCTCTCCCGTATGGACTCTCTGATGGGACTGAAGGTGTGAATTCCGACTGAAGCTCTTATCACATGTGTCACATTTGAATGCCTTCTCCCCAGTGTGGACTCTCTGATGGTCCTGAAGGTGAGAGGCCTGACTGAAGGCCCTCCCACACTCCTCACAATTATAAGGTTTCTCTCCCGTGTGGAATTTACAATGAATAGTTAAGTGCTGACCTACGACTGAAGCCTTTCCCACATTCCCCACATTTGAATGGTTTCTCTACAGTGTGGACTTTCTGAGGAGTCTGCAGCTGGGAGCTCTGACTGAACTCCTTGCCACACTCATCACACTCACTGTGTTCTCCTCCCACGTGAACTCTCTGATGAATATGAAGAACCGAGCTGTAACGGAAGCCTTTTCCACACTCACTGCACGTATGAGACTTCTCTTTTGAGTGTAATTGCTGGTGAAGATCAAAGGTGGAGAGATCGGTGAAGGTTTCTTTACATTCATTACACTGGTAAGGTTTTTGTCCCGTGTGAATCATAGTATTCTGATCCAGTGTTGAAACCCTCGTGCTATCTTTTCTATAATCACTGTAGCCGTTAAGGTTTTTGACCCTTGTGTACTCCATGAGCATCAAGGTGATGTGAAATCCAACTGATGGTGTCAACATCCTCTTTACACTGACACAGTTTATTTTTCATGGAAATTTGCTGGTGTCTATTCTGATAATTCTGTGACTCAGCCAATGAAGTTTTCCTCCAAGAATCCTGGGCTCTCAAAGTTGCAAACCTTGGATTTCCAGGACTACTGGGATCACCTGCTTTATCATTTAATATACGGTTCTCATCTTCAGAAATTTGAATAGAGTCCTGCCCCAATCTGGCAGGGGGAATCACCTTGTTTGTGGAACTGACAACTATTTATCATGGAGTCTTGGCATCTGGTTAAGTCATTTGCAATTTGTTGCCAGATTTGCCAGCAGGAAAGCTCTTCACGTGATCCTCTGTCTTGAACGGCCCTCAACTCACTTTGATTGTTTTCTTCTAGAGGGACAGAGAATTCAGAGATGTGGACACGTGAAAGCTTTGTTCAAAGATTCAAGATTTTACACTTAAGACACAGTATGAGACTTTAATGAACCTCAGGATGGTTCAGCTTATCTTTCGCACGACAAATGAAGTTCTCTGGTTTATATACTAACAGAAACCAAGAGATGGTCTGTTAAACTCCCAAATACTTAGCATTAATGAAACCCATTTAAAACCAAATGACTACTCTGACATACTATTTCAATCATCTTTCAAAAATTACATGTCATTCCTACCATAACACAGTATCAATAAAGACAAGCATTTTGCTGTGCTCACAGCTTTAACAGTGCCTAGCAGTTAGTCAGGGCTCAAGAAATGCATACACAGGTGAACTCAGTTTGATTTCTAGGATTCTCTACAATTCTGAATCCCAGGTTAAGTTTGAACCAAGTCAGAGAAGCGAAACAGCTTTTACAAGTCAGGTATCAGATACAGGAAAAGGACTGGAAAGTACAGTTTGGCTTAAGTTGAAAGGCTGCACCCGAGGCGGCAGCACACCAAGGGGGTTAGTGCTGAGGAGGATATGAAAGGGGCTAAAAACCGGGACTGCCCCGGTGGCACAGTGGTTAATAATCTGCCTGCCAGTGCAGGGGACACAGGTTCGAGCCCTGGTCCGGGAAGATCCCACATGCCGCAGAGCAACTAAGCCCGTGAGCCACAACTACTGAGCCCACGTGCCACAACTACTGAAGCCCGCGTTCCTAGAGACCGTGCTCTGAAACAAGAGAAGCCACTGCAATGAGAAGCCTGCGCACCACAACGAAGAGCTGCTCCCACTCACCACAACGAGAGAAAAGCCCATATGCAGCAACCAAGACCCAATGCAACCAACAATTAATTAATTTTAAAAAAGGGTCTAAGAATCAGTGGGGTTAAAAAAAAGCATGAAGACCTATGCACTGGATCCTTCTCAGGCATTTGTGCTGCCTAATATGTTCCTCCACTCCCCCTGCCAAGTAGGAGTCAAAATGTAGAGGCTAGGGAAGAATGCTGTCTCTTTAAAAACAGCATGGAAAATTTTTGGACACAGATACATTGGTCTTTAACAAGAATGAGTTCCAAAGTGAAGAATGGGCTTTATGAGTGAGCTGGGAATAAATTCCATAGCCTGTGATAAGTATTGAGAAGAAACAGACTAGAAACTATTAAAGAATGATCAAAGCACTCAAGGTGACATTATCTAAAATGCCTTCTACAAGATACATACAAATGCACACACACACACACACAAAATGTTTGTACAGCTAACAAAGATCGATTTCTTATTAGTGAGGTGGGCTTTGGAGGAGGCAAATGGGACGCAGCGGGGCAAATCTTTTAAGGGAAAGGCTAACTCACCAGCTGGCTGTTTTCTGAGACCTGTTCTCCCCTGGTATAAGGGATAAGGAAATAGAAATTTCTTTCCTTCTATGGGAGGGTTACCTAAGAAGTAGACATAAGAATCCTCATTCAAAACAGTATTTCCTCCCCAAATGAATTTGCTCTGCTACTGAGAGCTCAAGGAAAGTCACAGGGAAAGCATTTTACTCAGTTTGGTTATAATTACAGGTTCTGTACATATTTTTTGTGCAAGTTGATGAGGGCCAACTTGTACAGAAAGGCAAACACACACATACACACATCATGGGCACCTGAGAAGTTAGAATTAGGCTAGGAATTCATTTGAAGACAAAAAAACATTTAGCAATATCCCTTATTCACTCGGATTTGTTCACTGCCTACTAGCTATTTTCATGGAAGGCTAATTTCTCTATCCATTAACTCATTCGTTTATTCAAGAAATATTTAAGAGTTCCTGTCATGTACCAAGACTATGCTAAGCACTGAGGCTAGTGAGCAATAAACATATAACAGACCGAATTCCTCCTGCACTCCTGGATTACCCTCCAGTGGAAGAAAGAGAGGTGAGAAACAGGTGAACAAAATGTACATGAGTGAAACGCTTAGAGACAAAACAAGGCAGGGCAGAGAGAGTAAGAAAGAGAGGACTGTATTTTCCATAGGGTGGTCAGAGGACAGCCACCTCCTCATCTTTAAGGTGACTGACTGAAAGAAGTAGAGGCCTAAAAGATTACAGGTGAAAGAGTATTCCAGGCAGAGAGAAGGACCAGGAAAAGGCTCTGTGGCAGAAGCATCCTTTGCAGGTCTGGAAAAGATAGGGTAAGAGGGAGGAGAGGTGGTGTATTCAGGGAGGTGGTGGAGAACGAACAGCAGCCCACAGAAGGCTCTAGAAGCCACTTTAAGTGGTTTTTATTCTAAGTAAAAGAAGCCACAAGAGAATTCTGAAACAAGAACATAACCTGACTTAAAGTTACAAAAGATCACTTTGCCACCTAAAGAACAAACTGTGGGAGGAGAAGGGTGGCAACAGGTGACCAGTACAAAGACTATGCAATAATCCTGGAAAGAGATTTCCAACTGGGACCAGGTGATGGACAGCACAGGGCTGGTGAGAAGCAAAACAGATAGAGAGCTAACCACAGGAACTCACGGCTGCTTGGTTCTCACCTAAATTTCTATCTGGGTTGCTGAATTCATCAACCAAAGCCTCTCTTCTCTTTCTATATGTTTTGTATCTCGTTTGAAGAATGAGAACATGCAAAGTCACAAGTTAACATGAACGGGCTAGAGCGAAAGTTTACTAGAAATTTGAGTTCCAACTGCATATTCAAGGTATTGAAAGCTGTGTTTTTCAAACTTTGTATCACGACCCACTGAAGAAACAGCATTTATTTCACAACCTAGATACACAGGTAGAAAAGTATACATTACTAAAACGAAGCTTGAATGACCTATATCTAACCAATGTCTCTTTTCATGAAATCTGTTCCCACTGGCTCTCACACCACTCATGCCATCGCCCAGAGTTTCTGCTGCAATGTGTTGTACTCTTCCTAAGAAACTCTGATATTTTCTATACTATTTTATTTCATTAAAAAGTCACACGTAGGGCTCAATAAATTGGCTTTATGATCCACTAATGGCAGGGAGGGAAATCTGAAGAAGAATACACAAGGTACAGCAACATACTGCCGATTTACAGTTCTTTTACAAAATAATTGAAAAGGACCTGAAACACACTGTTTGGAAAGACCAGAGACATCCTCTCGTGTCCCACAGGAATTGCAAAAGTCTGGTCCCCAAACTCAGGGAACCACCTCAAGAGGCCCAAAGCCTTGAAACACCAAGGTCACAAAGACACTCGCAGAGAAAGGCTGTCCTCACCCACTGAGACCAGGTTCCTGAAGTGTTCCACCATCACATCCTGGTACAGCTTCCTCTGGGCCGAGTCCAGCAGCCCCAGCTCCTCCTCTGTGAAGGCCACGGCCACGTCCTTGAAGGTCACCGCCTCCTACGACAAACAACACCACCTCAATCTTATACCCAGTGGCCAGTGGAAGAGGGGCAGCCCCGAGGAGACGAGGAGGATGGGAAGTTGCTCCGGCTCCTGTGAGGTGTGCAGACTTCCCAGCACCCCCTCCTTCCATCCTGCCAATGCCACACACTGACTTTCCTCAGCCTCACTGGACGTGCAGCTATGAAAGAGAAAGCTTTGTGTGTTTACCTGGGGCTCTCAGACAACTCATAAGTAAACTCCCTAGAATTCTAACCACTGCATCCTGAACTAAAAAGCTTTCACTGTTTAATTATTATTGCCAAGTGCCCCAGAAACAGTTACCAATTTAGTCCTGGCAGTATTTGATGGCACCTGCTTTCTCACTGAGGTCGGAACCAGCTGAGAAGGAGTGTTATATGTGGAAACTAACCAAAAGGCCATGCCAGGTCTCTGAATGAAAACTCTCTCTTTCCCCGTTTCTGTCTTTCGCTTGAATGCAATACTCTGACTCCAGACCCTTGGTTTTCTGGGTGAGTCTGAGTTGGTTCCTCCTTTTTTCACAACCCCGATTCTTTATATTTAAAACAAAGATGAAACCAAGCACCTCTTTATACAATTGTTCTGAGCTGTCTATGCAGTGACAAGTGCTTTAAGTACCACTGGACTTTTTAAACTAAGGTCATGCATTACTCTGATTAGAAAAAAATATAAGATGGAAAAAGAAACAAACCGGTAAATAAAATACACAAAGGGTCTGACTCAAGCATGGGGAAGACTGAATCTAACTCTGGTCGTGAGAAAACTTCTAACAATACATGATTTTTTCTGCGTGAAGCAGCAGTTTGATCCTGCTGTGCTCTGCCGTATTTGGATATTCTACCAAAAAACATCCAAGGCACCACATGTAAAACATACCTCTTAAATTCTGAATACCTAAACCTACTATGTTAAGGGCAAAAAGGGGCAATATTCTTCAGAACAGATATTTTGAGAAAAAGGTTAAATCAGGAACACTGTCACTGTAGTGCTCCTAAAACAGGAGAAGTCTTTAAACTAAATGTCTGTGCATAAAGAATAGTTTAAAGAATAGGTGCAGGGCTCCCCTGGTGGCGCAGTGGTTGAGAGTCCGCCTGCCGATGCAGGGGACACGGGTTCGTGCCCCGGTCCGGGAAGATCCCACATGCCGCGGAGCAGCTGGGCCCGTGAGCCATGGACACTGAGCCTGCGCGTCCGGAGCCTGTGCCCCGCAACGGGAGAGGCCACAACAGTGAGAGGCCCGCATACCAGAAAAAAAAAAAAAAATAGGTGCATAAGTTTGCAGGAACATGATAAAGCAATTAAAAGTGAATGTTAGCTAGTATTAAATGAAAAAAACAATTTAAAACTGTATCTATGTTATAAATACAAATACACATCCATGAATACATATGATGAAGAGATTACAGAAATATAAAAGCAGCTAATTTGTAAGCAGGTAAGCAGTAGACTGGAAGATGTCCTTCATTTCCCTTAATTTTTCTTTTACTTGTAAAATAAAAAAAAATGATGAAATAAAACAAAAATTAAAACCGAAACCAATTAAATTTAACAGGAATTTTAAAAAAAGCACACATGGCACACTCAGGTCCTCATATGCTTAGACTCTCCTTGAAAGAGAAAACCCATATGGAACTATACCCAATATTTCGTAAAAACCTATAAGGGAAAAGAATCTGAAAATATATGTATATGTATGTATAACTGAATCACTTTGCTGTACACCTGAAATTAATACATTGTAAATCAACTATACTCCAATCAAAAAAAAAAAAGAAAAAGAAAAAAAAGAGGAAAACCTGTGTCCAACCTGAGTACAAAAATGGCGTTTTTAACAGCAAGAAAGGCAAGCTCTACTCACCTGGAATGTGCTCATTTTCTCTCTCCTTCTGGGGCAGTGCAGAGTCCTAGCAAGACAGACAGGGAAAGAAGAAGTCAAACTGGAAACTGGTTTAAAGAAAAAGAAGTCACTAACCCACGTGGTGCTCATTGTGAATTACCAAGGCTCCCAGTCCTCGGGGTGGCTACAGCTGATTATGCTTGATGAGCAGAGCCCCACGCAGATACCAGATGCCCCCGTGAACCCCCTCAGTGGCTGTGTGAGGAATGACCTGCCCAGCCATACACAATGGCCCCCTCACAGTGTGCCTGCAGCTTCCACAGGGGTCATTCTTATTCTGGGTATGGGGTAAACAGAGACCATGTAAGTCAGAGTAGGTTTTGGAGTCAATATGCATGGGCTCTGATCAGGCTACGCCATTCACTAGCAGTGTCACCCTGGGCAAATTATTCACATCTCTTCGCCTCAGTTCTGTCTTCTGCCAGTAGGGGAGAACACGGGCATCCACCTCGTGAGATCGTCATAAGGTAGGAAGCTCTGAGAACACCACTGTCAGGGTTTCTTATTTCTTAGCAACTGCGGTAAAGCAGATGATATTTTAGTTAGAAATTATCCTTAGAGATGTGATTTCTACCAACAGAAGACTGTCAGACATGTGGAGGTCGTACGTTGTTGCCCTGTTATGTGAGAGTCTTTATAGACTTCTGAAAATCTCTGCTTGTCTTCCTAAAGATTTTGTGACTGCAACAATAATATTTAAATTGACATGGACAACTTTTTACAAAAGGTATAAAAATACGTTAAGTTTCTTCTTAAACAGGAAGTACCCTTTTGACAATTATGCACAGAGGTAAAGAGAACTAATAAAAGCCAGGATTCTGCAACAACAATAAAAAATAGTTTGACAGCCCATACCTAATTCAAATGAAAAAAAGACAGGAATCTGAATTGTAATTATATCATTATAAATATAGGAAAGTTTAAGAAATAAATGGGAGACTTCCCTGGTGGTGCAGTGGATAAGACGCCACATTCCCAATGCAGGGGGCCCGGGTTCGATCTAGTACAAAAGATGGCAATGATTCCACTCCCCAAAGCTTGGGAGAGAGATATCTTCACAACTTCTAACGACCTCCATTTTGACTCTACACTTGCTAGCTGTCTTCTGCTCAATTCAGGATTCTGAAAGGGGCCCTGACAGTTGACAATAATTAGTGGGGGAATAAAATCATTGGACTAAGTAGGCCTTTGGTGAAGCCAGCTCAGTTTTATCTGTGACATCCAGCAGGGTCAATTTCCTCGGCCTCAGTTTCCAGAAAAGACCCTCTCTTGAGCTTCTCGAATTTTCACGTGCATGTGAATTACTGCGGGATCTTGTTGGAATGCAGCCTCCTGGACCCCCTACGCAGAAATTATAAATCAGAACGTCTCGAATGGGGCTCAAGGCTGGGCATTTCTATCCAAGTGATGCCAATGCCGCTGGTTTGTGGAACGCAATTTGAGTAGCACTGCAGTGTAACATCAGTCCCACAAAAAAACAGCCTCCACTACACAGAAACATACACAAAGAGTAACCAGACAAAAAGGCACTAAAACATTAACAACTGTTATCTTTACATCCTAAAGTTACAGATAATTAAAATTGTTCTTTATGTATATATCTGCATTTTTCCATAATGATTATGCTACTTCTATGATATACATATTATTTGAAATAAAATAAATGACCCAGTTGAGAAAACTATCTTAAACACTCATAAAATAGCCTAAACCTTGCTCTCAAGGTCCCCACAATTAAGTCCCAACCTCCTTTCATGATATGATTCTAGCCAGTACCCTATGCTCAAAGAGAATATACCAAAGGGATTAGCAAACTCAGCTGCTGGACTCAAACTGCCTGGGTCCCAACCCCAGCTCTGCCTCCTACCATCTGGGTGAGGATGGGCCAACAGGGTTGTGTTCCCTGCCTTAAAGTAGAGAAAACAGCAGTACCAATTCACAGAGCCACCGCCTGATGGAAATGTGTTCATTTGCATAAAGCTTTTAGAATGGAAATTAGTGACCAAGGCTCAGTTATCATCCTTACCCATGTCTCATGCGTTCTACAATTTATAGGAATATCTTAAGTAGAAGAATGCCAAGTCCTACTCACGTGGGGCTCTGCTGCCTCTTCCTCCGTGCAGTGCTTTTTGAGAAGCCAGGGCTGGGGAAGGAAAGGAGACTGTGAAATACCAGGGCTGTGTTTCCATCCCCACTAATTCATACCGCACCCCCTTCCGCCCCCGTACCAGCTAGAAGTCCTCTCCTTCCAAAACAGGCCAGGAGTCCAGGACAATTCAGCTTCCTGGGCTCACAGAATCCCGCTGCGAAATGGGTGCCTCCCGAATTAGCGTAGTATTAATACCAACAATGTATCAGGCAGTTGTAGACCTTTTACTTGTGCTATCTCGTTTCTCCTCACAACACTATATTAACAAGGCATTCCTTTTTCCCCCCTTTTACCGAACAGCAACGGAGGCACAGAGGAGTTAAGCAACCCACCCAGTGTGACGCCGTATGAAGCGGTAGGGCTAGCTCATAGGTGGGGGACGGGGTCAGGTTAGGGGTGAAGAAAACCGGGGAGACCCTTAAACCCCAGGAGGCACGACCTGAGCCCACCCCATCCCGGCTACGTTACCAAACGCAAAGAAGCTCCGCCCGCGGGACGTACATCACCACTCCAGGCCCTCAAACCTCCGCTTTTAGCCGCTCCTCCTCTTTCTCCCCAAATGAAAGGTCTGCAAAGGGGAAGCTTGAATGGGTCGTGAAGAGCGGACCTGAAACACCGTCACCAGGCAGAACATGGCTGCTACGTGTCCTCCTGGGGCGGAAGTGCCTGCGACTAACCCGGAACTCCTGGACCATATTTCCCAGAATTCCGCGGGTAAACCTTTACAGCGAGGCGTTACTGTAGCTGCAGTATATGGGGCTACACGAGTTTACGAGCTCTGGACTACATGTCCCAGAATGCAAGGGTGGGTGCGGGGGTGTCTACCGGCACGAGCTCTGGACTACATGTTTTCACTCTGGTTTTCACTTTCCGGAATCCCTGAGAAGGTCTCAGGCCGTCTTGCCGTTCTACTGTGTAGGCCTCAGAAGAGTGTAGATTCTGTTCATTGAAAGGCGTACAAACTCAGTCGAATTTTGGACGTCTTCAAGAGGCTAAGCGACGTAAAAGCATTAACAGCCACGAAGGCTTCCTGGTAAACCCCAAAGAGTTTCACCATTGGAATAAGGGGAGAAGGAAACTGGGCTTTCTTTGGCAGGGACTGAAGCCAAACGCCAAAACACCTCATTCCCTGAAATTGTGTAAAGGTGAACGTGTTTTGTTAGCATCTTACAACCCGTGCAGAAGCAAGGGAAAATCCTTTCTAGAGACAGACATCAACATCCTAGGTCTCAAGTTATTTCTGTAATTATAAAATCTGTGACATTGCTATTTGACCAAGTGAACTTTAAGGGGAAGGAAAAAGCATTACTTGACATACGGAGGGACACTTCACAGTCATAAAGGTTTCAAATTCTCAGAAACTAATAACTTCAGCTGATACTTTATAAAGCAAACATTGACAGAACCATGAAGAGAAACATTCAAATTCATAATTGGATCTGGAGATTGGAACACATACATAGAGGGAAATGTTGAGCCTTAAAAGCATATATTAAAGTAGCAAGGGGGGCTTCCCTGGTGGCGCAGTGGTTGAGAGTCCGCCTGCCGATGCAGGGGACATGGGTTCGTGCCCTGGTCCGGGAAGATCCCACATACCACGGAGCGGCTGGGCCTGTGAGCCATGGCCGCTGAGCCTGGGCGTCCGGAGCCTGTGCTCCGCAACGGGAGAGGCCACAACAGTGAGAGGCCCGCGTACAGCAAGGAAAACAAAAACAAAACAAAACAAAACAAATAAAGTAGAAAGGAAGTTGAAAATTGATTCAGAAAACATCCATTTCAGGAAATTAATAAATGAATAATAAAACTGAAGAAGGCAGATGGAAAAATATAAGATCAGATGAATGAAATACAAAAATAAAGTAGATCCCACACACACCCACAAAACAGAAATTAAAGAAACAAACAAAACAAACAAAAAAAGATCATCCATAGTATAAACAAAGATTTTTTCAAAAATGTGTTCCAAATTCTTTCAGGAAAATATCCTCCAAGAACTATTCCTGACTTAAGCCAACATAGCACACAGGATTTCTTTCCACTACAAGGAAAGTGAAATCTTGGATATAGCACGATGAAATACGGTAACATGATTAAGTTTTATTTATTCACCTCCTGTTCCCTATGGCACCCTCCACTCCCTTCTCTACCCCGTAAGCTACCATTCTAATTTGTTTGATGTGTTTTCTTTTGGGTGTGTTCTTGTGCAAAATGTGCACTTGTGTATATTTTCAATTCATATAAATAATATTGTGTCATAAAATTCATTCTGGTGTTTATTTCCTTCATTCAGGAGTATATTTTTAAGATTCACCCATCCAGGCTTCCCTGGTGGCACAGTGGTTGAGAGTCTGCCTGCCGATGCAGGGGACGCGGGTTCATGCCCGAGTCTGGGAAAATCCCACATGCCGTGGAGCGGCTGGGCCCGTGAGCCATGGCTGCTGAGCCTGCACGTCCGGAGCCTGTGCTCCGCAGCGGGAGAGGCCACAACAGCGAGAGGCCCACGTACCGCAGAAAAACAAACAAACAAAAAAAACATTCACCCCTCTATCTAATTTGTTTCATAGAGTTCCATTTTCTGCACCCACATTTTACCTGTACTCTTCCAACTGCCATGCCAATGATAATAAAATAAACATCTTCTTACATTTGTTTATAGACGTATCTGAGAATTGCTTTGGAACACATACCCGAGTGAAATTATTTCATAGCAAATATGTATACTTTAATAATATAGCCAGATTGACTTCCTGAACGGCTACACCAGTCCAGATTACCAAAGAGTTGCACGTCAGGTTTTTGTGCAACCACTTACCTTCATTTGGACGACTCATCACCGTTTTGCTAGTGTATTAAATGTATAGTAGTATCTTGTTTTAGTTAAATTTCTCTGATTTCTAATAAGTTTGATCTTTTTTTCAAATGCTTGGTAGCTTCATCTATAAGTGTCTACTTAAAACTTTTGCCCCATTTTCTAATGTGGATGCTATCTTTTTCTTCCTCATTTCTATTACATATTCTGATTATTAATACCTTTTCAGTTTTACCAATTACAAGTATCCTTTCCTAATTGGGCACGTGTTTCTAAAATTTTTCTATTGTGTTCTTCATGGAATAGAAATCTTTAATTATAAGATAATAAACCAATAATTTCTTAACATCTGTGCTTCTGAAACTCCTCAGGTGAAAAAATATATTTCTACCTTTTAAAAATTAACTTTCTAGACTTATCTTTCACATGTAGGTCCTTTAAATATTTTGGAGTCTATTTATGTACATTTTATTACATGGGATCCACTTTTATTTTTCTCCAAGAGAAATTCTTAAAAATAGTGATATTCATGGCTTGAAGATTCAATATTACAAAGATATCAGTAATCCTCAAAATGATCTATAGGCTCAATCAAACCCCAATAAAAACATCAGCATTTTTTCCCTTGGAAATTGATGAGATGTTTACAAATATTATGTGGGAAAGCAAAGAGCTACAAGAAGAGCTGGGGGCTTCCCTGGTGGCGCAGTGGTTGAGAATCTGCCTGCTAATGCAGGGGACACGGGTTTGAGCCCTGGTCTGGGAAGATCCCACATGCCACGGAGCAACTAGGCCCGTGAGCCACGTACTGAGCCTGCGCGTCT
This sequence comes from Mesoplodon mirus, assembly GCF_964341445.2. NCBI lineage: Eukaryota > Metazoa > Chordata > Mammalia > Artiodactyla > Ziphiidae > Mesoplodon > Mesoplodon mirus. The sequence continues at coordinate 461,087 of NW_028295578.1, read as the reverse complement.
GGAGCCTGTGCTCCCCAACAAGAGGCCGTGATAGTGAGGCCCACGCACCACGATGAGGAGTGGCCCCCACTTGCCACAACTAAAGAAAGCCCTCGCACAGAAACGAAGACCCAACACAGCAAAAATAAGTAAATAAACTCCTACCCCCAACATCTAAAAAAACATAAAAATAAAAAATAAAAGAAGAGCTGGGACAATCTGAAAGAAGAATGAAAAGAAAGATATTAGTCACATTAAACCTTACTATAAATCTACAATATAAGATAGTCTGGTGTTTGCTCAAGGATAGACAAGATAATAGACATCAAAATCCATGTTGAAACAGACATTATAACAACGTGTAAAAAGAAAACACTGCAGGGAGCTCCCTGGTGGTCTAGTGGTAAGGATTTGGCGCTTTCACTGTGGTGACCCTGGTTCAATCCCTGGTCAGGGAACTGAGATCCTGCAAGCCACGCAGCACGGCCAAAAGAAAAAAGAAAGAAAAGAAAACACTGCAGCAGAGAGGGGAAAGAACTCTTGTTAATACAGTTGATCCTTGAACTAGGGTTCAAGGGGGTTAGGGGTGCCAACCCTCTGCTAAGTTGAAAATCCAAGTATAACTTATAGCCAGTCCTCTGTACGTACACGGTTTCTCCATAATCGGCAATTCTGCATCTGAGGATTGAACCAACCTTGGATCGTGTAGTAGTGCAGTATTTACTATTCAAAAAAATCCTCGTATAAGTGCACTTGTGTAGTTTAAACCCATGTTGTCCAAGGGTCAACTATTGGTTCTCAGTCAGCTGGATATCCATATGGGAAAAATATTAATCATTACTGCATAGGATATAAAAATATAAATTCCAGAAGATCTGCAGACTTAAATTTGAAAAGTAAACAATGATGCTTTAGGAAAGAAACGTAAGATAACAGCCTTTTTGCCTTGGAGTAGGAAGAATTTCTTAAGACCAAAAAAATCACCAACTGTGAAAGAAAAAATTGAAAAATTGGACTATTTCAAAGTTAAGAAACACCGTAAACCCAAACGCAGCACTCTTGGGCCAAAAGTGAGAGAGATTTTAAAAACATCTATGGAATAAAAGACTCAGATGCATCCCTCATGCCCATGCATTCTTCAAGGGTCAACTGTATCTACCAAAGTTGAACATATACCCTATAACCCTTTGGTTCCACCCATAGAAATATCCCTCAAACAAGTGCACAAGGCACATTCTAGATTGCTCACATCACCACTAACTGTGATAGCCAAGAATGGGGAAGTACCCAATACCCACCAATAATGGGATTAATAAATAGATTTTGATATGTTTACACACTGCAATAATATCCACCAATGAAAATGAATCAACGGTATCCACTCCCATCAATATGGATAAATGTCATGGATATACTGTGGAGCAAATGAAGCCAACACAAAATAGCACCTATTACATGACTCCATTTATATCAAGTACAAAATAGGCTAAGTGAATCTACACCATTACAAATTAGTGGCTACCATATGGAAAGGAAGGTTACTAGAAAGAGCCAAAAAGGGATGCTTCTAGGGTTTGGGCTTTGTCCTGGTCCTCCAAGAACTAGACGGCAAAGTGCTGAGAAAGACTTTAATGAACAAATATTTCATTGGGGGAAACATCGGAGAGAAAATGGCAGGGAGCTCTGGAAGGCTGGCAGAACTATCAGCGCATAGTGCAAGTCTGACCCTGAGTGAAGATTTGGAAGAAAGATTTGGTAAATCATCCGAGACTGCCTTGTCATCTACGTAAAATCCTTCAAGGCTGTCAGAGTCCTTGAAAAAAGGTCACTGGACAGAGGAATCCTGGTCTCCAAGAAATGGCCTGCCTTAGGATCCCTGCTGTGCTGACCAGGAGCAATCAGGGGCAAGGCCGGCCTCCAGGCAAACGTGGTGATGGATTTAAGAGCAGCAGCTGGGACCTTTGGCCAGTTATGCTCCCTGTGGTCATAACTGTGAAACAGGAGACTCTCAACGTGGATGCTTCCTTGTGATAAGATCTGGTTGTTTATTTCTGTCAGAAATAATCCTGAAGCAACGTTGCGTCCTTCTCAGTATATCATACCCCAGAGATCTAAAACGTTCGTTTGTTCTGTTATTGATAATGTTCACCTCTTGGCTAAGGTAGTGTTCACCAAATTTATACCTACTGTATTTCTTGTTGTGATCAATACTTCGTGGAGAGATATTTGGGGTTTTGTAGCATCCTGCTCCTTGTAAACTTTCAACCAGTAGTTTTATAATTCATTGATTACTCTTGCCAGAACCTATCATTACTATGATGGTTGTAAATAATGATTTTTACATTACGTCATTCCTTCTATATGTTTATGGTTTGGCATTCTATTATGAGAGCCCTTCCTTCCCTCCCTTCCTCTTTTTTTATTCATATTCTGTATGATAATTATTTATTTTAGGGTCAAATTGCTCAGATTTACCCAGTGTGAGTCTCTTCAAGCTGGATCTTTTTACACGTCCCACCACTCTTTCCTACTTTCTGGCACAGTAAATTTTCTCCAGGATCATTCTACACTTTCCTTGCTCCAGCCCTGAAATAGAAACGTGGATATACATGCTTATATACATCACATACACATGTGTGTGTTTGTATATCCTCGCACTTCCATATCTACTTCTGTAAATACCTAGCACGTGCACTCACTCCCTCTCTCTCTCTACAGATGGGTGGACGGATGGATGGATGGGTAGACAGATCTGTATAAATAACTTATGGTCAGACTTCCATATCCGTGGTTCCTCTGTATCTGCAATTCTGCAACCATGGGTTCAACCAACCACAGATCATGTAGTACTGTAGTAATTACTATTAAAATAAAAACCCTGCATATAAGTGGACCTGCCCAGTTCAAACCCATATTGTTCAAGGGTCAACTGTAACTTGCTAAATAAAGCCCTTTAACCAACTATATTAAAAATACCACCATTGGTCTGCGTATGGAATGCCATCCAAACCTGCTTTGTCCTTACTGGTTCCACATCCAGAGGGTCCTCTGCTATTATGCTCAGTTCTCTCCTCATGTGCATCTTTTCAACAAGAGAAACTTTTTTTTTTTAAACCTCCACAATGTAGGTATATCCACTTTTGTTTCTAGCTCCAGGATTTTCCCTCTCCCTATTATGGATCTGTAGTTAAAGCACAGCATAAATAATAAAGCTTCAACTGTTGAAACTCATGAATTTTTCTGTGTATGCAAAATAATCTGAGAACTGTTTTGTTTTTGAAATTGGCTTCCAGAGTTCATACCATAATTTTGATCTTATATGCCTTATGACAATATAGAACAATCATATGAGGTCTTAACTGCAAGGGATAATTATTTAATACTTTTTCAAATTCTATTAAAATAATTTCCTGCTTTGGCAATACCCACTATTCAATGAAAAAAATATAACATGAAGTTATAAAATGGAAAAATATCACAAAATGCTCCTTGCCTAGGAAAACCACTCTGGAAGAGTATCCCTTTACACATGATCTTATGCATGTACACATACATGTGTGCACATGCACACATACACAAACACTAACAAAGATTTATGGTTGATTATACTATGAAGGCTACAATCTGTGACCTCTCAAAGCCCATATTGTGTATCTCCTGCGATTATGATATGTCATAAATTTTTAAAATAAATTTTTTATTTAATTTATTTATTTTGGGCTGCATTGGGTCTTCGTTGCTGCGTGCGGGCTTTCTCTAGTTGCAGTGAGTGTGGGCTACTCTTCGTTGCGGTGCGCGGGCTTCTCATTGCAGTGGCTTCTCTTGTTGTGGAGCACAGGCTCTAAGCACGTAGGCTTCAGTTGTTGTGGCACACAGCCTCAGTAGTTGTGGCACACGGGCTTAGTTGCTCCACAGCATGTGGGATCTTCCTGGACCAGGGCTCGAACCCGTGTCCCCTGCATTGGCAGGCGAATTCTTAGCCACTGTACCACCAGGGAAGTCCCTGTCATCATTTCACCGGCTTCAGATTAATATAGGAATCTATCAAAACTCAAATTCTTACAGCTGTACACTAATTTCCATTAAAAAATTTAGTGACATCATTGATGTGGTGTTCATCTTTTTGGTATTTTAATCTCACAATCAATAACTTCCAATTATATGATTTCTAAATCAAAGAGATCTAATATATTCTGATATATATACTCCTTTCCTGAAACCATGCTTTACTGCAACCAATAGGGAAAAGCACATAAATGTCACTCTTGTCTCAATAATACACTGGATAATTTTATCAGATTCCTACAAGTTTTCTGGGTATTTGCCTCATGGATGTGGGGGAAGAATATGGCATAGCCCCTACCTGAGAACTTTAGAAGAAATGCTACAATAATTAGAAGGCAAACATTCCAAAGTCTGGATGAAAATGCAGAGAATTAGAAATCAGTAAGTTCAAGGTCAACTAAAAATTTTTTTTTCTAGGGACAAACAATTTTTGTGACACTTTCAAAGTGTTACAGTAAACCCTGCCTTAATATTGACAGACAAAAAATCAATTGTATACTATGCAGTTACTGTTGTTGCAAAGTTAATCATGTTTTTTCACTCTGTACCATCAGAAAAAAAAATCACAAGGTAGTTCAATTTCTACTGAACACAGTCCTTGGAAAACTAGACGGCGTCTCAAATAACCACCCAACTTGAGAACAGAGGCTGCGGGAGGCAAGGAGCCAGTTGCGATAGGCTAATAGCATATTAATATTGAAGATTGGGGGGCTTCCCTTCCCTGGTGGCGTAGTGGTTAAGAATCTGCCTGCCAATGCAGGGGACACGGGTTTGAGCCCTGGTCCAGGAAGATCCCACATGCTGCACAGCAGCTCAGCTGCGTGCCACAACTACTGAAGCCTGCACACCTAGAGCCCGTGCTCCACAAAGAGAAGCCACTGCAATGAGAAGCCCACACACTGCAATGAAAAGTAGCCCCCACTCACTGCAACTAGAGAAAGCCTGCGTGCAGCAATAAAGACCCAAGGCAGCCAAAAATAAATTAAAAAAATATATATTGCAGATTGGTTTTCTGCAGTGGTTTTCAGTATTTCAACAAAAGTTCATGTCCTGAATTAATTTTATTTTGCAGGTTTCCCCATCTGGATACAACTTTCATATATTATACATTTCCCCCTTTTGGTTTATTTAAAACACAAGTACTGAGCACACCTAAAAGCACTAGTCAATGATAAGGTTGTGTACATTCAGCAGCCAAGTCCCTGCCCTCATGGAGCGCACATTCTCACGGACATCAATTTTGACTAGCTCATCCTTACACTTTTGTTAAAGCCCAGACCAAACTCTTTTCCTTTCTAAGTGCTATCTCCTAAGTGACATCTGATAAATGTCAAAGTTCTGAATGCAGCCCTTACTGCACCACTCAGAAGGGATCTCTGCTGTGTGCTCTGCTGAACACTAGGATCTGTTTAGCTACTGCTTCAACACCAACTAAGTTAAAATACTTTCTCTCCTATGAGACCTGACGCTTGCAAGAATTCACGTTGCACGTGAGTTTTTTGAAAACAACATTTTGTAGAACTTCTATCCTCTGACAGTTCCTTGATGTTCTTACCACTCTCGCTGCTTTCATAAAATGTGTCCCCAGTATGCATTTTGTGATGACTTATAAGATTGGAGCGCCAACTGAAGCTCTTACCACAGGTCTCACACTTGTAAGGCTTCTCCCCTGTGTGCACTCTTTGATGAGACTGTAGCTGTGAAGGCCGACTGAAGACCTTACTGCATCTGTCACATCTGTACGGCTTCTCTCCAGTGTGGACGCTTTGATGAAGCTGAAGACTTGAGGCCTGAATGAAGTGCTTCCCACACTCCCCACACTTATATGGTTTCTCTCCTGTGTGGACCCTCTGATGCATGTCGAGGTTCAGGCTCCACTTGAAGCCCTTCCCACACTCCTCACATTTGTATGGCTTTTCTCCAGTGTGGACTTTTTGATGGGCTTGAAGGTGTGAACTCCGACCAAAGCTCTTCCCACACTCTTCACATTTGAATGGTTTTTCTCTGCTGTGGACTCTCTCATGGGCCAGAAGATTTGAGGCCTGCCTGAAGACTTTCCCACACTCCTCACAATTATACGGTTTCTCTCCGGTGTGGATTCTGCAATGAACTTTAAGATCTGCTCTACGACTGAATCCCTTCCCACACTCTTCACATTTGTATGGTTTCTCACCGGTATGGATCAGCTGGTGGATCTGAAGTCGTGAACTCTGATTGAAGCCCTGCCCACACTCCTCACACTTGTAAGGTTTCTCTACACTGTGGGCCTTCTGATGGATTTGAAGATATGAACTCTGACGGAAGCCCTTCCCACATACCTCACATTTATAGGGCTTCTCCCCTGTGTGGACAACCAGATGAACTTGATAATGGGAGTTCCTCCTGAAGCTCTTCCCACACTCCTTACATTTGTATGGTTTCTCTCCTGTATGGACTCTTTGATGTGCCTGAAGGTTTGAACTCAGAGTAAAGCCTTTACCACACACATTACGTATGTATGATTTCTCTCCAGTGTGGACTCCCTGATGGGCCTGAAGACTTGAAGGCCGACTAAAGCCTTTCCCACATTCCTCACATTTGTAGGGTTTTTCTCCTGTGTGGACCCTCTGATGAATGTATAGATTTGAGCTACAAATGAAGCCCTTCCCACACTCCTCACATTTGTACGGTTTCTCTCCCGTATGGACTCTCTGATGGGACTGAAGGTGTGAATTCCGACTGAAGCTCTTATCACATGTGTCACATTTGAATGCCTTCTCCCCAGTGTGGACTCTCTGATGGTCCTGAAGGTGAGAGGCCTGACTGAAGGCCCTCCCACACTCCTCACAATTATAAGGTTTCTCTCCCGTGTGGACTTTACAATGAATAGTTAAGTGCTGACCTACGACTGAAGCCTTTCCCACATTCCCCACATTTGAATGGTTTCTCTACAGTGTGGACTTTCTGAGGAGTCTGCAGCTGGGAGCTCTGACTGAACTCCTTGCCACACTCATCACACTCACTGTGTTCTCCTCCCACGTGAACTCTCTGATGAATATGAAGAACCGAGCTGTAACGGAAGCCTTTTCCACACTCACTGCACGTATGAGACTTCTCTTTTGAGTGTAATTGCTGGTGAAGATCAAAGGTGGAGAGATCGGTGAAGGTTTCTTTACATTCATTACACTGGTAAGGTTTTTGTCCCGTGTGAATCATAGTATTCTGATCCAGTGTTGAAACCCTCGTGCTATCTTTTCTATAATCACTGTAGCCGTTAAGGTTTTTGACCCTTGTGTACTCCATGAGCATCAAGGTGATGTGAAATCCAACTGATGGTGTCAACATCCTCTTTACACTGACACAGTTTATTTTTCATGGAAATTTGCTGGTGTCTATTCTGATAATTCTGTGACTCAGCCAATGAAGTTTTCCTCCAAGAATCCTGGGCTCTCAAAGTTGCAAACCTTGGATTTCCAGGACTACTGGGATCACCTGCTTTATCATTTAATATACGGTTCTCATCTTCAGAAATTTGAATAGAGTCCTGCCCCAATCTGGCAGGGGGAATCACCTTGTTTGTGGAACTGACAACTATTTATCATGGAGTCTTGGCATCTGGTTAAGTCATTTGCAATTTGTTGCCAGATTTGCCAGCAGGAAAGCTCTTCACGTGATCCTCTGTCTTGAACGGCCCTCAACTCACTTTGATTGTTTTCTTCTAGAGGGACAGAGAATTCAGAGATGTGGACACGTGAAAGCTTTGTTCAAAGATTCAAGATTTTACACTTAAGACACAGTATGAGACTTTAATGAACCTCAGGATGGTTCAGCTTATCTTTCGCACGACAAATGAAGTTCTCTGGTTTATATACTAACAGAAACCAAGAGATGGTCTGTTAAACTCCCAAATACTTAGCATTAATGAAACCCATTTAAAACCAAATGACTACTCTGACATACTATTTCAATCATCTTTCAAAAATTACATGTCATTCCTACCATAACACAGTATCAATAAAGACAAGCATTTTGCTGTGCTCACAGCTTTAACAGTGCCTAGCAGTTAGTCAGGGCTCAAGAAATGCATGCACAGGTGAACTCAGTTTGATTTCTAGGATTCTCTACAATTCTGAATCCCAGGTTAAGTTTGAACCAAGTCAGAGAAGCGAAACAGCTTTTACAAGTCAGGTATCAGATACAGGAAAAGGACTGGAAAGTACAGTTTGGCTTAAGTTGAAAGGCTGCACCCGAGGCGGCAGCACACCAAGGGGGTTAGTGCTGAGGAGGATATGAAAGGGGCTAAAAACCGGGACTGCCCCGGTGGCACAGTGGTTAATAATCTGCCTGCCAGTGCAGGGGACACAGGTTCGAGCCCTGGTCCGGGAAGATCCCACATGCCGCAGAGCAACTAAGCCCGTGAGCCACAACTACTGAGCCCACGTGCCACAACTACTGAAGCCCGCGTTCCTAGAGACCGTGCTCTGAAACAAGAGAAGCCACTGCAATGAGAAGCCTGCGCACCACAACGAAGAGCTGCTCCCACTCACCACAACGAGAGAAAAGCCCATATGCAGCAACCAAGACCCAATGCAACCAACAATTAATTAATTTTAAAAAAGGGTCTAAGAATCAGTGGGGTTAAAAAAAAGCATGAAGACCTATGCACTGGATCCTTCTCAGGCATTTGTGCTGCCTAATATGTTCCTCCACTCCCCCTGCCAAGCAGGAGTCAAAATGTAGAGGCTAGGGAAGAATGCTGTCTCTTTAAAAACAGCATGGAAAATTTTTGGACACAGATACATTGGTCTTTAACAAGAATGAGTTCCAAAGTGAAGAATGGGCTTTATGAATGAGCTGGGAATAAATTCCATAGCCTGTGATAAGTATTGAGAAGAAACAGACTAGAAACTATTAAAGAATGATCAAAGCACTCAAGGTGACATTATCTAAAATGCCTTCTACAAGATACATACAAATGCACACACACACACACACAAAATGTTTGTACAGCTAACAAAGATCGATTTCTTATTAGTGAGGTGGGCTTTGGAGGAGGCAAATGGGACACAGCGGGGCAAATCTTTTAAGGGAAAGGCTAACTCACCAGCTGGCTGTTTTCTGAGACCTGTTCTCCCCTGGTATAAGGGATAAGGAAGTAGAAATTTCTTTCCTTCTATGGGAGGGTTACCTAAGAAGTAGACATAAGAATCCTCATTCAAAACAGTATTTCCTCCCCAAATGAATTTGCTCTGCTACTGAGAGCTCAAGGAAAGTCACAGGGAAAGCATTTTACTCAGTTTGGTTATAATTACAGGTTCTGTACATATTTTTTGTGCAAGTTGATGAGGGCCAACTTGTACAGAAAGGCAAACACACACATACACACATCATGGGCACCTGAGAAGTTAGAATTAGGCTAGGAATTCATTTGAAGACAAAAAAACATTTAGCAATATCCCTTATTCACTCGGATTTGTTCACCGCCTACTAGCTATTTTCATGGAAGGCTAATTTCTCTACCCATTAACTCATTCGTTTCTTCAAGAAATATTTAAGAGTTCCTGTCATGTACCAAGACTATGCTAAGCACTGAGGCTAGTGAGCAATAAACATATAACAGACCGAATTCCTCCTGCACTCCTGGATTACCCTCCAGTGGAAGAAAGAGAGGTGAGAAACAGGTGAACAAAATGTACATGAGTGAAACGCTTAGAGACAAAACAAGGCAGGGCAGAGAGAGTAAGAAAGAGAGGACTGTATTTTCCAAAGGGTGGTCAGAGGACAGCCACCTCCTCATCTTTAAGGCGACTGACTGAACGAAGTAGAGGCCTAAAAGATTACAGGTGAAAGAGTATTCCAGGCAGAGAGAAGGACCAGGAAAAGGCTCTGTGGCAGAAGCATCCTTTGCAGGTCTGGAAAAGATAGGGTAAGAGGGAGGAGAGGTGGTGTATTCAGGGAGGTGGTGGAGAACGAACAGCAGCCCACAGAAGGCTCTAGAAGCCACTTTAAGTGGTTTTTATTCTAAGTAAAAGAAGCCACAAGAGAATTCTGAAACAAGAACATAACCTGACTTAAAGTTACAAAAGATCACTTTGCCACCTAAAGAACAAACTGTGGGAGGAGAAGGGTGGCAACAGGTGACCAGTACAAAGACTATGCAATAATCCTGGAAAGAGATTTCCAACTGGGACCAGGTGATGGACAGCACAGGGCTGGTGAGAAGCAAAACAGATAGAGAGCTAACCACAGGAACTCACGGCTGCTTGGTTCTCACCTAAATTTCTATCTGGGTTGCTGAATTCATCAACCAAAGCCTCTCTTCTCTTTCTATATGTTTTGTATCTCGTTTGAAGAATGAGAACATGCAAAGTCACAAGTTAACATGAACGGGCTAGAGCGAAAGTTTACTAGAAATTTGAGTTCCAACTGCATATTCAAGGTATTGAAAGCTGTGTTTTTCAAACTTTGTATCACGACCCACTGAAGAAACAGCATTTATTTCACAACCTAGATACACAGGTAGAAAAGTATACATTACTAAAACGAAGCTTGACTGACCTATATCTAACCAATGTCTCTTTTCATGAAATCTGTTCCCACTGGCTCTCACACCACTCATGCCATCGCCCAGAGTTTCTGCTGCAATGTGTTGTACTCTTCCTAAGAAACTCTGATATTTTCTATACTATTTTATTTCATTAAAAAGTCACACGTAGGGCTCAATAAATTGGCTTTATGATCCACTAATGGCAGGGAGGGAAATCTGAAGAAGAATACACAAGGTACAGCAAGATACTGCCGATTTACAGTTCTTTTACAAAATAATTGAAAAGGACCTGAAACACACTGTTTGGAAAGACCAGAGACATCCTCTCGTGTCCCACAGGAATTGCAAAAGTCTGGTCCCCAAACTCAGGGAACCACCTCAAGAGGCCCAAAGCCTTGAAACACCAAGGTCACAAAGACACTCGCAGAGAAAGGCTGTCCTCACCCACTGAGACCAGGTTCCCGAAGTGTTCCACCATCACATCCTGGTACAGCTTCCTCTGGGCCGAGTCCAGCAGCCCCAGCTCCTCCTCTGTGAAGGCCACGGCCACGTCCTTGAAGGTCACCGCCTCCTACGACAAACAACACCACCTCAATCTTATACCCAGTGGCCAGTGGAAGAGGGGCAGCCCCGAGGAGACGAGGAGGATGGGAAGTTGCTCCGGCTCCTGTGAGGTGTGCAGACTTCCCAGCACCCCCTCCTTCCATCCTGCCAATGCCACACACTGACTTTCCTCAGCCTCACTGGACGTGCAGCTATGAAAGAGAAAGCTTTGTGTGTTTACCTGGGGCTCTCAGACAACTCATAAGTAAACTCCCTAGAATTCTAACCACTGGATCCTGAACTAAAAAGCTTTCACTGTTTAATTATTATTGCCAAGTGCCCCAGAAACAGTTACCAATTTAGTCCTGGCAGTATTTGATGGCACCTGCTTTCTCACTGAGGTCGGAACCAGCTGAGAAGGAGTGTTATATGTGGAAACTAACCAAAAGGCCATGCCAGGTCTCTGAATGAAAACTCTCTCTTTCCCCGTTTCTGTCTTTCGCTTGAATGCAATACTCTGACTCCAGACCCTTGGTTTTCTGGGTGAGTCTGAGTTGGTTCCTCCTTTTTTCACAACCCCGATTCTTTATATTTAAAACAAAGATGAAACCAAGCACCTCTTTATACAATTGTTCTGAGCTGTCTATGCAGTGACAAGTGCTTTAAGTACCACTGGACTTTTTAAACTAAGGTCATGCATTACTCTGATTAGAAAAAAATATAAGATGGAAAAAGAAACAAATCGGTAAATAAAATACACAAAGGGTCTGACTCAAGCATGGGGAAGACTGAATCTAACTCTGGTCGTGAGAAAACTTCTAACAATACATGATTTTTTCTGCGTGAAGCAGCAGTTTGATCCTGCTGTGCTCTGCCGTATTTGGATATTCTACCAAAAAACATCCAAGGCACCACATGTAAAACATACCTCTTAAATTCTGAATACCTAAACCTACTATGTTAAGGGCAAAAAGGGGCAATATTCTTCAGAACAGATATTTTGAGAAAAAGGTTAAATCAGGAACACTGTCACTGTAGTGCTCCTAAAACAGGAGAAGTCTTTAAACTAAATGTCTGTGCATAAAGAATAGTTTAAAGAATAGGTGCAGGGCTCCCCTGGTGGCGCAGTGGTTGAGAGTCCGCCTGCCGATGCAGGGGACACGGGTTCGTGCCCCGGTCCGGGAAGATCCCACATGCCGTGGAGCAGCTGGGCCCGTGAGCCATGGCCGCTGAGCCTGCGTGTCCGGAGCCTGTGCCCCGCAACGGGAGAGGCCACAACAGTGAGAGGCCCGCATACCAGAAAAAAAAAAAAAATAGGTGCATAAGTTTGCAGGAACATGATAAAGCAATTAAAAGTGAATGTTAGCTAGTATTAAATGAAAAAAACAATTTAAAACTGTATCTATGTTATAAATACAAATACACATCCATGAATACATATGATGAAGAGATTACAGAAATATAAAAGCAGCTAATTTGTAAGCAGGTAAGCAGTAGACTGGAAGATGTCCTTCATTTCCCTTAATTTTTCTTTTACTTGTAAAATAAAAAAAAATGATGAAATAAAACAAAAATTAAAACCGAAACCAATTAAATTTAACAGGAATTTTAAAAAAAGCACACATGGCACACTCAGGTCCTCATATGCTTAGACTCTCCTTGAAAGAGAAAACCCATATGGAACTATACCCAATATTTCGTAAAAACCTATAAGGGAAAAGAATCTGAAAATATATGTATATATATGTATAACTGAATCACTTTGCTGTACACCTGAAATTAATACATTGTAAATCAACTATACTCCAATCAAAAAAAAAAAAGAAAAAGAAAAAAAAGAGGAAAACCTGTGTCCAACCTGAGTACAAAAATGGCGTTTTTAACAGCAAGAAAGGCAAGCTCTACTCACCTGGAATGTGCTCATTTTCTCTCTCCTTCTGGGGCAGTGCAGAGTCCTAGCAAGACAGACAGGGAAAGAAGAAGTCAAACTGGAAACTGGTTTAAAGAAAAAGAAGTCACTAACCCACGTGGTGCTCATTGTGAATTACCAAGGCTCCCAGTCCTCGGGGTGGCTACAGCTGATTATGCTTGATGAGCAGAGCCCCACGCAGATACCAGATGCCCCCGTGAACCCCCTCAGTGGCTGTGTGAGGAATGACCTGCCCAGCCATACACAGTGGCCCCCTCACAGTGTGCCTGCAGCTTCCACAGGGGTCATTCTTATTCTGGGTATGGGGTAAACAGAGACCATGTAAGTCAGAGTAGGTTTTGGAGTCAATATGCATGGGCTCTGATCAGGCTACGCCATTCACTAGCAGTGTCACCCTGGGCAAATTATTCACATCTCTTCGCCTCAGTTCTGTCTTCTGCCAGTAGGGGAGAACACGGGCATCCACCTCGTGAGATCGTCATAAGGTAGGAAGCTCTGAGAACACCACTGTCAGGGTTTCTTATTTCTTAGCAACTGCGGTAAAGCAGATGATATTTTAGTTAGAAATTATCCTTAGAGATGTGATTTCTACCAACAGAAGACTGTCAGACATGTGGAGGTCGTACGTTGTTGCCCTGTTATGTGAGAGTCTTTATAGACTTCTGAAAATCTCTGCTTGTCTTCCTAAAGATTTTGTGACTGCAACAATAATATTTAAATTGACATGGACAACTTTTTACAAAAGGTATAAAAATACGTTAAGTTTCTTCTTAAACAGGAAGTACCCTTTTGACAATTATGCACAGAGGTAAAGAGAACTAATAAAAGCCAGGATTCTGCAACAACAATAAAAAATAGTTTGACAGCCCATACCTAATTCAAATGAAAAAAAGACAGGAATCTGAATTGTAATTATATCATTATAAATATAGGAAAGTTTAAGAAATAAATGGGAGACTTCCCTGGTGGTGCAGTGGATAAGACGCCACATTCCCAATGCAGGGGGCCCGGGTTCGATCTAGTACAAAAGATGGCAATGATTCCACTCCCCAAAGCTTGGGAGAGAGATATCTTCACAACTTCTAACGACCTCCATTTTGACTCTACACTTGCTAGCTGTCTTCTGCTCAATTCAGGATTCTGAAAGGGGCCCTGACAGTTGACAATAATTAGTGGGGGAATAAAATCATTGGACTAAGTAGGCCTTTGGTGAAGCCAGCTCAGTTTTATCTGTGACATCCAGCAGGGTCAATTTCCTCGGCCTCAGTTTCCAGAAAAGACCCTCTCTTGAGCTTCTCGAATTTTCACGTGCATGTGAATTACTGCGGGATCTTGTTGGAATGCAGCCTCCTGGACCCCCTACGCAGAAATTATAAATCAGAACGTCTCGAATGGGGCTCAAGGCTGGGCATTTCTATCCAAGTGATGCCAATGCCGCTGGTTTGTGGACCACAATTTGAGTAGCACTGCAGTGTAACATCAGTCCCACAAAAAAACAGCCTCCACTACACAGAAACATACACAAAGAGTAACCAGACAAAAAGGCACTAAAACATTAACAACTGTTATCTTTACATCCTAAAGTTACAGATAATTAAAATTGTTCTTTATGTATATATCTGCATTTTTCCATAATGATTATGCTACTTCTATGATATACATATTATTTGAAATAAAATAAATGACCCAGTTGAGAAAACTATCTTAAACACTCATAAAATAGCCTAAACCTTGCTCTCAAGGTCCCCACAATTAAGTCCCAACCTCCTTTCATGATATGATTCTAGCCAGTACCCTATGCTCAAAGAGAATATACCAAAGGGATTAGCAAACTCAGCTGCTGGACTCAAACTGCCTGGGTCCCAACCCCAGCTCTGCCTCCTACCATCTGGGTGAGGATGGGCCAACAGGGTTGTGTTCCCTGCCTTAAAGTAGAGAAAACAGCAGTACCAATTCACAGAGCCACCGCCTGATGGAAATGTGTTCATTTGCATAAAGCTTTTAGAATGGAAATTAGTGACCAAGGCTCAGTTATCATCCTTACCCATGTCTCATGCGTTCTACAATTTATAGGAATATCTTAAGTAGAAGAATGCCAAGTCCTACTCACGTGGGGCTCTGCTGCCTCTTCCTCCGTGCAGTGCTTTTTGAGAAGCCAGGGCTGGGGAAGGAAAGGAGACTGTGAAATACCAGGGCTGTGTTTCCATCCCCACTAATTCATACCGCACCCCCTTCCGCCCCCGTACCAGCTAGAAGTCCTCTCCTTCCAAAACAGGCCAGGAGTCCAGGACAATTCAGCTTCCTGGGCTCACAGAATCCCGCTGCGAAATGGGTGCCTCCCGAATTAGCGTAGTATTAATACCAACAATGTATCAGGCAGTTGTAGACCTTTTACTTGTGCTATCTCGTTTCTCCTCACAACACTATATTAACAAGGCATTCCTTTTTCCCCCCTTTTACCGAACAGCAACGGAGGCACAGAGGAGTTAAGCAACTCACCCAGTGTGACGCCGTATGAAGCGGTAGGGCTAGCTCATAGGTGGGGGACGGGGTCAGGTTAGGGGTGAAGAAAACCGGGGAGACCCTCAAACCCCAGGAGGCACGACCTGAGCCCACCCCATCCCGGCTACGTTACCAAACGCAAAGAAGCTCCGCCCGCGGGACGTACATCACCACTCCAGGCCCTCAAACCTCCGCTTTTAGCCGCTCCTCCTCTTTCTCCCCAAATGAAAGGTCTGCAAAGGGGAAGCTTGAATGGGTCGTGAAGAGCGGACCTGAAACACCGTCACCAGGCAGAACATGGCTGCTACGTGTCCTCCTGGGGCGGAAGTGCCTGCGACTAACCCGGAACTCCTGGACCATATTTCCCAGAATTCCGCGGGTAAACCTTTACAGCGAGGCGTTACTGTAGCTGCAGTATATGGGACTACACGAGTTTACGAGCTCTGGACTACATGTCCCAGAATGCAAGGGTGGGTGCGGGGGTGTCTACCGGCACGAGCTCTGGACTACATGTTTTCACTTTCCGGAATCCCTGAGAAGGTCTCAGGCCGTCTTGCCGTTCTACTGTGTAGGCCTCAGAAGAGTGTAGATTCTGTTCATTGAAAGGCGTACAAACTCAGTCGAATTTTGGACGTCTTCAAGAGGCTAAGCGACGTAAAAGCATTAACAGCCACGAAGGCTTCCTGGTAAACCCCAAAGAGTTTCACCATTGGAATAAGGGGAGAAGGAAACTGGGCTTTCTTTGGCAGGGACTGAAGCCAAACGCCAAAACACCTCATTCCCTGAAATTGTGTAAAGGTGAACGTGTTTTGTTAGCATCTTACAACCCGTGCAGAAGCAAGGGAAAATCCTTTCTAGAGACAGACATCAACATCCTAGGTCTCAAGTTATTTCTGTAATTATAAAATCTGTGACATTGCTATTTGACCAAGTGAACTTTAAGGGGAAGGAAAAAGCATTACTTGACATACGGAGGGACACTTCACAGTCATAAAGGTTTCAAATTCTCAGAAACTAATAACTTCAGCTGATACTTTATAAAGCAAACATTGACAGAACCATGAAGAGAAACATTCAAATTCATAATTGGATCTGGAGATTGGAACACATACATAGAGGGAAATGTTGAGCCTTAAAAGCATATATTAAAGTAGCAAGGGGGGCTTCCCTGGTGGCGCAGTGGTTGAGAGTCCGCCTGCCGATGCAGGGGACATGGGTTCGTGCCCTGGTCCGGGAAGATCCCACATACCACGGAGCGGCTGGGCCTGTGAGCCATGGCCGCTGAGCCTGGGCGTCCGGAGCCTGTGCTCCGCAACGGGAGAGGCCACAACAGTGAGAGGCCCGCGTACAGCAAGGAAAACAAAAACAAAACAAAACAAAACAAATAAAGTAGAAAGGAAGTTGAAAATTGATTCAGAAAACATCCATTTCAGGAAATTAATAAATGAATAATAAAACTGAAGAAGGCAGATGGAAAAATATAAGATCAGATGAATGAAATACAAAAATAAAGTAGATCCCACACACACCCACAAAACAGAAATTAAAGAAACAAACAAAACAAACAAAAAAAGATCATCCATAGTATAAACAAAGATTTTTTCAAAAATGTGTTCCAAATTCTTTCAGGAAAATATCCTCCAAGAACTATTCCTGACTTAAGCCAACATAGCACACAGGATTTCTTTCCACTACAAGGAAAGTGAAATCTTGGATATAGCACGATGAAATACGGTAACATGATTAAGTTTTATTTATTCACCTCCTGTTCCCTATGGCACCCTCCACTCCCTTCTCTACCCCGTAAGCTACCATTCTAATTTGTTTGATGTGTTTTCTTTTGGGTGTGTTCTTGTGCAAAATGTGCACTTGTGTATATTTTCAATTCATATAAATAATATTGTGTCATAAAATTCATTCTGGTGTTTATTTCCTTCATTCAGGAGTATATTTTTAAGATTCACCCATCCAGGCTTCCCTGGTGGCACAGTGGTTGAGAGTCTGCCTGCCGATGCAGGGGACGCGGGTTCATGCCCGAGTCTGGGAAAATCCCACATGCCGTGGAGCGGCTGGGCCCGTGAGCCATGGCTGCTGAGCCTGCACGTCCGGAGCCTGTGCTCCGCAGCGGGAGAGGCCACAACAGCGAGAGGCCCACGTACCGCAGAAAAACAAACAAAAAAAAAAAAACATACACCCCTCTATCTAATTTGTTTCATAGAGTTCCATTTTCTGCACCCACATTTTACCTGTTCTCTTCCAACTGCCATGCCAATGATAATAAAATAAACATCTTCTTACATTTGTTTATAGACGTATCTGAGAATTTCTTTGGAACACATACCCGAGTGAAATTATTTCATAGCAAATATGTATACTTTAATAATATAGCCAGATTGACTTCCTGAACGGCTACACCAGTCCAGATTACCAAAGAGTTGCACGTCAGGTTTTTGTGCAACCACTTACCTTCATTTGGACGACTCATCACCGTTTTGCTAGTGTATTAAATGTATAGTAGTATCTTGTTTTAGTTAAATTTCTCTGATTTCTAATAAGTTTGATCTTTTTTTCAAATGCTTGGTAGCTTCATCTATAAGTGTCTACTTAAAACTTTTGCCCCATTTTCTAATGTGGATGCTATCTTTTTCTTCCTCATTTCTATTACATATTCTGATTATTAATACCTTTTCAGTTTTACCAATTACAAGTATCCTTTCCTAATTGGGCACGTGTTTCTAAAATTTTTCTATTGTGTTCTTCATGGAATAGAAATCTTTAATTATAAGATAATAAACCAATAATTTCTTAACATCTGTGCTTCTGAAACTCCTCAGGTGAAAAAATATATTTCTACCTTTTAAAAATTAACTTTCTAGACTTATCTTTCACATGTAGGTCCTTTAAATATTTTGGAGTCTATTTATGTACATTTTATTACATGGGATCCACTTTTATTTTTCTCCAAGAGAAATTCTTAAAAATAGTGATATTCATGGCTTGAAGATTCAATATTACAAAGATATCAGTAATCCTCAAAATGATCTATAGGCTCAATCAAACCCCAATAAAAACATCAGCATTTTTTCCCTTGGAAATTGATGAGATGTTTACAAATATTATGTGGGAAAGCAAAGAGCTACAAGAAGAGCTGGGGGCTTCCCTGGTGGCGCAGTGGTTGAGAATCTGCCTGCTAATGCAGGGGACACGGGTTTGAGCCCTGGTCTGGGAAGATCCCACATGCCACGGAGCAACTAGGCCCGTGAGCCACGTACTGAGCCTGCGCGTCTGGAGCCTGTGCTCCCCAACAAGAGGCCGTGATAGTGAGGCCCACGCACCACGATGAGGAGTGGCCCCCGCTTGCCACAACTAAAGAAAGCCCTCGCACAGAAACGAAGACCCAACACAGCAAAAATAAGTAAATAAACTCCTACCCCCAACATCTAAAAAAACATAAAAATAAAAAATAAAAGAAGAGCTGGGGCAATCTGAAAGAAGAATGAAAAGAAAGATATTAGTCACATTAAACCTTACTATAAATCTACAATATAAGATAGTCTGGTGTTTGCTCAAGGATAGACAAGATAATAGACATCAAAATCCATGTTGAAACAGACATTATAACAACGTGTAAAAAGAAAACACTGCAGGGAGCTCCCTGGTGGTCTAGTGGTAAGGATTTGGCGCTTTCACTGTGGTGACCCTGGTTCAATCCCTGGTCAGGGAACTGAGATCCTGCAAGCCACGCAGCACGGCCAAAAGAAAAAAGAAAGAAAAGTAAACACTGCAGCAGAGAGGGGGAAGAACTCTTGTTAATACAGTTGATCCTTGAACTAGGGTTCAAGGGGGTTAGGGGTGCCAACCCTCTGCTAAGTTGAAAATCCAAGTATAACTTATAGCCAGTCCTCTGTACGTACATGGTTTCTCCATAATCGGCAATTCTGCATCTGAGGATTGAACCAACCTTGGATCGTGTAGTAGTGCAGTATTTACTATTCAAAAAAATCCTCGTATAAGTGCACTTGTGTAGTTTAAACCCATGTTGTCCAAGGGTCAACTATTGGTTCTCAGTCAGCTGGATATCCATATGGGAAAAATATTAATCATTACTGCATAGGATATAAAAATATAAATTCCAGAAGATCTGCAGACGTAAATTTGAAAAGTAAACAATGATGCTTTAGGAAAGAAACGTAAGATAACAGCCTTTTTGCCTTGGAGTAGGAAGAATTTCTTAAGACCAAAAAAATCACCAACTGTGAAAGAAAAAATTGAAAAATTGGACTATTTCAAAGTTAAGAAACACCGTAAACCCAAACGCAGCACTCTTGGGCCAAAAGTGAGAGAGATTTTAAAAACATCTATGGAATAAAAGACTCAGATGCATCCCTCATGCCCATGCATTCTTCAAGGGTCAACTGTATCTACCAAAGTTGAACATATACCCTATAACCCTTTGGTTCCACCCATAGAAATATCCCTCAAACAACTGCACAAGGCACATTCTAGATTGCTCACATCACCACTAACTGTGATAGCCAAGAATGGGGAAGTACCCAATACCCACCAATAATGGGATTAATAAATAGATTTTGATATGTTTACACACTGCAATAATATCCACCAATGAAAATGAATCAACGGTATCCACTCCCATCAATATGGATAAATGTCATGGATATACTGTGGAGCAAATGAAGCCAACACAAAATAGCACCTATTACATGACTCCATTTATATCAAGTACAAAATAGGCTAAGTGAATCTACACCATTACAAATTAGTGGCTACCATATGGAAAGGAAGGTTACTAGAAAGAGCCAAAAAGGGATGCTTCTAGGGTTTGGGCTTTGTCCTGGTCCTCCAAGAACTAGACGGCAAAGTGCTGAGAAAGACTTTAATGAACAAATATTTCATTGGGGGAAACATCGGAGAGAAAATGGCAGGGAGCTCTGGAAGGCTGGCAGAACTATCAGCGCATAGTGCAAGTCTGACCCTGAGTGAAGATTTGGAAGAAAGATTTGGTAAATCATCCGAGACTGCCTTGTCATCTACGTAAAATCCTTCAAGGCTGTCAGAGTCCTTGAAAAAAGGTCACTGGACAGAGGAATCCTGGTCTCCAAGAAATGGCCTGCCTTAGGATCCCTGCTGTGCTGACCAGGAGCAATCAGGGGCAAGGCCGGCCTCCAGGCAAACGTGGTGATGGATTTAAGAGCAGCAGCTGGGACCTTTGGCCAGTTATGCTCCCTGTGGTCATAACTGTGAAACAGGAGACTCTCAACGTGGATGCTTCCTTGTGATAAGATCTGGTTGTTTATTTCTCTCAGAAATAATCCTGAAGCAACGTTGCGTCCTTCTCAGTATATCATACCCCAGAGATCTAAAACGTTCGTTTGTTCTGTTATTGATAATGTTCACCTCTTGGCTAAGGTAGTGTTCACCAAATTTATACCTACTGTATTTCTTGTTGTGATCAATACTTCGTGGAGAGATATTTGGGGTTTTGTAGCATCCTGCTCCTTGTAAACTTTCAACCAGTAGTTTTATAATTCATTGATTACTCTTGCCAGAACCTATCATTACTATGATGGTTGTAAATAATGATTTTTACATTACGTCATTCCTTCTATATGTTTATGGTTTGGCATTCTATTATGAGAGCCCTTCCTTCCCTCCCTTCCTCTTTTTTTATTCATATTCTGTATGATAATTATTTATTTTAGGGTCAAATTGCTCAGATTTACCCAGTGTGAGTCTCTTCAAGCTGGATCTTTTTACACGTCCCACCACTCTTTCCTACTTTCTGGCACAGTAAATTTTCTCCAGGATCATTCTACACTTTCCTTGCTCCAGCCCTGAAATAGAAACGTGGATATACATGCTTATATACATCACATACACATGTGTGTGTTTGTATATCCTCGCACTTCCATATCTACTTCTGTAAATACCTAGCACGTGCACTCACTCCCTCTCTCTCTCTACAGATGGGTGGACGGATGGATGGATGGGTAGACAGATCTGTATAAATAACTTATGGTCAGACTTCCATATCCGTGGTTCCTCTGTATCTGCAATTCTGCAACCATGGGTTCAACCAACCACAGATCATGTAGTACTGTAGTAATTACTATTAAAAAAAAACCCCTGCATATAAGTGGACCTGCCCAGTTCAAACCCATATTGTTCAAGGGTCAACTGTAACTTGCTAAATAAAGCCCTTTAACCAACTATATTAAAAATACCACCATTGGTCTGCATATGGAATGCCATCCAAACCTGCTTTGTCCTTACTGGTTCCACATCCAGAGGGTCCTCTGCTATTATGCTCAGTTCTCTCCTCATGTGCATCTTTTCAACAAGAGAAACTTTTTTTTTTAAACCTCCACAATGTAGGTATATCCACTTTTGTTTCTAGCTCCAGGATTTTCCCTCTCCCTATTATGGATCTGTAGTTAAAGCACAGCATAAATAATAAAGCTTCAACTGTTGAAACTCATGAATTTTTCTGTGTATGCAAAATAATCTGAGAACTGTTTTGTTTTTGAAATTGGCTTCCAGAGTTCATACCATAATTTTGATCTTATATGCCTTATGACAATATAGAACAATCATATGAGGTCTTAACTGCAAGGGATAATTATTTAATACTTTTTCAAATTCTATTAAAATAATTTCCTGCTTTGGCAATACCCACTATTCAATGAAAAAAATATAACATGAAGTTATAAAATGGAAAAATATCACAAAATGCTCCTTGCCTAGGAAAACCACTCTGGAAGAGTATCCCTTTACACATGATCTTATGCATGTACACATACATGTGTGCACATGCACACATACACAAACACTAACAAAGATTTATGGTTGATTATACTATGAAGGCTACAATCTGTGACCTCTCAAAGCCCATATTGTGTATCTCCTGCGATTATGATATGTCATAAATTTTTAAAATAAATTTTTTATTTAATTTATTTATTTTGGGCTGCATTGGGTCTTCGTTGCTGCGTGCGGGCTTTCTCTAGTTGCAGTGAGTGTGGGCTACTCTTCGTTGCGGTGTGCGGGCTTCTCATTGCAGTGGCTTCTCTTGTTGCGGAGCACAGGCTCTAAGCACGTAGGCTTCAGTTGTTGTGGCACACAGCCTCAGTAGTTGTGGCACACGGGCTTAGTTGCTCCACAGCATGTGGGATCTTCCTGGACCAGGGCTCGAACCCGTGTCCCCTGCATTGGCAGGCGAATTCTTAGCCACTGTACCACCAGGGAAGTCCCTGTCATCATTTCACCGGCTTCAGATTAATATAGGAATCTATCAAAACTCAAATTCTTACAGCTGTACACTAATTTCCATTAAAAAATTTAGTGACATCATTGATGTGGTGTTCATCTTTTTGGTATTTTAATCTCACAATCAATAACTTCCAATTATATGATTTCTAAATCAAAGAGATCTAATATATTCTGATATATATACTCCTTTCCTGAAACCATGCTTTACTGCAACCAATAGGGAAAAGCACATAAATGTCACTCTTGTCTCAATAATACACTGGATAATTTTATCAGATTCCTACAAGTTTTCTGGGTATTTGCCTCATGGATGTGGGGGAAGAATATGGCATAGCCCCTACCTGAGAACTTTAGAAGAAATGCTACAATAATTAGAAGGCAAACATTCCAAAGTCTGGATGAAAATGCAGAGAATTAGAAATCAGTAAGTTCAAGGTCAACTAAAAATTTTTTTTTCTAGGGACAAACAATTTTTGTGACACTTTCAAAGTGTTACAGTAAACCCTGCCTTAATATTGACAGACAAAAAATCAATTGTATACTATGCAGTTACTGTTGTTGCAAAGTTAATCATGTTTTTTCACTCTGTACCATCAGAAAAAAAAATCACAAGGTAGTTCAATTTCTACTGAACACAGTCCTTGGAAAACTAGACGGCGTCTCAAATAACCACCCAACTTGAGAACAGAGGCTGCGGGAGGCAAGGAGCCAGTTGCGATAGGCTAATAGCATATTAATATTGAAGATTGGGGGGCTTCCCTTCCCTGGTGGCGTAGTGGTTAAGAATCTGCCTGCCAATGCAGGGGACACGGGTTTGAGCCCTGGTCCAGGAAGATCCCACATGCTGCACAGCAGCTCAGCCGCGTGCCACAACTACTGAAGCCTGCACACCTAGAGCCCGTGCTCCACAAAGAGAAGCCACTGCAATGAGAAGCCCACACACTGCAATGAAAAGTAGCCCCCACTCACTGCAACTAGAGAAAGCCTGCGTGCAGCAATAAAGACCCAAGGCAGCCAAAAATAAATTAAAAAAATATATATTGCAGATTGGTTTTCTGCAGTGGTTTTCAGTATTTCAACAAAAGTTCATGTCCTGAATTAATTTTATTTTGCAGGTTTCCCCATCTGGATACAACTTTCATATATTATACATTTCCCCCTTTTGGTTTATTTAAAACACAAGTACTGAGCACACCTAAAAGCACTAGTCAATGATAAGGTTGTGTACATTCAGCAGCCAAGTCCCTGCCCTCATGGAGCGCACATTCTCACGGACATCAATTTTGACTAGCTCATCCTTACACTTTTGTTAAAGCCCAGACCAAACTCTTTTCCTTTCTAAGTGCTATCTCCTAAGTGACATCTGATAAATGTCAAAGTTCTGAATGCAGCCCTTACTGCACCACTCAGAAGGGATCTCTGCTGTGTGCTCTGCTGAACACTAGGATCTGTTTAGCTACTGCTTCAACACCAACTAAGTTAAAATACTTTCTCTCCTATGAGACCTGACGCTTGCAAGAATTCACGTTGCACGTGAGTTTTTTGAAAACAACATTTTGTAGAACTTCTATCCTCTGACAGTTCCTTGATGTTCTTACCACTCTCGCTGCTTTCATAAAATGTGTCCCCAGTATGCATTTTGTGATGACTTATAAGATTGGAGCGCCAACTGAAGCTCTTACCACAGGTCTCACACTTGTAAGGCTTCTCCCCTGTGTGCACTCTTTGATGAGACTGTAGCTGTGAAGGCCGACTGAAGACCTTACTGCATCTGTCACATCTGTACGGCTTCTCTCCAGTGTGGACGCTTTGATGAAGCTGAAGACTTGAGGCCTGAATGAAGTGCTTCCCACACTCCCCACACTTATATGGTTTCTCTCCTGTGTGGACCCTCTGATGCATGTCGAGGTTCAGGCTCCACTTGAAGCCCTTCCCACACTCCTCACATTTGTATGGCTTTTCTCCAGTGTGGACTTTTTGATGGGCTTGAAGGTGTGAACTCCGACCAAAGCTCTTCCCACACTCTTCACATTTGAATGGTTTTTCTCTGCTGTGGACTCTCTCATGGGCCAGAAGATTTGAGGCCTGCCTGAAGACTTTCCCACACTCCTCACAATTATACGGTTTCTCTCCGGTGTGGATTCTGCAATGAACTTTAAGATCTGCTCTACGACTGAATCCCTTCCCACACTCTTCACATTTGTATGGTTTCTCACCGGTATGGATCAGCTGGTGGATCTGAAGTCGTGAACTCTGATTGAAGCCCTGCCCACACTCCTCACACTTGTAAGGTTTCTCTACACTGTGGGCCTTCTGATGGATTTGAAGATATGAACTCTGACGGAAGCCCTTCCCACATACCTCACATTTATAGGGCTTCTCCCCTGTGTGGACAACCAGATGAACTTGATAATGGGAGTTCCTCCTGAAGCTCTTCCCACACTCCTTACATTTGTATGGTTTCTCTCCTGTATGGACTCTTTGATGTGCCTGAAGGTTTGAACTCAGAGTAAAGCCTTTACCACACACATTACGTATGTATGATTTCTCTCCAGTGTGGACTCCCTGATGGGCCTGAAGACTTGAAGGCCGACTAAAGCCTTTCCCACATTCCTCACATTTGTAGGGTTTTTCTCCTGTGTGGACCCTCTGATGAATGTATAGATTTGAGCTACAAATGAAGCCCTTCCCACACTCCTCACATTTGTACGGTTTCTCTCCCGTATGGACTCTCTGATGGGACTGAAGGTGTGAATTCCGACTGAAGCTCTTATCACATGTGTCACATTTGAATGCCTTCTCCCCAGTGTGGACTCTCTGATGGTCCTGAAGGTGAGAGGCCTGACTGAAGGCCCTCCCACACTCCTCACAATTATAAGGTTTCTCTCCCGTGTGGACTTTACAATGAATAGTTAAGTGCTGACCTACGACTGAAGCCTTTCCCACATTCCCCACATTTGAATGGTTTCTCTACAGTGTGGACTTTCTGAGGAGTCTGCAGCTGGGAGCTCTGACTGAACTCCTTGCCACACTCATCACACTCACTGTGTTCTCCTCCCACGTGAACTCTCTGATGAATATGAAGAACCGAGCTGTAACGGAAGCCTTTTCCACACTCACTGCACGTATGAGACTTCTCTTTTGAGTGTAATTGCTGGTGAAGATCAAAGGTGGAGAGATCGGTGAAGGTTTCTTTACATTCATTACACTGGTAAGGTTTTTGTCCCGTGTGAATCATAGTATTCTGATCCAGTGTTGAAACCCTCGTGCTATCTTTTCTATAATCACTGTAGCCGTTAAGGTTTTTGACCCTTGTGTACTCCATGAGCATCAAGGTGATGTGAAATCCAACTGATGGTGTCAACATCCTCTTTACACTGACACAGTTTATTTTTCATGGAAATTTGCTGGTGTCTATTCTGATAATTCTGTGACTCAGCCAATGAAGTTTTCCTCCAAGAATCCTGGGCTCTCAAAGTTGCAAACCTTGGATTTCCAGGACTACTGGGATCACCTGCTTTATCATTTAATATACGGTTCTCATCTTCAGAAATTTGAATAGAGTCCTGCCCCAATCTGGCAGGGGGAATCACCTTGTTTGTGGAACTGACAACTATTTATCATGGAGTCTTGGCATCTGGTTAAGTCATTTGCAATTTGTTGCCAGATTTGCCAGCAGGAAAGCTCTTCACGTGATCCTCTGTCTTGAACGGCCCTCAACTCACTTTGATTGTTTTCTTCTAGAGGGACAGAGAATTCAGAGATGTGGACACGTGAAAGCTTTGTTCAAAGATTCAAGATTTTACACTTAAGACACAGTATGAGACTTTAATGAACCTCAGGATGGTTCAGCTTATCTTTCGCACGACAAATGAAGTTCTCTGGTTTATATACTAACAGAAACCAAGAGATGGTCTGTTAAACTCCCAAATACTTAGCATTAATGAAACCCATTTAAAACCAAATGACTACTCTGACATACTATTTCAATCATCTTTCAAAAATTACATGTCATTCCTACCATAACACAGTATCAATAAAGACAAGCATTTTGCTGTGCTCACAGCTTTAACAGTGCCTAGCAGTTAGTCAGGGCTCAAGAAATGCATACACAGGTGAACTCAGTTTGATTTCTAGGATTCTCTAAAATTCTGAATCCCAGGTTAAGTTTGAACCAAGTCAGAGAAGCGAAACAGCTTTTACAAGTCAGGTATCAGATACAGGAAAAGGACTGGAAAGTACAGTTTGGCTTAAGTTGAAAGGCTGCACCCGAGGCGGCAGCACACCAAGGGGGTTAGTGCTGAGGAGGATATGAAAGGGGCTAAAAACCGGGACTGCCCCGGTGGCACAGTGGTTAATAATCTGCCTGCCAGTGCAGGGGACACAGGTTCGAGCCCTGGTCCGGGAAGATCCCACATGCCGCAGAGCAACTAAGCCCGTGAGCCACAACTACTGAGCCCACGTGCCACAACTACTGAAGCCCGCGTTCCTAGAGACCGTGCTCTGAAACAAGAGAAGCCACTGCAATGAGAAGCCTGCGCACCACAACGAAGAGCTGCTCCCACTCACCACAACGAGAGAAAAGCCCATATGCAGCAACCAAGACCCAATGCAACCAACAATTAATTAATTTTAAAAAAGGGTCTAAGAATCAGTGGGGTTAAAAAAAAGCATGAAGACCTATGCACTGGATCCTTCTCAGGCATTTGTGCTGCCTAATATGTTCCTCCACTCCCCCTGCCAAGTAGGAGTCAAAATGTAGAGGCTAGGGAAGAATGCTGTCTCTTTAAAAACAGCATGGAAAATTTTTGGACACAGATACATTGGTCTTTAACAAGAATGAGTTCCAAAGTGAAGAATGGGCTTTATGAGTGAGCTGGGAATAAATTCCATAGCCTGTGATAAGTATTGAGAAGAAACAGACTAGAAACTATTAAAGAATGATCAAAGCACTCAAGGTGACATTATCTAAAATGCCTTCTACAAGATACATACAAATGCACACACACACACACACAAAATGTTTGTACAGCTAACAAAGATCGATTTCTTATTAGTGAGGTGGGCTTTGGAGGAGGCAAATGGGACGCAGCGGGGCAAATCTTTTAAGGGAAAGGCTAACTCACCAGCTGGCTGTTTTCTGAGACCTGTTCTCCCCTGGTATAAGGGATAAGGAAATAGAAATTTCTTTCCTTCTATGGGAGGGTTACCTAAGAAGTAGACATAAGAATCCTCATTCAAAACAGTATTTCCTCCCCAAATGAATTTGCTCTGCTACTGAGAGCTCAAGGAAAGTCACAGGGAAAGCATTTTACTCAGTTTGGTTATAATTACAGGTTCTGTACATATTTTTTGTGCAAGTTGATGAGGGCCAACTTGTACAGAAAGGCAAACACACACATACACACATCATGGGCACCTGAGAAGTTAGAATTAGGCTAGGAATTCATTTGAAGACAAAAAAACATTTAGCAATATCCCTTATTCACTCGGATTTGTTCACTGCCTACTAGCTATTTTCATGGAAGGCTAATTTCTCTATCCATTAACTCATTCGTTTATTCAAGAAATATTTAAGAGTTCCTGTCATGTACCAAGACTATGCTAAGCACTGAGGCTAGTGAGCAATAAACATATAACAGACCGAATTCCTCCTGCACTCCTGGATTACCCTCCAGTGGAAGAAAGAGAGGTGAGAAACAGGTGAACAAAATGTACATGAGTGAAACGCTTAGAGACAAAACAAGGCAGGGCAGAGAGAGTAAGAAAGAGAGGACTGTATTTTCCATAGGGTGGTCAGAGGACAGCCACCTCCTCATCTTTAAGGTGACTGACTGAAAGAAGTAGAGGCCTAAAAGATTACAGGTGAAAGAGTATTCCAGGCAGAGAGAAGGACCAGGAAAAGGCTCTGTGGCAGAAGCATCCTTTGCAGGTCTGGAAAAGATAGGGTAAGAGGGAGGAGAGGTGGTGTATTCAGGGAGGTGGTGGAGAACGAACAGCAGCCCACAGAAGGCTCTAGAAGCCACTTTAAGTGGTTTTTATTCTAAGTAAAAGAAGCCACAAGAGAATTCTGAAACAAGAACATAACCTGACTTAAAGTTACAAAAGATCACTTTGCCACCTAAAGAACAAACTGTGGGAGGAGAAGGGTGGCAACAGGTGACCAGTACAAAGACTATGCAATAATCCTGGAAAGAGATTTCCAACTGGGACCAGGTGATGGACAGCACAGGGCTGGTGAGAAGCAAAACAGATAGAGAGCTAACCACAGGAACTCACGGCTGCTTGGTTCTCACCTAAATTTCTATCTGGGTTGCTGAATTCATCAACCAAAGCCTCTCTTCTCTTTCTATATGTTTTGTATCTCGTTTGAAGAATGAGAACATGCAAAGTCACAAGTTAACATGAACGGGCTAGAGCGAAAGTTTACTAGAAATTTGAGTTCCAACTGCATATTCAAGGTATTGAAAGCTGTGTTTTTCAAACTTTGTATCACGACCCACTGAAGAAACAGCATTTATTTCACAACCTAGATACACAGGTAGAAAAGTATACATTACTAAAACGAAGCTTGAATGACCTATATCTAACCAATGTCTCTTTTCATGAAATCTGTTCCCACTGGCTCTCACACCACTCATGCCATCGCCCAGAGTTTCTGCTGCAATGTGTTGTACTCTTCCTAAGAAACTCTGATATTTTCTATACTATTTTATTTCATTAAAAAGTCACACGTAGGGCTCAATAAATTGGCTTTATGATCCACTAATGGCAGGGAGGGAAATCTGAAGAAGAATACACAAGGTACAGCAACATACTGCCGATTTACAGTTCTTTTACAAAATAATTGAAAAGGACCTGAAACACACTGTTTGGAAAGACCAGAGACATCCTCTCGTGTCCCACAGGAATTGCAAAAGTCTGGTCCCCAAACTCAGGGAACCACCTCAAGAGGCCCAAAGCCTTGAAACACCAAGGTCACAAAGACACTCGCAGAGAAAGGCTGTCCTCACCCACTGAGACCAGGTTCCTGAAGTGTTCCACCATCACATCCTGGTACAGCTTCCTCTGGGCCGAGTCCAGCAGCCCCAGCTCCTCCTCTGTGAAGGCCACGGCCACGTCCTTGAAGGTCACCGCCTCCTACGACAAACAACACCACCTCAATCTTATACCCAGTGGCCAGTGGAAGAGGGGCAGCCCCGAGGAGACGAGGAGGATGGGAAGTTGCTCCGGCTCCTGTGAGGTGTGCAGACTTCCCAGCACCCCCTCCTTCCATCCTGCCAATGCCACACACTGACTTTCCTCAGCCTCACTGGACGTGCAGCTATGAAAGAGAAAGCTTTGTGTGTTTACCTGGGGCTCTCAGACAACTCATAAGTAAACTCCCTAGAATTCTAACCACTGCATCCTGAACTAAAAAGCTTTCACTGTTTAATTATTATTGCCAAGTGCCCCAGAAACAGTTACCAATTTAGTCCTGGCAGTATTTGATGGCACCTGCTTTCTCACTGAGGTCGGAACCAGCTGAGAAGGAGTGTTATATGTGGAAACTAACCAAAAGGCCATGCCAGGTCTCTGAATGAAAACTCTCTCTTTCCCCGTTTCTGTCTTTCGCTTGAATGCAATACTCTGACTCCAGACCCTTGGTTTTCTGGGTGAGTCTGAGTTGGTTCCTCCTTTTTTCACAACCCCGATTCTTTATATTTAAAACAAAGATGAAACCAAGCACCTCTTTATACAATTGTTCTGAGCTGTCTATGCAGTGACAAGTGCTTTAAGTACCACTGGACTTTTTAAACTAAGGTCATGCATTACTCTGATTAGAAAAAAATATAAGATGGAAAAAGAAACAAACCGGTAAATAAAATACACAAAGGGTCTGACTCAAGCATGGGGAAGACTGAATCTAACTCTGGTCGTGAGAAAACTTCTAACAATACATGATTTTTTCTGCGTGAAGCAGCAGTTTGATCCTGCTGTGCTCTGCCGTATTTGGATATTCTACCAAAAAACATCCAAGGCACCACATGTAAAACATACCTCTTAAATTCTGAATACCTAAACCTACTATGTTAAGGGCAAAAAGGGGCAATATTCTTCAGAACAGATATTTTGAGAAAAAGGTTAAATCAGGAACACTGTCACTGTAGTGCTCCTAAAACAGGAGAAGTCTTTAAACTAAATGTCTGTGCATAAAGAATAGTTTAAAGAATAGGTGCAGGGCTCCCCTGGTGGCGCAGTGGTTGAGAGTCCGCCTGCCGATGCAGGGGACACGGGTTCGTGCCCCGGTCCGGGAAGATCCCACATGCCGTGGAGCAGCTGGGCCCGTGAGCCATGGCCGCTGAGCCTGCGTGTCCGGAGCCTGTGCCCCGCAACGGGAGAGGCCACAACAGTGAGAGGCCCGCATACCAGAAAAAAAAAAAAATAGGTGCATAAGTTTGCAGGAACATGATAAAGCAATTAAAAGTGAATGTTAGCTAGTATTAAATGAAAAAAACAATTTAAAACTGTATCTATGTTATAAATACAAATACACATCCATGAATACATATGATGAAGAGATTACAGAAATATAAAAGCAGCTAATTTGTAAGCAGGTAAGCAGTAGACTGGAAGATGTCCTTCATTTCCCTTAATTTTTCTTTTACTTGTAAAATAAAAAAAAATGATGAAATAAAACAAAAATTAAAACCGAAACCAATTAAATTTAACAG
Organism: Mesoplodon mirus; assembly: GCF_964341445.2. Taxonomy (NCBI): domain Eukaryota; kingdom Metazoa; phylum Chordata; class Mammalia; order Artiodactyla; family Ziphiidae; genus Mesoplodon; species Mesoplodon mirus. The sequence continues at coordinate 429,541 of NW_028295578.1, read as the reverse complement.
GAATTTTAAAAAAAGCACACATGGCACACTCAGGTCCTCATATGCTTAGACTCTCCTTGAAAGAGAAAACCCATATGGAACTATACCCAATATTTCGTAAAAACCTATAAGGGAAAAGAATCTGAAAATATATGTATATATATGTATAACTGAATCACTTTGCTGTACACCTGAAATTAATACATTGTAAATCAACTATACTCCAATCAAAAAAAAAAAAGAAAAAGAAAAAAAAGAGGAAAACCTGTGTCCAACCTGAGTACAAAAATGGCGTTTTTAACAGCAAGAAAGGCAAGCTCTACTCACCTGGAATGTGCTCATTTTCTCTCTCCTTCTGGGGCAGTGCAGAGTCCTAGCAAGACAGACAGGGAAAGAAGAAGTCAAACTGGAAACTGGTTTAAAGAAAAAGAAGTCACTAACCCACGTGGTGCTCATTGTGAATTACCAAGGCTCCCAGTCCTCGGGGTGGCTACAGCTGATTATGCTTGATGAGCAGAGCCCCACGCAGATACCAGATGCCCCCGTGAACCCCCTCAGTGGCTGTGTGAGGAATGACCTGCCCAGCCATACACAGTGGCCCCCTCACAGTGTGCCTGCAGCTTCCACAGGGGTCATTCTTATTCTGGGTATGGGGTAAACAGAGACCATGTAAGTCAGAGTAGGTTTTGGAGTCAATATGCATGGGCTCTGATCAGGCTACGCCATTCACTAGCAGTGTCACCCTGGGCAAATTATTCACATCTCTTCGCCTCAGTTCTGTCTTCTGCCAGTAGGGGAGAACACGGGCATCCACCTCGTGAGATCGTCATAAGGTAGGAAGCTCTGAGAACACCACTGTCAGGGTTTCTTATTTCTTAGCAACTGCGGTAAAGCAGATGATATTTTAGTTAGAAATTATCCTTAGAGATGTGATTTCTACCAACAGAAGACTGTCAGACATGTGGAGGTCGTACGTTGTTGCCCTGTTATGTGAGAGTCTTTATAGACTTCTGAAAATCTCTGCTTGTCTTCCTAAAGATTTTGTGACTGCAACAATAATATTTAAATTGACATGGACAACTTTTTACAAAAGGTATAAAAATACGTTAAGTTTCTTCTTAAACAGGAAGTACCCTTTTGACAATTATGCACAGAGGTAAAGAGAACTAATAAAAGCCAGGATTCTGCAACAACAATAAAAAATAGTTTGACAGCCCATACCTAATTCAAATGAAAAAAAGACAGGAATCTGAATTGTAATTATATCATTATAAATATAGGAAAGTTTAAGAAATAAATGGGAGACTTCCCTGGTGGTGCAGTGGATAAGACGCCACATTCCCAATGCAGGGGGCCCGGGTTCGATCTAGTACAAAAGATGGCAATGATTCCACTCCCCAAAGCTTGGGAGAGAGATATCTTCACAACTTCTAACGACCTCCATTTTGACTCTACACTTGCTAGCTGTCTTCTGCTCAATTCAGGATTCTGAAAGGGGCCCTGACAGTTGACAATAATTAGTGGGGGAATAAAATCATTGGACTAAGTAGGCCTTTGGTGAAGCCAGCTCAGTTTTATCTGTGACATCCAGCAGGGTCAATTTCCTCGGCCTCAGTTTCCAGAAAAGACCCTCTCTTGAGCTTCTCGAATTTTCACGTGCATGTGAATTACTGCGGGATCTTGTTGGAATGCAGCCTCCTGGACCCCCTACGCAGAAATTATAAATCAGAACGTCTCGAATGGGGCTCAAGGCTGGGCATTTCTATCCAAGTGATGCCAATGCCGCTGGTTTGTGGAACGCAATTTGAGTAGCACTGCAGTGTAACATCAGTCCCACAAAAAAACAGCCTCCACTACACAGAAACATACACAAAGAGTAACCAGACAAAAAGGCACTAAAACATTAACAACTGTTATCTTTACATCCTAAAGTTACAGATAATTAAAATTGTTCTTTATGTATATATCTGCATTTTTCCATAATGATTATGCTACTTCTATGATATACATATTATTTGAAATAAAATAAATGACCCAGTTGAGAAAACTATCTTAAACACTCATAAAATAGCCTAAACCTTGCTCTCAAGGTCCCCACAATTAAGTCCCAACCTCCTTTCATGATATGATTCTAGCCAGTACCCTATGCTCAAAGAGAATATACCAAAGGGATTAGCAAACTCAGCTGCTGGACTCAAACTGCCTGGGTCCCAACCCCAGCTCTGCCTCCTACCATCTGGGTGAGGATGGGCCAACAGGGTTGTGTTCCCTGCCTTAAAGTAGAGAAAACAGCAGTACCAATTCACAGAGCCACCGCCTGATGGAAATGTGTTCATTTGCATAAAGCTTTTAGAATGGAAATTAGTGACCAAGGCTCAGTTATCATCCTTACCCATGTCTCATGCGTTCTACAATTTATAGGAATATCTTAAGTAGAAGAATGCCAAGTCCTACTCACGTGGGGCTCTGCTGCCTCTTCCTCCGTGCAGTGCTTTTTGAGAAGCCAGGGCTGGGGAAGGAAAGGAGACTGTGAAATACCAGGGCTGTGTTTCCATCCCCACTAATTCATACCGCACCCCCTTCCGCCCCCGTACCAGCTAGAAGTCCTCTCCTTCCAAAACAGGCCAGGAGTCCAGGACAATTCAGCTTCCTGGGCTCACAGAATCCCGCTGCGAAATGGGTGCCTCCCGAATTAGCGTAGTATTAATACCAACAATGTATCAGGCAGTTGTAGACCTTTTACTTGTGCTATCTCGTTTCTCCTCACAACACTATATTAACAAGGCATTCCTTTTTCCCCCCTTTTACCGAACAGCAACGGAGGCACAGAGGAGTTAAGCAACCCACCCAGTGTGACGCCGTATGAAGCGGTAGGGCTAGCTCATAGGTGGGGGACGGGGTCAGGTTAGGGGTGAAGAAAACCGGGGAGACCCTTAAACCCCAGGAGGCACGACCTGAGCCCACCCCATCCCGGCTACGTTACCAAACGCAAAGAAGCTCCGCCCGCGGGACGTACATCACCACTCCAGGCCCTCAAACCTCCGCTTTTAGCCGCTCCTCCTCTTTCTCCCCAAATGAAAGGTCTGCAAAGGGGAAGCTTGAATGGGTCGTGAAGAGCGGACCTGAAACACCGTCACCAGGCAGAACATGGCTGCTACGTGTCCTCCTGGGGCGGAAGTGCCTGCGACTAACCCGGAACTCCTGGACCATATTTCCCAGAATTCCGCGGGTAAACCTTTACAGCGAGGCGTTACTGTAGCTGCAGTATATGGGGCTACACGAGTTTACGAGCTCTGGACTACATGTCCCAGAATGCAAGGGTGGGTGCGGGGGTGTCTACCGGCACGAGCTCTGGACTACATGTTTTCACTCTGGTTTTCACTTTCCGGAATCCCTGAGAAGGTCTCAGGCCGTCTTGCCGTTCTACTGTGTAGGCCTCAGAAGAGTGTAGATTCTGTTCATTGAAAGGCGTACAAACTCAGTCGAATTTTGGACGTCTTCAAGAAGCTAAGCGACGTAAAAGCATTAACAGCCACGAAGGCTTCCTGGTAAACCCCAAAGAGTTTCACCATTGGAATAAGGGGAGAAGGAAACTGGGCTTTCTTTGGCAGGGACTGAAGCCAAACGCCAAAACACCTCATTCCCTGAAATTGTGTAAAGGTGAACGTGTTTTGTTAGCATCTTACAACCCGTGCAGAAGCAAGGGAAAATCCTTTCTAGAGACAGACATCAACATCCTAGGTCTCAAGTTATTTCTGTAATTATAAAATCTGTGACATTGCTATTTGACCAAGTGAACTTTAAGGGAAAGGAAAAAGCATTACTTGACATACGGAGGGACACTTCACAGTCTTATATAAAAGTTTCAAATTCTCAGAAACTAATAACTTCAGCTGATACTTTATAAAGCAAACATTGACAGAACCATGAAGAGAAACATTCAAATTCATAATTGGATCTGGAGATTGGAACACATACATAGAGGGAAATGTTGAGCCTTAAAAGCATATATTAAAGTAGAAAGGGGGGCCTCCCTGGTGGCGCAGTGGTTGAGAGTCCGCCTGCCGATGCAGGGGATGCAGGTTCGTGCCCCAGTCTGGGAGGATCCCATATGCCGCGGAGCGGCTGGGCCCGTGAGCCATGGCCGCTGGGCCTGCGCGTCCGGAGCCTGTGCTCCGCAACGGGAGAGGCCACAACAGTGAGAGGCCCGCATACCGCAAAAAGAAAAAAAAAAAAAGAAAAAAAAAAAAAAAAGTAGAAAGGGGGGCTTCCCTGGTGGCGCAGTGGTTGAGAGTCCGCCTGCCGATGCAGGGGACATGGGTTCGTGCCCTGGTCCGGGAAGATCCCACATACCACGGAGCGGCTGGGCCCGTGAGCCATGGCCGCTGAGCCTGGGCGTCCGGAGCCTGTGCTCCACAACGGGAGAGGCCACAACAGTGAGAGGCCCGCGTACAGCAAGGAAAACAAAAACAAAACAAAACAAAACAAATAAAGTAGAAAGGAAGTTGAAAATTGATTCAGAAAACATCCATTTCAGGAAATTAATAAATGAATAATAAAACTGAAGAAGGCAGATGGAAAAATATAAGATCAGATGAATGAAATACAAAAATAAAGTAGATCCCACACACACCCACAAAACAGAAATTAAAGAAACAAACAAAACAAACAAAAAAAGATCATCCATAGTATAAACAAAGATTTTTTCAAAAATGTGTTCCAAATTCTTTCAGGAAAATATCCTCCAAGAACTATTCCTGACTTAAGCCAACATAGCACACAGGATTTCTTTCCACTACAAGGAAAGTGAAATCTTGGATATAGCATGATGAAATACGGTAACATGATTAAGTTTTATTTATTCACCTCCTGTTCCCTATGGCACCCTCCACTCCCTTCTCTACCCCGTAAGCTACCATTCTAATTTGTTTGATGTGTTTTCTTTTGGGTGTGTTCTTGTGCAAAATGTGCACTTGTGTATATTTTCAATTCATATAAATAATATTGTGTCATAAAATTCATTCTGGTGTTTATTTCCTTCATTCAGGAGTATATTTTTAAGATTCACCCATCCAGGCTTCCCTGGTGGCACAGTGGTTGAGAGTCTGCCTGCCGATGCAGGGGACGCGGGTTCATGCCCCAGTCTGGGAAAATCCCACATGCCGTGGAGCGGCTGGGCCCGTGAGCCATGGCTGCTGAGCCTGCACGTCCGGAGCCTGTGCTCCGCAGCGGGAGAGGCCACAACAGCGAGAGGCCCACGTACCGCAGAAAAACAAACAAACAAAAAAAACATTCACCCCTCTATCTAATTTGTTTCATAGAGTTCCATTTTCTGCACCCACATTTTACCTGTACTCTTCCAACTGCCATGCCAATGATAATAAAATAAACATCTTCTTACATTTGTTTATAGACGTATCTGAGAATTGCTTTGGAACACATACCCGAGTGAAATTATTTCATAGCAAATATGTATACTTTAATAATATAGCCAGATTGACTTCCTGAACGGCTACACCAGTCCAGATTACCAAAGAGTTGCACGTCAGGTTTTTGTGCAACCACTTACCTTCATTTGGACGACTCATCACCGTTTTGCTAGTGTATTAAATGTATAGTAGTATCTTGTTTTAGTTAAATTTCTCTGATTTCTAATAAGTTTGATCTTTTTTTCAAATGCTTGGTAGCTTCATCTATAAGTGTCTACTTAAAACTTTTGCCCCATTTTCTAATGTGGATGCTATCTTTTTCTTCCTCATTTCTATTACATATTCTGATTATTAATACCTTTTCAGTTTTACCAATTACAAGTATCCTTTCCTAATTGGGCACGTGTTTCTAAAATTTTTCTATTGTGTTCTTCATGGAATAGAAATCTTTAATTATAAGATAATAAACCAATAATTTCTTAACATCTGTGCTTCTGAAACTCCTCAGGTGAAAAAATATATTTCTACCTTTTAAAAATTAACTTTCTAGACTTATCTTTCACATGTAGGTCCTTTAAATATTTTGGAGTCTATTTATGTACATTTTATTACATGGGATCCACTTTTATTTTTCTCCAAGAGAAATTCTTAAAAATAGTGATATTCATGGCTTGAAGATTCAATATTACAAAGATATCAGTAATCCTCAAAATGATCTATAGGCTCAATCAAACCCCAATAAAAACATCAGCATTTTTTCCCTTGGAAATTGATGAGATGTTTACAAATATTATGTGGGAAAGCAAAGAGCTACAAGAAGAGCTGGGGGCTTCCCTGGTGGCGCAGTGGTTGAGAATCTGCCTGCTAATGCAGGGGACACGGGTTTGAGCCCTGGTCTGGGAAGATCCCACATGCCACGGAGCAACTAGGCCCGTGAGCCACGTACTGAGCCTGCGCGTCTGGAGCCTGTGCTCCCCAACAAGAGGCCGTGATAGTGAGGCCCACGCACCACGATGAGGAGTGGCCCCCGCTTGCCACAACTAAAGAAAGCCCTCGCACAGAAACGAAGACCCAACACAGCAAAAATAAGTAAATAAACTCCTACCCCCAACATCTAAAAAAACATAAAAATAAAAAATAAAAGAAGAGCTGGGACAATCTGAAAGAAGAATGAAAAGAAAGATATTAGTCACATTAAACCTTACTATAAATCTACAATATAAGATAGTCTGATGTTTGCTCAAGGATAGACAAGATAATAGACATCAAAATCCATGTTGAAACAGACATTATAACAACGTGTAAAAAGAAAACACTGCAGGGAGTTCCCTGGTGGTCTAGTGGTAAGGATTTGGCGCTTTCACTGTGGTGACCCTGGTTCAATCCCTGGTCAGGGAACTGAGATCCTGCAAGCCACGCAGCACGGCCAAAAGAAAAAAGAAAGAAAAGAAAACACTGCAGCAGAGAGGGGAAAGAACTCTTGTTAATACAGTTGATCCTTGAACTAGGGTTCAAGGGGGTTAGGGGTGCCAACCCTCTGCTAAGTTGAAAATCCAAGTATAACTTATAGCCAGTCCTCTGTACGTACACGGTTTCTCCATAATCGGCAATTCTGCATCTGAGGATTGAACCAACCTTGGATCGTGTAGTAGTGCAGTATTTACTATTCAAAAAAATCCTCGTATAAGTGCACTTGTGTAGTTTAAACCCATGTTGTCCAAGGGTCAACTATTGGTTCTCAGTCAGCTGGATATCCATATGGGAAAAATATTAATCATTACTGCATAGGATATAAAAATATAAATTCCAGAAGATCTGCAGACTTAAATTTGAAAAGTAAACAATGATGCTTTAGGAAAGAAACGTAAGATAACAGCCTTTTTGCCTTGGAGTAGGAAGAATTTCTTAAGACCAAAAAAATCACCAACTGTGAAAGAAAAAATTGAAAAATTGGACTATTTCAAAGTTAAGAAACACCGTAAACCCAAACGCAGCACTCTTGGGCCAAAAGTGAGAGAGATTTTAAAAACATCTATGGAATAAAAGACTCAGATGCATCCCTCATGCCCATGCATTCTTCAAGGGTCAACTGTATCTACCAAAGTTGAACATATACCCTATAACCCTTTGGTTCCACCCATAGAAATATCCCTCAAACAAGTGCACAAGGCACATTCTAGATTGCTCACATCACCACTAACTGTGATAGCCAAGAATGGGGAAGTACCCAATACCCACCAATAATGGGATTAATAAATAGATTTTGATATGTTTACACACTGCAATAATATCCACCAATGAAAATGAATCAACGGTATCCACTCCCATCAATATGGATAAATGTCATGGATATACTGTGGAGCAAATGAAGCCAACACAAAATAGCACCTATTACATGACTCCATTTATATCAAGTACAAAATAGGCTAAGTGAATCTACACCATTACAAATTAGTGGCTACCATATGGAAAGGAAGGTTACTAGAAAGAGCCAAAAAGGGATGCTTCTAGGGTTTGGGCTTTGTCCTGGTCCTCCAAGAACTAGACGGCAAAGTGCTGAGAAAGACTTTAATGAACAAATATTTCATTGGGGGAAACATCGGAGAGAAAATGGCAGGGAGCTCTGGAAGGCTGGCAGAACTATCAGCGCATAGTGCAAGTCTGACCCTGAGTGAAGATTTGGAAGAAAGATTTGGTAAATCATCCGAGACTGCCTTGTCATCTACGTAAAATCCTTCAAGGCTGTCAGAGTCCTTGAAAAAAGGTCACTGGACAGAGGAATCCTGGTCTCCAAGAAATGGCCTGCCTTAGGATCCCTGCTGTGCTGACCAGGAGCAATCAGGGGCAAGGCCGGCCTCCAGGCAAACGTGGTGATGGATTTAAGAGCAGCAGCTGGGACCTTTGGCCAGTTATGCTCCCTGTGGTCATAACTGTGAAACAGGAGACTCTCAACGTGGATGCTTCCTTGTGATAAGATCTGGTTGTTTATTTCTGTCAGAAATAATCCTGAAGCAACGTTGCGTCCTTCTCAGTATATCATACCCCAGAGATCTAAAACGTTCGTTTGTTCTGTTATTGATAATGTTCACCTCTTGGCTAAGGTAGTGTTCACCAAATTTATACCTACTGTATTTCTTGTTGTGATCAATACTTCGTGGAGAGATATTTGGGGTTTTGTAGCATCCTGCTCCTTGTAAACTTTCAACCAGTAGTTTTATAATTCATTGATTACTCTTGCCAGAACCTATCATTACTATGATGGTTGTAAATAATGATTTTTACATTACGTCATTCCTTCTATATGTTTATGGTTTGGCATTCTATTATGAGAGCCCTTCCTTCCCTCCCTTCCTCTTTTTTTATTCATATTCTGTATGATAATTATTTATTTTAGGGTCAAATTGCTCAGATTTACCCAGTGTGAGTCTCTTCAAGCTGGATCTTTTTACACGTCCCACCACTCTTTCCTACTTTCTGGCACAGTAAATTTTCTCCAGGATCATTCTACACTTTCCTTGCTCCAGCCCTGAAATAGAAACGTGGATATACATGCTTACATACATCACATACACATGTGTGTGTTTGTATATCCTCGCACTTCCATATCTACTTCTGTAAATACCTAGCACGTGCACTCACTCCCTCTCTCTCTCTACAGATGGGTGGACGGATGGATGGATGGGTAGACAGATCTGTATAAATAACTTATGGTCAGACTTCCATATCCGTGGTTCCTCTGTATCTGCAATTCTGCAACCATGGGTTCAACCAACCACAGATCATGTAGTACTGTAGTAATTACTATTAAAAAAAAACCCCTGCATATAAGTGGACCTGCCCAGTTCAAACCCATATTGTTCAAGGGTCAACTGTAACTTGCTAAATAAAGCCCTTTAACCAACTATATTAAAAATACCACCATTGGTCTGCGTATGGAATGCCATCCAAACCTGCTTTGTCCTTACTGGTTCCACATCCAGAGGGTCCTCTGCTATTATGCTCAGTTCTCTCCTCATGTGCATCTTTTCAACAAGAGAAACTTTTTTTTTTTAAACCTCCACAATGTAGGTATATCCACTTTTGTTTCTAGCTCCAGGATTTTCCCTCTCCCTATTATGGATCTGTAGTTAAAGCACAGCATAAATAATAAAGCTTCAACTGTTGAAACTCATGAATTTTTCTGTGTATGCAAAATAATCTGAGAACTGTTTTGTTTTTGAAATTGGCTTCCAGAGTTCATACCATAATTTTGATCTTATATGCCTTATGACAATATAGAACAATCATATGAGGTCTTAACTGCAAGGGATAATTATTTAATACTTTTTCAAATTCTATTAAAATAATTTCCTGCTTTGGCAATACCCACTATTCAATGAAAAAAATATAACATGAAGTTATAAAATGGAAAAATATCACAAAATGCTCCTTGCCTAGGAAAACCACTCTGGAAGAGTATCCCTTTACACATGATCTTATGCATGTACACATACATGTGTGCACATGCACACATACACAAACACTAACAAAGATTTATGGTTGATTATACTATGAAGGCTACAATCTGTGACCTCTCAAAGCCCATATTGTGTATCTCCTGCGATTATGATATGTCATAAATTTTTAAAATAAATTTTTTATTTATTTATTTTGGGCTGCATTGGGTCTTCGTTGCTGCGTGCGGGCTTTCTCTAGTTGCAGTGAGTGTGGGCTACTCTTCGTTGCGGTGCGCGGGCTTCTCATTGCAGTGGCTTCTCTTGTTGCGGAGCACAGGCTCTAAGCACGTAGGCTTCAGTTGTTGTGGCACACAGCCTCAGTAGTTGTGGCACACGGGCTTAGTTGCTCCACAGCATGTGGGATCTTCCTGGACCAGGGCTCGAACCCGTGTCCCCTGCATTGGCAGGCGAATTCTTAGCCACTGTACCACCAGGGAAGTCCCTGTCATCATTTCACCGGTTTCAGATTAATATAGGAATCTATCAAAACACAAATTCTTACAGCTGTACACTAATTTCCATTAAAAAATTTAGTGACATCATTGATGTGGTGTTCATCTTTTTGGTATTTTAATCTCACAATCAATAACTTCCAATTATATGATTTCTAAATCAAAGAGATCTAATATATTCTGATATATATACTCCTTTCCTGAAACCATGCTTTACTGCAACCAATAGGGAAAAGCACATAAATGTCAGTCTTGTCTCAATAATACACTGGATAATTTTATCAGATTCCTACAAGTTTTCTGGGTATTTGCCTCATGGATGTGGGGGAAGAATATGGCATAGCCCCTACCTGAGAACTTTAGAAGAAATGCTACAATAATTAGAAGGCAAACATTCCAAAGTCTGGATGAAAATGCAGAGAATTAGAAATCAGTAAGTTCAAGGTCAACTAAAAATTTTTTTTTCTAGGGACAAACAATTTTTGTGACACTTTCAAAGTGTTACAGTAAACCCTGCCTTAATATTGACAGACAAAAAATCAATTGTATACTATGCAGTTACTGTTGTTGCAAAGTTAATCATGTTTTTTCACTCTGTACCATCAGAAAAAAAAAATCACAAGGTAGTTCAATTTCTACTGAACACAGTCCTTGGAAAACTAGACGGCGTCTCAAATAACCACCCAACTTGAGAACAGAGGCTGCGGGAGGCAAGGAGCCAGTTGCGATAGGCTAATAGCATATTAATATTGAAGATTGGGGGGCTTCCCTTCCCTGGTGGCGTAGTGGTTAAGAATCTGCCTGCCAATGCAGGGGACACGGGTTTGAGCCCTGGTCCAGGAAGATCCCACATGCTGCACAGCAGCTCAGCCGCGTGCCACAACTACTGAAGCCTGCACACCTAGAGCCCGTGCTCCACAAAGAGAAGCCACTGCAATGAGAAGCCCACACACTGCAATGAAAAGTAGCCCCCACTCACTGCAACTAGAGAAAGCCTGCGTGCAGCAATAAAGACCCAAGGCAGCCAAAAATAAATTAAAAAAATATATATTGCAGATTGGTTTTCTGCAGTGGTTTTCAGTATTTCAACAAAAGTTCATGTCCTGAATTAATTTTATTTTGCAGGTTTCCCCATCTGGATACAACTTTCATATATTATACATTTCCCCCTTTTGGTTTATTTAAAACACAAGTACTGAGCACACCTAAAAGCACTAGTCAATGATAAGGTTGTGTACATTCAGCAGCCAAGTCCCTGCCCTCATGGAGCGCACATTCTCACGGACATCAATTTTGACTAGCTCATCCTTACACTTTTGTTAAAGCCCAGACCAAACTCTTTTCCTTTCTAAGTGCTATCTCCTAAGTGACATCTGATAAATGTCAAAGTTCTGAATGCAGCCCTTACTGCACCACTCAGAAGGGATCTCTGCTGTGTGCTCTGCTGAACACTAGGATCTGTTTAGCTACTGCTTCAACACCAACTAAGTTAAAATACTTTCTCTCCTATGAGACCTGACGCTTGCAAGAATTCACGTTGCACGTGAGTTTTTTGAAAACAACATTTTGTAGAACTTCTATCCTCTGACAGTTCCTTGATGTTCTTACCACTCTCGCTGCTTTCATAAAATGTGTCCCCAGTATGCATTTTGTGATGACTTATAAGATTGGAGCGCCAACTGAAGCTCTTACCACAGGTCTCACACTTGTAAGGCTTCTCCCCTGTGTGCACTCTTTGATGAGACTGTAGCTGTGAAGGCCGACTGAAGACCTTACTGCATCTGTCACATCTGTACGGCTTCTCTCCAGTGTGGACGCTTTGATGAAGCTGAAGACTTGAGGCCTGAATGAAGTGCTTCCCACACTCCCCACACTTATATGGTTTCTCTCCTGTGTGGACCCTCTGATGCATGTCGAGGTTCAGGCTCCACTTGAAGCCCTTCCCACACTCCTCACATTTGTATGGCTTTTCTCCAGTGTGGACTTTTTGATGGGCTTGAAGGTGTGAACTCCGACCAAAGCTCTTCCCACACTCTTCACATTTGAATGGTTTTTCTCTGCTGTGGACTCTCTCATGGGCCAGAAGATTTGAGGCCTGCCTGAAGACTTTCCCACACTCCTCACAATTATACGGTTTCTCTCCGGTGTGGATTCTGCAATGAATTTTAAGATCTGCTCTACGACTGAATCCCTTCCCACACTCTTCACATTTGTATGGTTTCTCACCGGTATGGATCAGCTGGTGGATCTGAAGTCGTGAACTCTGATTGAAGCCCTGCCCACACTCCTCACACTTGTAAGGTTTCTCTACACTGTGGGCCTTCTGATGGATTTGAAGATATGAACTCTGACGGAAGCCCTTCCCACATACCTCACATTTATAGGGCTTCTCCCCTGTGTGGACAACCAGATGAACTTGATAATGGGAGTTCCTCCTGAAGCTCTTCCCACACTCCTTACATTTGTATGGTTTCTCTCCTGTATGGACTCTTTGATGTGCCTGAAGGTTTGAACTCAGAGTAAAGCCTTTACCACACACATTACGTATGTATGATTTCTCTCCAGTGTGGACTCCCTGATGGGCCTGAAGACTTGAAGGCCGACTAAAGCCTTTCCCACATTCCTCACATTTGTAGGGTTTTTCTCCTGTGTGGACCCTCTGATGAATGTATAGATTTGAGCTACAAATGAAGCCCTTCCCACACTCCTCACATTTGTACGGTTTCTCTCCCGTATGGACTCTCTGATGGGACTGAAGGTGTGAATTCCGACTGAAGCTCTTATCACATGTGTCACATTTGAATGCCTTCTGCCCAGTGTGAACTCTCTGATGGTCCTGAAGGTGAGAGGCCTGACTGAAGGCCCTCCCACACTCCTCACAATTATAAGGTTTCTCTCCCGTGTGGACTTTACAATGAATAGTTAAGTGCTGACCTACGACTGAAGCCTTTCCCACATTCCCCACATTTGAATGGTTTCTCTACAGTGTGGACTTTCTGAGGAGTCTGCAGCTGGGAGCTCTGACTGAACTCCTTGCCACACTCATCACACTCACTGTGTTCTCCTCCCACGTGAACTCTCTGATGAATATGAAGAACCGAGCTGTAACGGAAGCCTTTTCCACACTCACTGCACGTATGAGACTTCTCTTTTGAGTGTAATTGCTGGTGAAGATCAAAGGTGGAGAGATCGGTGAAGGTTTCTTTACATTCATTACACTGGTAAGGTTTTTGTCCCGTGTGAATCATAGTATTCTGATCCAGTGTTGAAACCCTCGTGCTATCTTTTCTATAATCACTGTAGCCGTTAAGGTTTTTGACCCTTGTGTACTCCATGAGCATCAAGGTGATGTGAAATCCAACTGATGGTGTCAACATCCTCTTTACACTGACACAGTTTATTTTTCATGGAAATTTGCTGGTGTCTATTCTGATAATTCTGTGACTCAGCCAATGAAGTTTTCCTCCAAGAATCCTGGGCTCTCAAAGTTGCAAACCTTGGATTTCCAGGACTACTGGGATCACCTGCTTTATCATTTAATATACGGTTCTCATCTTCAGAAATTTGAATAGAGTCCTGCCCCAATCTGGCAGGGGGAATCACCTTGTTTGTGGAACTGACAACTATTTATCATGGAGTCTTGGCATCTGGTTAAGTCATTTGCAATTTGTTGCCAGATTTGCCAGCAGGAAAGCTCTTCACGTGATCCTCTGTCTTGAACGGCCCTCAACTCACTTTGATTGTTTTCTTCTAGAGGGACAGAGAATTCAGAGATGTGGACACGTGAAAGCTTTGTTCAAAGATTCAAGATTTTACACTTAAGACACAGTATGAGACTTTAATGAACCTCAGGATGGTTCAGCTTATCTTTCGCACGACAAATGAAGTTCTCTGGTTTATATACTAACAGAAACCAAGAGATGGTCTGTTAAACTCCCAAATACTTAGCATTAATGAAACCCATTTAAAACCAAATGACTACTCTGACATACTATTTCAATCATCTTTCAAAAATTACATGTCATTCCTACCATAACACAGTATCAATAAAGACAAGCATTTTGCTGTGCTCACAGCTTTAACAGTGCCTAGCAGTTAGTCAGGGCTCAAGAAATGCATGCACAGGTGAACTCAGTTTGATTTCTAGGATTCTCTACAATTCTGAATCCCAGGTTAAGTTTGAACCAAGTCAGAGAAGCGAAACAGCTTTTACAAGTCAGGTATCAGATACAGGAAAAGGACTGGAAAGTACAGTTTGGCTTAAGTTGAAAGGCTGCACCCGAGGCGGCAGCACACCAAGGGGGTTAGTGCTGAGGAGGATATGAAAGGGGCTAAAAACCGGGACTGCCCCGGTGGCACAGTGGTTAATAATCTGCCTGCCAGTGCAGGGGACACAGGTTCGAGCCCTGGTCCGGGAAGATCCCACATGCCGCAGAGCAACTAAGCCCGTGAGCCACAACTACTGAGCCCACGTGCCACAACTACTGAAGCCCGCGTTCCTAGAGACCGTGCTCTGAAACAAGAGAAGCCACTGCAATGAGAAGCCTGCGCACCACAACGAAGAGCTGCTCCCACTCACCACAACGAGAGAAAAGCCCATATGCAGCAACCAAGACCCAATGCAACCAACAATTAATTAATTTTAAAAAAGGGTCTAAGAATCAGTGGGGTTAAAAAAAAGCATGAAGACCTATGCACTGGATCCTTCTCAGGCATTTGTGCTGCCTAATATGTTCCTCCACTCCCCCTGCCAAGCAGGAGTCAAAATGTAGAGGCTAGGGAAGAATGCTGTCTCTTTAAAAACAGCATGGAAAATTTTTGGACACAGATACATTGGTCTTTAACAAGAATGAGTTCCAAAGTGAAGAATGGGCTTTATGAGTGAGCTGGGAATAAATTCCATAGCCTGTGATAAGTATTGAGAAGAAACAGACTAGAAACTATTAAAGAATGATCAAAGCACTCAAGGTGACATTATCTAAAATGCCTTCTACAAGATACATACAAATGCACACACACACACACACAAAATGTTTGTACAGCTAACAAAGATCGATTTCTTATTAGTGAGGTGGGCTTTGGAGGAGGCAAATGGGACACAGCGGGGCAAATCTTTTAAGGGAAAGGCTAACTCACCAGCTGGCTGTTTTCTGAGACCTGTTCTCCCCTGGTATAAGGGATAAGGAAGTAGAAATTTCTTTCCTTCTATGGGAGGGTTACCTAAGAAGTAGACATAAGAATCCTCATTCAAAACAGTATTTCCTCCCCAAATGAATTTGCTCTGCTACTGAGAGCTCAAGGAAAGTCACAGGGAAAGCATTTTACTCAGTTTGGTTATAATTACAGGTTCTGTACATATTTTTTGTGCAAGTTGATGAGGGCCAACTTGTACAGAAAGGCAAACACACACATACACACATCATGGGCACCTGAGAAGTTAGAATTAGGCTAGGAATTCATTTGAAGACAAAAAAACATTTAGCAATATCCCTTATTCACTCGGATTTGTTCACCGCCTACTAGCTATTTTCATGGAAGGCTAATTTCTCTATCCATTAACTCATTCGTTTCTTCAAGAAATATTTAAGAGTTCCTGTCATGTACCAAGACTATGCTAAGCACTGAGGCTAGTGAGCAATAAACATATAACAGACCGAATTCCTCCTGCACTCCTGGATTACCCTCCAGTGGAAGAAAGAGAGGTGAGAAACAGGTGAACAAAATGTACATGAGTGAAACGCTTAGAGACAAAACAAGGCAGGGCAGAGAGAGTAAGAAAGAGAGGACTGTATTTTCCAAAGGGTGGTCAGAGGACAGCCACCTCCTCATCTTTAAGGCGACTGACTGAACGAAGTAGAGGCCTAAAAGATTACAGGTGAAAGAGTATTCCAGGCAGAGAGAAGGACCAGGAAAAGGCTCTGTGGCAGAAGCATCCTTTGCAGGTCTGGAAAAGATAGGGTAAGAGGGAGGAGAGGTGGTGTATTCAGGGAGGTGGTGGAGAACGAACAGCAGCCCACAGAAGGCTCTAGAAGCCACTTTAAGTGGTTTTTATTCTAAGTAAAAGAAGCCACAAGAGAATTCTGAAACAAGAACATAACCTGACTTAAAGTTACAAAAGATCACTTTGCCACCTAAAGAACAAACTGTGGGAGGAGAAGGGTGGCAACAGGTGACCAGTACAAAGACTATGCAATAATCCTGGAAAGAGATTTCCAACTGGGACCAGGTGATGGACAGCACAGGGCTGGTGAGAAGCAAAACAGATAGAGAGCTAACCACAGGAACTCACGGCTGCTTGGTTCTCACCTAAATTTCTATCTGGGTTGCTGAATTCATCAACCAAAGTCTCTCTTCTCTTTCTATATGTTTTGTATCTCGTTTGAAGAATGAGAACATGCAAAGTCACAAGTTAACATGAACGGGCTAGAGCGAAAGTTTACTAGAAATTTGAGTTCCAACTGCATATTCAAGGTATTGAAAGCTGTGTTTTTCAAACTTTGTATCACGACCCACTGAAGAAACAGCATTTATTTCACAACCTAGATACACAGGTAGAAAAGTATACATTACTAAAACGAAGCTTGACTGACCTATATCTAACCAATGTCTCTTTTCATGAAATCTGTTCCCACTGGCTCTCACACCACTCATGCCATCGCCCAGAGTTTCTGCTGCAATGTGTTGTACTCTTCCTAAGAAACTCTGATATTTTCTATACTATTTTATTTCATTAAAAAGTCACACGTAGGGCTCAATAAATTGGCTTTATGATCCACTAATGGCAGGGAGGGAAATCTGAAGAAGAATACACAAGGTACAGCAAGATACTGCCGATTTACAGTTCTTTTACAAAATAATTGAAAAGGACCTGAAACACACTGTTTGGAAAGACCAGAGACATCCTCTCGTGTCCCACAGGAATTGCAAAAGTCTGGTCCCCAAACTCAGGGAACCACCTCAAGAGGCCCAAAGCCTTGAAACACCAAGGTCACAAAGACACTCGCAGAGAAAGGCTGTCCTCACCCACTGAGACCAGGTTCCCGAAGTGTTCCACCATCACATCCTGGTACAGCTTCCTCTGGGCCGAGTCCAGCAGCCCCAGCTCCTCCTCTTTGAAGGCCACGGCCACGTCCTTGAAGGTCACCACCTCCTACGACAAACAACACCACCTCAATCTTATACCCAGTGGCCAGTGGAAGAGGGGCAGCCCCGAGGAGACGAGGAGGATGGGAAGTTGCTCCGGCTCCTGTGAGGTGTGCAGACTTCCCAGCACCCCCTCCTTCCATCCTGCCAATGCCACACACTGACTTTCCTCAGCCTCACTGGACGTGCAGCTATGAAAGAGAAAGCTTTGTGTGTTTACCTGGGGCTCTCAGACAACTCATAAGTAAACTCCCTAGAATTCTAACCACTGGATCCTGAACTAAAAAGCTTTCACTGTTTAATTATTATTGCCAAGTGCCCCAGAAACAGTTACCAATTTAGTCCTGGCAGTATTTGATGGCACCTGCTTTCTCACTGAG
The DNA here is from genome assembly GCF_964341445.2 of Mesoplodon mirus. Lineage (NCBI taxonomy): Eukaryota > Metazoa > Chordata > Mammalia > Artiodactyla > Ziphiidae > Mesoplodon > Mesoplodon mirus. Next base: position 411,662 of record NW_028295578.1, on the reverse strand, counting down.
GTGGGAACCAGCTGAGAAGGAGTGTTATATGTGGAAACTAACCAAAAGGCCATGCCAGGTCTCTGAATGAAAACTCTCTCTTTCCCCGTTTCTGTCTTTCGCTTGAATGCAATACTCTGACTCCAGACCCTTGGTTTTCTGGGTGAGTCTGAGTTGGTTCCTCCTTTTTTCACAACCCCGATTCTTTATATTTAAAACAAAGATGAAACCAAGCACCTCTTTATACAATTGTTCTGAGCTGTCTATGCAGTGACAAGTGCTTTAAGTACCACTGGAGTTTTTAAACTAAGGTCATGCATTACTCTGATTAGAAAAAAATATAAGATGGAAAAAGAAACAAATCGGTAAATAAAATACACAAAGGGTCTGACTCAAGCATGGGGAAGACTGAATCTAACTCTGGTCGTGAGAAAACTTCTAACAATACATGATTTTTTCTGCGTGAAGCAGCAGTTTGATCCTGCTGTGCTCTGCCGTATTTGGATATTCTACCAAAAAACATCCAAGGCACCACATGTAAAACATACCTCTTAAATTCTGAATACCTAAACCTACTATGTTAAGGGCAAAAAGGGGCAATATTCTTCAGAACAGATATTTTGAGAAAAAGGTTAAATCAGGAACACTGTCACTGTAGTGCTCCTAAAACAGGAGAAGTCTTTAAACTAAATGTCTGTGCATAAAGAATAGTTTAAAGAATAGGTGCAGGGCTCCCCTGGTGGCGCAGTGGTTGAGAGTCCGCCTGCCGATGCAGGGGACACGGGTTCGTGCCCAGGTCCGGGAAGATCCCACATGCCGCGGAGCAGCTGGGCCCGTGAGCCATGGCCGCTGAGCCTGCGTGTCCGGAGCCTGTGCCCCGCAACGGGAGAGGCCACAACAGTGAGAGGCCCGCATACCAGAAAAAAAAAAAAAATAGGTGCATAAGTTTGCAGGAACATGATAAAGCAATTAAAAGTGAATGTTAGCTAGTATTAAATGAAAAAAACAATTTAAAACTGTATCTATGTTATAAATACAAATACACATCCATGAATACATATGATGAAGAGATTACAGAAATATAAAAGCAGCTAATTTGTAAGCAGGTAAGCAGTAGACTGGAAGATGTCCTTCATTTCCCTTAATTTTTCTTTTACTTGTAAAATAAAAAAAAATGATGAAATAAAACAAAAATTAAAACCGAAACCAATTAAATTTAACAGGAATTTTAAAAAAAGCACACATGGCACACTCAGGTCCTCATATGCTTAGACTCTCCTTGAAAGAGAAAACCCATATGGAACTATACCCAATATTTCGTAATAACCTATAAGGGAAAAGAATCTGAAAATATATGTATATATATGTATAACTGAATCACTTTGCTGTACACCTGAAATTAATACATTGTAAATCAACTATACTCCAATCAAAAAAAAAAAAAAGAAAAAGAAAAAAAAGAGGAAAACCTGTGTCCAACCTGAGTACAAAAATGGCGTTTTTAACAGCAAGAAAGGCAAGCTCTACTCACCTGGAATGTGCTCATGTTCTCTCTCCTTCTGGGGCAGTGCAGAGTCCTAGCAAGACAGACAGGGAAAGAAGAAGTCAAACTGGAAACTGGTTTAAAGAAAAAGAAGTCACTAACCCACGTGGTGCTCATTGTGAATTGCCAAGGCTCCCAGTCCTCGGGGTGGCTACAGCTGATTATGCTTGATGAGCAGAGCCCCACGCAGATACCAGATGCCCCCGTGAACCCCCTCAGTGGCTGTGTGAGGAATGACCTGCCCAGCCATACACAGTGGCCCCCTCACAGTGTGCCTGCAGCTTCCACAGGGGTCATTCTTATTCTGCGTATGGGGTAAACAGAGACCATGTAAGTCAGAGTAGGTTTTGGAGTCAATATGCATGGGCTCTGATCAGGCTACGCCATTCACTAGCAGTGTCACCCTGGGCAAATTATTCACATCTCTTCGCCTCAGTTCTGTCTTCTGCCAGTAGGGGAGAACACGGGCATCCACCTCGTGAGATCGTCATAAGGTAGGAAGCTCTGAGAACACCACTGTCAGGGTTTCTTATTTCTTAGCAACTGCGGTAAAGCAGATGATATTTTAGTTAGAAATTATCCTTAGAGATGTGATTTCTACCAACAGAAGACTGTCAGACATGTGGAGGTCGTACGTTGTTGCCCTGTTATGTGAGAGTCTTTATAGACTTCTGAAAATCTCTGCTTGTCTTCCTAAAGATTTTGTGACTGCAACAATAATATTTAAATTGACATGGACAACTTTTTACAAAAGGTATAAAAATACGTTAAGTTTCTTTTTAAACAGGAAGTACCCTTTTGACAATTATGCACAGAGGTAAAGAGAACTAATAAAAGCCAGGATTCTGCAACAACAATAAAAAATAGTTTGACAGTCCATACCTAATTCAAATGAAAAAAAGACAGGAATCTGAATTGTAATTATATCATTATAAATATAGGAAAGTTTAAGAAATAAATGGGAGACTTCCCTGGTGGTGCAGTGGATAAGACGCCACATTCCCAATGCAGGGGGCCCGGGTTCGATCTAGTACAAAAGATGGCAATGATTCCACTCCCCAAAGCTTGGGAGAGAGATATCTTCACAACTTCTAACGACCTCCATTTTGACTCTACACTTGCTAGCTGTCTTCTGCTCAATTCAGGATTCTGAAAGGGGCCCTGACAGTTGACAATAATTAGTGGGGGAATAAAATCATTGGACTAAGTAGGCCTTTGGTGAAGCCAGCTCAGTTTTATCTGTGACATCCAGCAGGGTCAATTTCCTCGGCCTCAGTTTCCAGAAAAGACCCTCTCTTGAGCTTCTCGAATTTTCACGTGCATGTGAATTACTGCGGGATCTTGTTGGAATGCAGCCTCCTGGACCCCCTACGCAGAAATTATAAATCAGAAGGTCTCGAATGGGGCTCAAGGCTGGGCATTTCTATCCAAGTGATGCCAATGCCGCTGGTTTGTGGACCACAATTTGAGTAGCACTGCAGTGTAACATCAGTCCCACAAAAAAACAGCCTCCACTACACAGAAACATACACAAAGAGTAACCAGACAAAAAGGCACTAAAACATTAACAACTGTTGTCTTTACATCCTAAAGTTACAGATAATTAAAATTTTTCTTTATGTATATATCTGCATTTTTCCATAATGATTATGCTACTTCTATGATATACATATTATTTGAAATAAAATAAATGACCCAGTTGAGAAAACTATCTTAAACACTCATAAAATAGCCTAAACCTTGCTCTCAAGGTCCCCACAATTAAGTCCCAACCTCCTTTCATGATATGATTCTAGCCAGTACCCTATGCTCAAAGAGAATATACCAAAGGGATTAGCAAACTCAGCTGCTGGACTCAAACTGCCTGGGTCCCAACCCCAGCTCTGCCTCCTACCATCTGGGTGAGGATGGGCCAACAGGGTTGTGTTCCCTGCCTTAAAGTAGAGAAAACAGCAGTACCAATTCACAGAGCCACCGCCTGATGGAAATGTGTTCATTTGCATAAAGCTTTTAGAATGGAAATTAGTGACCAAGGCTCAGTTATCATCCTTACCCATGTCTCATACGTTCTACAATTTATAGGAATATCTTAAGTAGGAAGAATGCCAAGTCCTACTCACGTGGGGATCTGCTGCCTCTTTCTGCGCGCAGTGCTTTTTGAGAAGCCAGGGCTGGGGAAGGAAAGGAGACTGTGAAATACCAGGGCTGTGTTTCCATCCCCACTAATTCATACCGCACCCCCTTCCGCCCCCGTACCAGCTAGAAGTCCTCTCCTTCCAAAACAGGCCAGGAGTCCAGGACAATTCAGCTTCCTGGGCTCACAGAATCCCGCTGCGAAATGGGTGCCTCCCGAATTAGCGTAGTATTAATACCAACAATGTATCAGGCAGTTGTAGACCTTTTACTTGTGCTATCTCGTTTCTCCTCACAACACTATATTAACAAGGCATTCCTTTTTCCCCCCTTTTACCGAACAGCAACGGAGGCACAGAGGAGTTAAGCAACTCACCCAGTGTGACGCCGTATGAAGCGGTAGGGCTAGCTCATAGGTGGGGGACGGGGTCAGGTTAGGGGTGAAGAAAACCGGGGAGACCCTTAAACCCCAGGAGGCACGACCTGAGCCCACCCCATCCCGGCTACGTTACCAAACGCAAAGAAGCTCCGCCCGCGGGACGTACATCACCACTCCAGGCCCTCAAACCTCCGCTTTTAGCCGCTCCTCCTCTTTCTCCCCAAATGAAAGGTCTGCAAAGGGGAAGCTTGAATGGGTCGTGAAGAGCGGACCTGAAACACCGTCACCAGGCAGAACATGGCTGCTACGTGTCCTCCTGGGGCGGAAGTGCCTGCGACTAACCCGGAACTCCTGGACCATATTTCCCAGAATTCCGCGGGTAAACCTTTACAGCGAGGCGTTACTGTAGCTGCAGTATATGGGGCTACACGAGTTTACGAGCTCTGGACTACATGTCCCAGAATGCAAGGGTGGGTGCGGGGGTGTCTACCGGCACGAGCTCTGGACTACATGTTTTCACTCTGGTTTTCACTTTCCGGAATCCCTGAGAAGGTCTCAGGCCATCTTGCCGTTCTACTGTGTAGGCCTCAGAAGAGTGTAGATTCTGTTCATTGAAAGGCGTACAAACTCAGTCGAATTTTGGACGTCTTCAAGAGGCTAAGCGACGTAAAAGCATTAACAGCCACGAAGGCTTCCTGGTAAACCCCAAAGAGTTTCACCATTGGAATAAGGGGAGAAGGAAACTGGGCTTTCTTTGGCAGGGACTGAAGCCAAACGCCAAAACACCTCATTCCCTGAAATTGTGTAAAGGTGAACGTGTTTTGTTAGCATCTTACAACCCGTGCAGAAGCAAGGGAAAATCCTTTCTAGAGACAGACATCAACATCCTAGGTCTCAAGTTATTTCTGTAATTATAAAATCTGTGACATTGCTATTTGACCAAGTGAACTTTAAGGGGAAGGAAAAAGCATTACTTGACATACGGAGGGACACTTCACAGTCATAAAGGTTTCAAATTCTCAGAAACTAATAACTTCAGCTGATACTTTATAAAGCAAACATTGACAGAACCATGAAGAGAAACATTCAAATTCATAATTGGATCTGGAGATTGGAACACATACATAGAGGGAAATGTTGAGCCTTAAAAGCATATATTAAAGTAGCAAGGGGGGCTTCCCTGGTGGCGCAGTGGTTGAGAGTCCGCCTGCCGATGCAGGGGACATGGGTTCGTGCCCTGGTCCGGGAAGATCCCACATACCACGGAGCGGCTGGGCCTGTGAGCCATGGCCGCTGAGCCTGGGCGTCCGGAGCCTGTGCTCCGCAACGGGAGAGGCCACAACAGTGAGAGGCCCGCGTACAGCAAGGAAAACAAAAACAAAACAAAACAAAACAAATAAAGTAGAAAGGAAGTTGAAAATTGATTCAGAAAACATCCATTTCAGGAAATTAATAAATGAATAATAAAACTGAAGAAGGCAGATGGAAAAATATAAGATCAGATGAATGAAATACAAAAATAAAGTAGATCCCACACACACCCACAAAACAGAAATTAAAGAAACAAACAAAACAAACAAAAAAAGATCATCCATAGTATAAACAAAGATTTTTTCAAAAATGTGTTCCAAATTCTTTCAGGAAAATATCCTCCAAGAACTATTCCTGACTTAAGCCAACATAGCACACAGGATTTCTTTCCACTACAAGGAAAGTGAAATCTTGGATATAGCATGATGAAATACGGTAACATGATTAAGTTTTATTTATTCACCTCCTGTTCCCTATGGCACCCTCCACTCCCTTCTCTACCCCGTAAGCTACCATTCTAATTTGTTTGATGTGTTTTCTTTTGGGTGTGTTCTTGTGCAAAATGTGCACTTGTGTATATTTTCAATTCATATAAATAATATTGTGTCATAAAATTCATTCTGGTGTTTATTTCCTTCATTCAGGAGTATATTTTTAAGATTCACCCATCCAGGCTTCCCTGGTGGCACAGTGGTTGAGAGTCTGCCTGCCGATGCAGGGGACGCGGGTTCATGCCCCAGTCTGGGAAAATCCCACATGCCGTGGAGCGGCTGGGCCCGTGAGCCATGGCTGCTGAGCCTGCACGTCCGGAGCCTGTGCTCCGCAGCGGGAGAGGCCACAACAGCGAGAGGCCCACGTACCGCAGAAAAACAAACAAACAAAAAAAACATTCACCCCTCTATCTAATTTGTTTCATAGAGTTCCATTTTCTGCACCCACATTTTACCTGTACTCTTCCAACTGCCATGCCAATGATAATAAAATAAACATCTTCTTACATTTGTTTATAGACGTATCTGAGAATTGCTTTGGAACACATACCCGAGTGAAATTATTTCATAGCAAATATGTATACTTTAATAATATAGCCAGATTGACTTCCTGAACGGCTACACCAGTCCAGATTACCAAAGAGTTGCACGTCAGGTTTTTGTGCAACCACTTACCTTCATTTGGACGACTCATCACCGTTTTGCTAGTGTATTAAATGTATAGTAGTATCTTGTTTTAGTTAAATTTCTCTGATTTCTAATAAGTTTGATCTTTTTTTCAAATGCTTGGTAGCTTCATCTATAAGTGTCTACTTAAAACTTTTGCCCCATTTTCTAATGTGGATGCTATCTTTTTCTTCCTCATTTCTATTACATATTCTGATTATTAATACCTTTTCAGTTTTACCAATTACAAGTATCCTTTCCTAATTGGGCACGTGTTTCTAAAATTTTTCTATTGTGTTCTTCATGGAATAGAAATCTTTAATTATAAGATAATAAACCAATAATTTCTTAACATCTGTGCTTCTGAAACTCCTCAGGTGAAAAAATATATTTCTACCTTTTAAAAATTAACTTTCTAGACTTATCTTTCACATGTAGGTCCTTTAAATATTTTGGAGTCTATTTATGTACATTTTATTACATGGGATCCACTTTTATTTTTCTCCAAGAGAAATTCTTAAAAATAGTGATATTCATGGCTTGAAGATTCAATATTACAAAGATATCAGTAATCCTCAAAATGATCTATAGGCTCAATCAAACCCCAATAAAAACATCAGCATTTTTTCCCTTGGAAATTGATGAGATGTTTACAAATATTATGTGGGAAAGCAAAGAGCTACAAGAAGAGCTGGGGGCTTCCCTGGTGGCGCAGTGGTTGAGAATCTGCCTGCTAATGCAGGGGACACGGGTTTGAGCCCTGGTCTGGGAAGATCCCACATGCCACGGAGCAACTAGGCCCGTGAGCCACGTACTGAGCCTGCGCGTCTGGAGCCTGTGCTCCCCAACAAGAGGCCGTGATAGTGAGGCCCACGCACCACGATGAGGAGTGGCCCCCGCTTGCCACAACTAAAGAAAGCCCTCGCACAGAAACGAAGACCCAACACAGCAAAAATAAGTAAATAAACTCCTACCCCCAACATCTAAAAAAACATAAAAATAAAAAATAAAAGAAGAGCTGGGGCAATCTGAAAGAAGAATGAAAAGAAAGATATTAGTCACATTAAACCTTACTATAAATCTACAATATAAGATAGTCTGGTGTTTGCTCAAGGATAGACAAGATAATAGACATCAAAATCCATGTTGAAACAGACATTATAACAACGTGTAAAAAGAAAACACTGCAGGGAGCTCCCTGGTGGTCTAGTGGTAAGGATTTGGCGCTTTCACTGTGGTGACCCTGGTTCAATCCCTGGTCAGGGAACTGAGATCCTGCAAGCCACGCAGCACGGCCAAAAGAAAAAAGAAAGAAAAGAAAACACTGCAGCAGAGAGGGGGAAGAACTCTTGTTAATACAGTTGATCCTTGAACTAGGGTTCAAGGGGGTTAGGGGTGCCAACCCTCTGCTAAGTTGAAAATCCAAGTATAACTTATAGCCAGTCCTCTGTACGTACATGGTTTCTCCATAATCGGCAATTCTGCATCTGAGGATTGAACCAACCTTGGATCGTGTAGTAGTGCAGTATTTACTATTCAAAAAAATCCTCGTATAAGTGCACTTGTGTAGTTTAAACCCATGTTGTCCAAGGGTCAACTATTGGTTCTCAGTCAGCTGGATATCCATATGGGAAAAATATTAATCATTACTGCATAGGATATAAAAATATAAATTCCAGAAGATCTGCAGACGTAAATTTGAAAAGTAAACAATGATGCTTTAGGAAAGAAACGTAAGATAACAGCCTTTTTGCCTTGGAGTAGGAAGAATTTCTTAAGACCAAAAAAATCACCAACTGTGAAAGAAAAAATTGAAAAATTGGACTATTTCAAAGTTAAGAAACACCGTAAACCCAAACACAGCACTCTTGGGCCAAAAGTGAGAGAGATTTTAAAAACATCTATGGAATAAAAGACTCAGATGCATCCCTCATGCCCATGCATTCTTCAAGGGTCAACTGTATCTACCAAAGTTGAACATATACCCTATAACCCTTTGGTTCCACCCATAGAAATATCCCTCAAACAAGTGCACAAGGCACATTCTAGATTGCTCACATCACCACTAACTGTGATAGCCAAGAATGGGGAAGTACCCAATACCCACCAATAATGGGATTAATAAATAGATTTTGATATGTTTACACACTGCAATAATATCCACCAATGAAAATGAATCAACGGTATCCACTCCCATCAATATGGATAAATGTCATGGATATACTGTGGAGCAAATGAAGCCAACACAAAATAGCACCTATTACATGACTCCATTTATATCAAGTACAAAATAGGCTAAGTGAATCTACACCATTACAAATTAGTGGCTACCATATGGAAAGGAAGGTTACTAGAAAGAGCCAAAAAGGGATGCTTCTAGGGTTTGGGCTTTGTCCTGGTCCTCCAAGAACTAGACGGCAAAGTGCTGAGAAAGACTTTAATGAACAAATATTTCATTGGGGGAAACATCGGAGAGAAAATGGCAGGGAGCTCTGGAAGGCTGGCAGAACTATCAGCGCATAGTGCAAGTCTGACCCTGAGTGAAGATTTGGAAGAAAGATTTGGTAAATCATCCGAGACTGCCTTGTCATCTACGTAAAATCCTTCAAGGCTGTCAGAGTCCTTGAAAAAAGGTCACTGGACAGAGGAATCCTGGTCTCCAAGAAATGGCCTGCCTTAGGATCCCTGCTGTGCTGACCAGGAGCAATCAGGGGCAAGGCCGGCCTCCAGGCAAACGTGGTGATGGATTTAAGAGCAGCAGCTGGGACCTTTGGCCAGTTATGCTCCCTGTGGTCATAACTGTGAAACAGGAGACTCTCAACGTGGATGCTTCCTTGTGATAAGATCTGGTTGTTTATTTCTGTCAGAAATAATCCTGAAGCAACGTTGCGTCCTTCTCAGTATATCATACCCCAGAGATCTAAAACGTTCGTTTGTTCTGTTATTGATAATGTTCACCTCTTGGCTAAGGTAGTGTTCACCAAATTTATACCTACTGTATTTCTTGTTGTGATCAATACTTCGTGGAGAGATATTTGGGGTTTTGTAGCATCCTGCTCCTTGTAAACTTTCAACCAGTAGTTTTATAATTCATTGATTACTCTTGCCAGAACCTATCATTACTATGATGGTTGTAAATAATGATTTTTACATTACGTCATTCCTTCTATATGTTTATGGTTTGGCATTCTATTATGAGAGCCCTTCCTTCCCTCCCTTCCTCTTTTTTTATTCATATTCTGTATGATAATTATTTATTTTAGGGTCAAATTGCTCAGATTTACCCAGTGTGAGTCTCTTCAAGCTGGATCTTTTTACACGTCCCACCACTCTTTCCTACTTTCTGGCACAGTAAATTTTCTCCAGGATCATTCTACACTTTCCTTGCTCCAGCCCTGAAATAGAAACGTGGATATACATGCTTATATACATCACATACACATGTGTGTGTTTGTATATCCTCGCACTTCCATATCTACTTCTGTAAATACCTAGCACGTGCACTCACTCCCTCTCTCTCTCTACAGATGGGTGGACGGATGGATGGATGGGTAGACAGATCTGTATAAATAACTTATGGTCAGACTTCCATATCCGTGGTTCCTCTGTATCTGCAATTCTGCAACCATGGGTTCAACCAACCACAGATCATGTAGTACTGTAGTAATTACTATTAAAAAAAAAACCCTGCATATAAGTGGACCTGCCCAGTTCAAACCCATATTGTTCAAGGGTCAACTGTAACTTGCTAAATAAAGCCCTTTAACCAACTATATTAAAAATACCACCATTGGTCTGCGTATGGAATGCCATCCAAACCTGCTTTGTCCTTACTGGTTCCACATCCAGAGGGTCCTCTGCTATTATGCTCAGTTCTCTCCTCATGTGCATCTTTTCAACAAGAGAAACTTTTTTTTTTAAACCTCCACACTGTAGGTATATCCACTTTTGTTTCTAGCTCCAGGATTTTCCCTCTCCCTATTATGGATCTGTAGTTAAAGCACAGCATAAATAATAAAGCTTCAACTGTTGAAACTCATGAATTTTTCTGTGTATGCAAAATAATCTGAGAACTGTTTTGTTTTTGAAATTGGCTTCCAGAGTTCATACCATAATTTTGATCTTATATGCCTTATGACAATATAGAACAATCATATGAGGTCTTAACTGCAAGGGATAATTATTTAATACTTTTTCAAATTCTATTAAAATAATTTCCTGCTTTGGCAATACCCACTATTCAATGAAAAAAATATAACATGAAGTTATAAAATGGAAAAATATCACAAAATGCTCCTTGCCTAGGAAAACCACTCTGGAAGAGTATCCCTTTACACATGATCTTATGCATGTACACATACATGTGTGCACATGCACACATACACAAACACTAACAAAGATTTATGGTTGATTATACTATGAAGGCTACAATCTGTGACCTCTCAAAGCCCATATTGTGTATCTCCTGCGATTATGATATGTCATAAATTTTTAAAATAAACTTTTTATTTAATTTATTTATTTTGGGCTGCATTGGGTCTTCGTTGCTGCGTGCGGGCTTTCTCTAGTTGCAGTGAGTGTGGGCTACTCTTCGTTGCGGTGCGCGGGCTTCTCATTGCAGTGGCTTCTCTTGTTGTGGAGCACAGGCTCTAAGCACGTAGGCTTCAGTTGTTGTGGCACACAGCCTCAGTAGTTGTGGCACACGGGCTTAGTTGCTCCACAGCATGTGGGATCTTCCTGGACCAGGACTCGAACCCGTGTCCCCTGCATTGGCAGGCGAATTCTTAGCCACTGTACCACCAGGGAAGTCCCTGTCATCATTTCACCGGCTTCAGATTAATATAGGAATCTATCAAAACTCAAATTCTTACAGCTGTACACTAATTTCCATTAAAAATTTAGTGACATCATTGATGTGGTGTTCATCTTTTTGGTATTTTAATCTCACAATCAATAACTTCCAATTATATGATTTCTAAATCAAAGAGATCTAATATATTCTGATATATATACTCCTTTCCTGAAACCATGCTTTACTGCAACCAATAGGGAAAAGCACATAAATGTCACTCTTGTCTCAATAATACACTGGATAATTTTATCAGATTCCTACAAGTTTTCTGGGTATTTGCCTCATGGATGTGGGGGAAGAATATGGCATAGCCCCTACCTGAGAACTTTAGAAGAAATGCTACAATAATTAGAAGGCAAACATTTCAAAGTCTGGATGAAAATGCAGAGAATTAGAAATCACTAAGTTCAAGGTCAACTAAAAATTTTTTTTTTCTAGGGACAAACAATTTTTGTGACACTTTCAAAGTGTTACAGTAAACCCTGCCTTAATATTGACAGACAAAAAATCAATTGTATACTATGCAGTTACTGTTGTTGCAAAGTTAATCATGTTTTTTCACTCTGTACCATCAGAAAAAAAAAATCACAAGGTAGTTCAATTTCTACTGAACACAGTCCTTGGAAAACTAGACGGCGTCTCAAATAACCACCCAGCTTGAGAACAGAGGCTGCGGGAGGCAAGGAGCCAGTTGCGATAGGCTAATAGCATATTAATATTGAAGATTGGGGGGCTTCCCTTCCCTGGTGGCGTAGTGGTTAAGAATCTGCCTGCCAATGCAGGGGACACGGGTTTGAGCCCTGGTCCAGGAAGATCCCACATGCTGCACAGCAGCTCAGCCGCGTGCCACAACTACTGAAGCCTGCACACCTAGAGCCCGTGCTCCACAAAGAGAAGCCACTGCAATGAGAAGCCCACACACTGCAATGAAAAGTAGCCCCCACTCACTGCAACTAGAGAAAGCCTGCGTGCAGCAATAAAGACCCAAGGCAGCCAAAAATAAATTAAAAAAATATATATTGCAGATTGGTTTTCTGCAGTGGTTTTCAGTATTTCAACAAAAGTTCATGTCCTGAATTAATTTTATTTTGCAGGTTTCCCCATCTGGATACAACTTTCATATATTATACATTTCCCCCTTTTGGTTTATTTAAAACACAAGTACTGAGCACACCTAAAAGCACTAGTCAATGATAAGGTTGTGTACATTCAGCAGCCAAGTCCCTGCCCTCATGGAGCGCACATTCTCATGGACATCAATTTTGACTAGCTCATCCTTACACTTTTGTTAAAGCCCAGACCAAACTCTTTTCCTTTCTAAGTGCTATCTCCTAAGTGACATCTGATAAATGTCAAAGTTCTGAATGCAGCCCTTACTGCACCACTCAGAAGGGATCTCTGCTGTGTGCTCTGCTGAACACTAGGATCTGTTTAGCTACTGCTTCAACACCAACTAAGTTAAAATACTTTCTCTCCTATGAGACCTGACGCTTGCAAGAATTCACGTTGCACGTGAGTTTTTTGAAAACAACATTTTGTAGAACTTCTATCCTCTGACAGTTCCTTGATGTTCTTACCACTCTCGCTGCTTTCATAAAATGTGTCCCCAGTATGCATTTTGTGATGACTTATAAGATTGGAGCGCCAACTGAAGCTCTTACCACAGGTCTCACACTTGTAAGGCTTCTCCCCTGTGTGCACTCTTTGATGAGACTGTAGCTGTGAAGGCCGACTGAAGACCTTACTGCATCTGTCACATCTGTACGGCTTCTCTCCAGTGTGGACGCTTTGATGAAGCTGAAGACTTGAGGCCTGAATGAAGTGCTTCCCACACTCCCCACACTTATATGGTTTCTCTCCTGTGTGGACCCTCTGATGCATGTCGAGGTTCAGGCTCCACTTGAAGCCCTTCCCACACTCCTCACATTTGTATGGCTTTTCTCCAGTGTGGACTTTTTGATGGGCTTGAAGGTGTGAACTCCGACCAAAGCTCTTCCCACACTCTTCACATTTGAATGGTTTTTCTCTGCTGTGGACTCTCTCATGGGCCAGAAGATTTGAGGCCTGCCTGAAGACTTTCCCACACTCCTCACAATTATACGGTTTCTCTCCGGTGTGGATTCTGCAATGAATTTTAAGATCTGCTCTACGACTGAATCCCTTCCCACACTCTTCACATTTGTATGGTTTCTCACCGGTATGGATCAGCTGGTGGATCTGAAGTTGTGAACTCTGATTGAAGCCCTGCCCACACTCCTCACACTTGTAAGGTTTCTCTACACTGTGGGCCTTCTGATGGATTTGAAGATATGAACTCTGACGGAAGCCCTTCCCACATACCTCACATTTATAGGGCTTCTCCCCTGTGTGGACAACCAGATGAACTTGATAATGGGAGTTCCTCCTGAAGCTCTTCCCACACTCCTTACATTTGTATGGTTTCTCTCCTGTATGGACTCTTTGATGTGCCTGAAGGTTTGAACTCAGAGTAAAGCCTTTACCACACACATTACGTATGTATGATTTCTCTCCAGTGTGGACTCCCTGATGGGCCTGAAGACTTGAAGGCCGACTAAAGCCTTTCCCACATTCCTCACATTTGTAGGGTTTTTCTCCTGTGTGGACCCTCTGATGAATGTATAGATTTGAGCTACAAATGAAGCCCTTCCCACACTCCTTACATTTGTACGGTTTCTCTCCCGTATGGACTCTCTGATGGGACTGAAGGTGTGAATTCCGACTGAAGCTCTTATCACATGTGTCACATTTGAATGCCTTCTGCCCAGTGTGGACTCTCTGATGGTCCTGAAGGTGAGAGGCCTGACTGAAGGCCCTCCCACACTCCTCACAATTATAAGGTTTCTCTCCCGTGTGGACTTTACAATGAATAGTTAAGTGCTGACCTACGACTGAAGCCTTTCCCACATTCCCCACATTTGAATGGTTTCTCTACAGTGTGGACTTTCTGAGGAGTCTGCAGCTGGGAGCTCTGACTGAACTCCTTGCCACACTCATCACACTCACTGTGTTCTCCTCCCACGTGAACTCTCTGATGAATATGAAGAACCGAGCTGTAACGGAAGCCTTTTCCACACTCACTGCACGTATGAGACTTCTCTTTTGAGTGTAATTGCTGGTGAAGATCAAAGGTGGAGAGATCGGTGAAGGTTTCTTTACATTCATTACACTGGTAAGGTTTTTGTCCCGTGTGAATCATAGTATTCTGATCCAGTGTTGAAACCCTCGTGCTATCTTTTCTATAATCACTGTAGCCGTTAAGGTTTTTGACCCTTGTGTACTCCATGAGCATCAAGGTGATGTGAAATCCAACTGATGGTGTCAACATCCTCTTTACACTGACACAGTTTATTTTTCATGGAAATTTGCTGGTGTCTATTCTGATAATTCTGTGACTCAGCCAATGAAGTTTTCCTCCAAGAATCCTGGGCTCTCAAAGTTGCAAACCTTGGATTTCCAGGACTACTGGGATCACCTGCTTTATCATTTAATATACGGTTCTCATCTTCAGAAATTTGAATAGAGTCCTGCCCCAATCTGGCAGGGGGAATCACCTTGTTTGTGGAACTGACAACTATTTATCATGGAGTCTTGGCATCTGGTTAAGTCATTTGCAATTTGTTGCCAGATTTGCCAGCAGGAAAGCTCTTCACGTGATCCTCTGTCTTGAACGGCCCTCAACTCACTTTGATTGTTTTCTTCTAGAGGGACAGAGAATTCAGAGATGTGGACACGTGAAAGCTTTGTTCAAAGATTCAAGATTTTACACTTAAGACACAGTATGGGACTTTAATGAACCTCAGGATGGTTCAGCTTATCTTTCGCACGACAAATGAAGTTCTCTGGTTTATATACTAACAGAAACCAAGAGATGGTCTGTTAAACTCCCAAATACTTAGCATTAATGAAACCCATTTAAAACCAAATGACTACTCTGACATACTATTTCAATCATCTTTCAAAAATTACATGTCATTCCTACCATAACACAGTATCAATAAAGACAAGCATTTTGCTGTGCTCACAGCTTTAACAGTGCCTAGCAGTTAGTCAGGGCTCAAGAAATGCATGCACAGGTGAACTCAGTTTGATTTCTAGGATTCTCTACAATTCTGAATCCCAGGTTAAGTTTGAACCAAGTCAGAGAAGCGAAACAGCTTTTACAAGTCAGGTATCAGATACAGGAAAAGGACTGGAAAGTACAGTTTGGCTTAAGTTGAAAGGCTGCACCCGAGGCGGCAGCACACCAAGGGGGTTAGTGCTGAGGAGGATATGAAAGGGGCTAAAAACCGGGACTGCCCCGGTGGCACAGTGGTTAATAATCTGCCTGCCAGTGCAGGGGACACAGGTTCGAGCCCTGGTCCGGGAAGATCCCACATGCCGCAGAGCAACTAAGCCCGTGAGCCACAACTACTGAGCCCACGTGCCACAACTACTGAAGCCCGCGTTCCTAGAGACCGTGCTCTGAAACAAGAGAAGCCACTGCAATGAGAAGCCTGCGCACCACAACGAAGAGCTGCTCCCACTCACCACAACGAGAGAAAAGCCCATATGCAGCAACCAAGACCCAATGCAACCAACAATTAATTAATTTTAAAAAAGGGTCTAAGAATCAGTGGGGTTAAAAAAAAGCATGAAGACCTATGCACTGGATCCTTCTCAGGCATTTGTGCTGCCTAATATGTTCCTCCACTCCCCCTGCCAAGCAGGAGTCAAAATGTAGAGGCTAGGGAAGAATGCTGTCTCTTTAAAAACAGCATGGAAAATTTTTGGACACAGATACATTGGTCTTTAACAAGAATGAGTTCCAAAGTGAAGAATGGGCTTTATGAGTGAGCTGGGAATAAATTCCATAGCCTGTGATAAGTATTGAGAAGAAACAGACTAGAAACTATTAAAGAATGATCAAAGCACTCAAGGTGACATTATCTAAAATGCCTTCTACAAGATACATACAAATGCACACACACACACACACAAAATGTTTGTACAGCTAACAAAGACCGATTTCTTATTAGTGAGGTGGGCTTTGGAGGAGGCAAATGGGACGCAGCGGGGCAAATCTTTTAAGGGAAAGGCTAACTCACCAGCTGGCTGTTTTCTGAGACCTGTTCTCCCCTGGTATAAGGGATATGGAAGTAGAAATTTCTTTCCTTCTATGGGAGGGTTACCTAAGAAGTAGACATAAGAATCCTCATTCAAAACAGTATTTCCTCCCCAAATGAATTTGCTCTGCTACTGAGAGCTCAAGGAAAGTCACAGGGAAAGCATTTTACTCAGTTTGGTTATAATTACAGGTTCTGTACATATTTTTTGTGCAAGTTGATGAGGGCCAACTTGTACAGAAAGGCAAACACACACATACACACATCATGGGCACCTGAGAAGTTAGAATTAGGCTAGGAATTCATTTGAAGACAAAAAAACATTTAGCAATATCCCTTATTCACTCGGATTTGTTCACCGCCTACTAGCTATTTTCATGGAAGGCTAATTTCCCTATCCATTAACTCATTCGTTTATTCAAGAAATATTTAAGAGTTCCTGTCATGTACCAAGACTATGCTAAGCACTGAGGCTAGTGAGCAATAAACATATAACAGACCGAATTCCTCCTGCACTCCTGGATTACCCTCCAGTGGAAGAAAGAGAGGTGAGAAACAGGTGAACAAAATGTACATGAGTGAAACGCTTAGAGACAAAACAAGGCAGGGCAGAGAGAGTAAGAAAGAGAGGACTGTATTTTCCATAGGGTGGTCAGAGGACAGCCACCTCCTCATCTTTAAGGCGACTGACTGAAAGAAGTAGAGGCCTAAAAGATTACAGGTGAAAGAGTATTCCAGGCAGAGAGAAGGACCAGGAAAAGGCTCTGTGGCAGAAGCATCCTTTGCAGGTCTGGAAAAGATAGGGTAAGAGGGAGGAGAGGTGGTGTATTCAGGGAGGTGGTGGAGAACGAACAGCAGCCCACAGAAGGCTCTAGAAGCCACTTTAAGTGGTTTTTATTCTAAGTAAAAGAAGCCACAAGAGAATTCTGAAACAAGAACATAACCTGACTTAAAGTTACAAAAGATCACTTTGCCACCTAAAGAACAAACTGTGGGAGGAGAAGGGTGGCAACAGGTGACCAGTACAAAGACTATGCAATAATCCTGGAAAGAGATTTCCAACTGGGACCAGGTGATGGACAGCACAGGGCTGGTGAGAAGCAAAACAGATAGAGAGCTAACCACAGGAACTCACGGCTGCTTGGTTCTCACCTAAATTTCTATCTGGGTTGCTGAATTCATCAACCAAAGCCTCTCTTCTCTTTCTATATGTTTTGTATCTCGTTTGAAGAATGAGAACATGCAAAGTCACAAGTTAACATGAACGGGCTAGAGCGAAAGTTTACTAGAAATTTGAGTTCCAACTGCATATTCAAGGTATTGAAAGCTGTGTTTTTCAAACTTTGTATCACGACCCACTGAAGAAACAGCATTTATTTCACAACCTAGATACACAGGTAGAAAAGTATACATTACTAAAACGAAGCTTGAATGACCTATATCTAACCAATGTCTCTTTTCATGAAATCTGTTCCCACTGGCTCTCACACCACTCATGCCATCGCCCAGAGTTTCTGCTGCAATGTGTTGTACTCTTCCTAAGAAACTCTGATATTTTCTATACTATTTTATTTCATTAAAAAGTCACACGTAGGGCTCAATAAATTGGCTTTATGATCCACTAATGGCAGGGAGGGAAATCTGAAGAAGAATACACAAGGTACAGCAACATACTGCCGATTTACAGTTCTTTTACAAAATAATTGAAAAGGACCTGAAACACACTGTTTGGAAAGACCAGAGACATCCTCTCGTGTCCCACAGGAATTGCAAAAGTCTGGTCCCCAAACTCAGGGAACCACCTCAAGAGGCCCAAAGCCTTGAAACACCAAGGTCACAAAGACACTCGCAGAGAAAGGCTGTCCTCACCCACTGAGACCAGGTTCCCGAAGTGTTCCACCATCACATCCTGGTACAGCTTCCTCTGGGCCGAGTCCAGCAGCCCCAGCTCCTCCTCTGTGAAGGCCACGGCCACGTCCTTGAAGGTCACCGCCTCCTACGACAAACAACACCACCTCAATCTTATACCCAGTGGCCAGTGGAAGAGGGGCAGCCCCGAGGAGACGAGGAGGATGGGAAGTTGCTCCGGCTCCTGTGAGGTGTGCAGACTTCCCAGCACCCCCTCCTTCCATCCTGCCAATGCCACACACTGACTTTCCTCAGCCTCACTGGACGTGCAGCTATGAAAGAGAAAGCTTTGTGTGTTTACCTGGGGCTCTCAGACAACTCATAAGTAAACTCCCTAGAATTCTAACCACTGCATCCTGAACTAAAAAGCTTTCACTGTTTAATTATTATTGCCAAGTGCCCCAGAAACAGTTACCAATTTAGTCCTGGCAGTATTTGATGGCACCTGCTTTCTCACTGAGGTCGGAACCAGCTGAGAAGGAGTGTTATATGTGGAAACTAACCAAAAGGCCATGCCAGGTCTCTGAATGAAAACTCTCTCTTTCCCCGTTTCTGTCTTTCGCTTGAATGCAATACTCTGACTCCAGACCCTTGGTTTTCTGGGTGAGTCTGAGTTGGTTCCTCCTTTTTTCACAACCCCGATTCTTTATATTTAAAACAAAGATGAAACCAAGCACCTCTTTATACAATTGTTCTGAGCTGTCTATGCAGTGACGAGTGCTTTAAGTACCACTGGACTTTTTAAACTAAGGTCATGCATTACTCTGATTAGAAAAAAATATAAGATGGAAAAAGAAACAAACCAGTAAATAAAATACACAAAGGGTCTGACTCAAGCATGGGGAAGACTGAATCTAACTCTGGTCGTGAGAAAACTTCTAACAATACATGATTTTTTCTGCGTGAAGCAGCAGTTTGATCCTGCTGTGCTCTGCCGTATTTGGATATTCTACCAAAAAACATCCAAGGCACCACATGTAAAACATACCTCTTAAATTCTGAATACCTAAACCTACTATGTTAAGGGCAAAAAGGGGCAATATTCTTCAGAACAGATATTTTGAGAAAAAGGTTAAATCAGGAACACTGTCACTGTAGTGCTCCTAAAACAGGAGAAGTCTTTAAACTAAATGTCTGTGCATAAAGAATAGTTTAAAGAATAGGTGCAGGGCTCCCCTGGTGGCGCAGTGGTTGAGAGTCCGCCTGCCGATGCAGGGGACACGGGTTTGTGCCCCGGTCCGGGAAGATCCCACATGCCGCGGAGCAGCTGGGCCCGTGATCCATGGCCGCTGAGCCTGCGTGTCCGGAGCCTGTGCCCCGCAACGGGAGAGGCCACAACAGTGAGAGGCCCGCATACCAGAAAAAAAAAAAAAAATAGGTGCATAAGTTTGCAGGAACATGATAAAGCAATTAAAAGTGAATGTTAGCTAGTATTAAATGAAAAAAACAATTTAAAACTGTATCTATGTTATAAATACAAATACACATCCATGAATACATATGATGAAGAGATTACAGAAATATAAAAGCAGCTAATTTGTAAGCAGGTAAGCAGTAGACTGGAAGATGTCCTTCATTTCCCTTAATTTTTCTTTTACTTGTAAAATAAAAAAAAATGATGAAATAAAACAAAAATTAAAACCGAAACCAATTAAATTTAACAGGAATTTTAAAAAAAGCACACATGGCACACTCAGGTCCTCATATGCTTAGACTCTCCTTGAAAGAGAAAACCCATATGGAACTATACCCAATATTTCGTAATAACCTATAAGGGAAAAGAATCTGAAAATATATGTATATATATGTATAACTGAATCACTTTGTTGTACACCTGAAATTAATACATTGTAAATCAACTATACTCCAATCAAAAAAAAAAAAAAAGAAAAAGAAAAAAAAGAGGAAAACCTGTGTCCAACCTGAGTACAAAAATGGCGTTTTTAACAGCAAGAAAGGCAAGCTCTACTCACCTGGAATGTGCTCATGTTCTCTCTCCTTCTGGGGCAGTGCAGAGTCCTAGCAAGACAGACAGGGAAAGAAGAAGTCAAACTGGAAACTGGTTTAAAGAAAAAGAAGTCACTAACCCATGTGGTGCTCATTGTGAATTACCAAGGCTCCCAGTCCTCGGGGTGGCTACAGCTGATTATGCTTGATGAGCAGAGCCCCACGCAGATACCAGATGCCCCCGTGAACCCCCTCAGTGGCTGTGTGAGGAATGACCTGCCCAGCCATACACAGTGGCCCCCTCACAGTGTGCCTGCAGCTTCCACAGGGGTCATTCTTATTCTGCGTATGGGGTAAACAGAGACCATGTAAGTCAGAGTAGGTTTTGGAGTCAATATGCATGGGCTCTGATCAGGCTACGCCATTCACTAGCAGTGTCACCCTGGGCAAATTATTCACATCTCTTCGCCTCAGTTCTGTCTTCTGCCAGTAGGGGAGAACACGGGCATCCACCTCGTGAGATCGTCATAAGGTAGGAAGCTCTGAGAACACCACTGTCAGGGTTTCTTATTTCTTAGCAACTGCGGTAAAGCAGATGATATTTTAGTTAGAAATTATCCTTAGAGATGTGATTTCTACCAACAGAAGACTGTCAGACATGTGGAGGTCGTACGTTGTTGCCCTGTTATGTGAGAGTCTTTATAGACTTCTGAAAATCTCTGCTTGTCTTCCTAAAGATTTTGTGACTGCAACAATAATATTTAAATTGACATGGACAACTTTTTACAAAAGGTATAAAAATACGTTAAGTTTCTTTTTAAACAGGAAGTACCCTTTTGACAATTATGCACAGAGGTAAAGAGAACTAATAAAAGCCAGGATTCTGCAACAACAATAAAAAATAGTTTGACAGTCCATACCTAATTCAAATGAAAAAAAGACAGGAATCTGAATTGTAATTATATCATTATAAATATAGGAACGTTTAAGAAATAAATGGGAGACTTCCCTGGTGGTGCAGTGGATAAGACGCCACATTCCCAATGCAGGGGGCCCGGGTTCGATCTAGTACAAAAGATGGCAATGATTCCACTCCCCAAAGCTTGGGAGAGAGATATCTTCACAACTTCTAACGACCTCCATTTTGACTCTACACTTGCTAGCTGTCTTCTGCTCAATTCAGGATTCTGAAAGGGGCCCTGACAGTTGACAATAATTAGTGGGGGAATAAAATCATTGGACTAAGTAGGCCTTTGGTGAAGCCAGCTCAGTTTTATCTGTGACATCCAGCAGGGTCAATTTCCTCGGCCTCAGTTTCCAGAAAAGACCCTCTCTTGAGCTTCTCGAATTTTCACGTGCATGTGAATTACTGCGGGATCTTGTTGGAATGCAGCCTCCTGGACCCCCTACGCAGAAATTATAAATCAGAACGTCTCGAATGGGGCTCAAGGCTGGGCATTTCTATCCAAGTGATGCCAATGCCGCTGGTTTGTGGAACGCAATTTGAGTAGCACTGCAGTGTAACATCAGTCCCACAAAAAAACAGCCTCCACTACACAGAAACATACACAAAGAGTAACCAGACAAAAAGGCACTAAAACATTAACAACTGTTATCTTTACATCCTAAAGTTACAGATAATTAAAATTGTTCTTTATGTATATATCTGCATTTTTCCATAATGATTATGCTACTTCTATGATATACATATTATTTGAAATAAAATAAATGACCCAGTTGAGAAAACTATCTTAAACACTCATAAAATAGCCTAAACCTTGCTCTCAAGGTCCCCACAATTAAGTCCCAACCTCCTTTCATGATATGATTCTAGCCAGTACCCTATGCTCAAAGAGAATATACCAAAGGGATTAGCAAACTCAGCTGCTGGACTCAAACTGCCTGGGTCCCAACCCCAGCTCTGCCTCCTACCATCTGGGTGAGGATGGGCCAACAGGGTTGTGTTCCCTGCCTTAAAGTAGAGAAAACAGCAGTACCAATTCACAGAGCCACCGCCTGATGGAAATGTGTTCATTTGCATAAAGCTTTTAGAATGGAAATTAGTGACCAAGGCTCAGTTATCATCCTTACCCATGTCTCATACGTTCTACAATTTATAGGAATATCTTAAGTAGAAGAATGCCAAGTCCTACTCACGTGGGGCTCTGCTGCCTCTTCCTCCGTGCAGTGCTTTTTGAGAAGCCAGGGCTGGGGAAGGAAAGGAGACTGTGAAATACCAGGGCTGTGTTTCCATCCCCACTAATTCATACCGCACCCCCTTCCGCCCCCGTACCAGCTAGAAGTCCTCTCCTTCCAAAACAGGCCAGGAGTCCAGGACAATTCAGCTTCCTGGGCTCACAGAATCCCGCTGCGAAATGGGTGCCTCCCGAATTAGCGTAGTATTAATACCAACAATGTATCAGGCAGTTGTAGACCTTTTACTTGTGCTATCTCGTTTCTCCTCACAACACTATATTAACAAGGCATTCCTTTTTCCCCCCTTTTACCGAACAGCAACGGAGGCACAGAGGAGTTAAGCAACCCACCCAGTGTGACGCCGTATGAAGCGGTAGGGCTAGCTCATAGGTGGGGGACGGGGTCAGGTTAGGGGTGAAGAAAACCGGGGAGACCCTCAAACCCCAGGAGGCACGACCTGAGCCCACCCCATCCCGGCTACGTTACCAAACGCAAAGAAGCTCCGCCCGCGGGACGTACATCACCACTCCAGGCCCTCAAACCTCCGCTTTTAGCCGCTCCTCCTCTTTCTCCCCAAATGAAAGGTCTGCAAAGGGGAAGCTTGAATGGGTCGTGAAGAGCGGACCTGAAACACCGTCACCAGGCAGAACATGGCTGCTACGTGTCCTCCTGGGGCGGAAGTGCCTGCGACTAACCCGGAACTCCTGGACCATATTTCCCAGAATTCCGCGGGTAAACCTTTACAGCGAGGCGTTACTGTAGCTGCAGTATATGGGACTACACGAGTTTACGAGCTCTGGACTACATGTCCCAGAATGCAAGGGTGGGTGCGGGGGTGTCTACCGGCACGAGCTCTGGACTACATGTTTTCACTCTGGTTTTCACTTTCCGGAATCCCTGAGAAGGTCTCAGGCCGTCTTGCCGTTCTACTGTGTAGGCCTCAGAAGAGTGTAGATTCTGTTCATTGAAAGGCGTACAAACTCAGTCGAATTTTGGACGTCTTCAAGAGGCTAAGCGACATAAAAGCATTAACAGCCACGAAGGCTTCCTGGTAAACCCCAAAGAGTTTCACCATTGGAATAAGGGGAGAAGGAAACTGGGCTTTCTTTGGCAGGGACTGAAGCCAAACGCCAAAACACCTCATTCCCTGAAATTGTGTAAAGGTGAACGTGTTTTGTTAGCATCTTACAACCCGTGCAGAAGCAAGGGAAAATCCTTTCTAGAGACAGACATCAACATCCTAGGTCTCAAGTTATTTCTGTAATTATAAAATCTGTGACATTGCTATTTGACCAAGTGAACTTTAAGGGGAAGGAAAAAGCATTACTTGACATACGGAGGGACACTTCACAGTCTTATATAAAAGTTTCAAATTCTCAGAAACTAATAACTTCAGCTGATACTTTATAAAGCAAACATTGACAGAACCATGAAGAGAAACATTCAAATTCATAATTGGATCTGGAGATTGGAACACATACATAGAGGGAAATGTTGAGCCTTAAAAGCTTATATTAAAGTAGAAAGGGGGGCTTCCCTGGTGGCGCAGTGGTTGAGAGTCCGCCTGCCGATGCAGGGGACATGGGTTCGTGCCCTGGTCCAGGAAGATCCCACATACCACGGAGCGGCTGGGCCTGTGAGCCATGGCCGCTGAGCCTGGGCGTCCGGAGCCTGTGCTCCGCAACGGGAGAGGCCACAACAGTGAGAGGCCCGCGTACAGCAAGGAAAACAAAAACAAAACAAAACAAAACAAATAAAGTAGAAAGGAAGTTGAAAATTGATTCAGAAAACATCCATTTCAGGAAATTAATAAATGAATAATAAAACTGAAGAAGGCAGATGGAAAAATATAAGATCAGATGAATGAAATACAAAAATAAAGTAGATCCCACACACACCCACAAAACAGAAATTAAAGAAAAAAACAAAACAAACAAAAAAAGATCATCCATAGTATAAACAAAGATTTTTTCAAAAATGTGTTCCAAATTCTTTCAGGAAAATATCCTCCAAGAACTATTCCTGACTTAAGCCAACATAGCACACAGGATTTCTTTCCACTACAAGGAAAGTGAAATCTTGGATATAGCATGATGAAATACGGTAACATGATTAAGTTTTATTTATTCACCTCCTGTTCCCTATGGCACCCTCCACTCCCTTCTCTACCCCGTAAGCTACCATTCTAATTTGTTTGATGTGTTTTCTTTTGGGTGTGTTCTTGTGCAAAATGTGCACTTGTGTATATTTTCAATTCATATAAATAATATTGTGTCATAAAATTCATTCTGGTGTTTATTTCCTTCATTCAGGAGTATATTTTTAAGATTCACCCATCCAGGCTTCCCTGGTGGCACAGTGGTTGAGAGTCTGCCTGCCGATGCAGGGGACGCGGGTTCATGCCCCAGTCTGGGAAAATCCCACATGCCGTGGAGCGGCTGGGCCTGTGAGCCATGGCTGCTGAGCCTGCACGTCCGGAGCCTGTGCTCCGCAGCGGGAGAGGCCACAACAGCGAGAGGCCCACGTACCGCAGAAAAACAAACAAACAAAAAAACCATTCACCCCTCTATCTAATTTGTTTCATAGAGTTCCATTTTCTGCACCCACATTTTACCTGTACTCTTCCAACTGCCATGCCAATGATAATAAAATAAACATCTTCTTACATTTGTTTATAGACGTATCTGAGAATTTCTTTGGAACACATACCCGAGTGAAATTATTTCATAGCAAATATGTATACTTTAATAATATAGCCAGATTGACTTCCTGAACGGCTACACCAGTCCAGATTACCAAAGAGTTGCACGTCAGGTTTTTGTGCAACCACTTACCTTCATTTGGACGACTCATCACCGTTTTGCTAGTGTATTAAATGTATAGTAGTATCTTGTTTTAGTTAAATTTCTCTGATTTCTAATAAGTTTGATCTTTTTTTCAAATGCTTGGTAGCTTCATCTATAAGTGTCTACTTAAAACTTTTGCCCCATTTTCTAATGTGGATGCTATCTTTTTCTTCCTCATTTCTATTACATATTCTGATTATTAATACCTTTTCAGTTTTACCAATTACAAGTATCCTTTCCTAATTGGGCACGTGTTTCTAAAATTTTTCTATTGTGTTCTTCATGGAATAGAAATCTTTAATTATAAGATAATAAACCAATAATTTCTTAACATCTGTGCTTCTGAAACTCCTCAGGTGAAAAAATATATTTCTACCTTTTAAAAATTAACTTTCTAGACTTATCTTTCACATGTAGGTCCTTTAAATATTTTGGAGTCTATTTATGTACATTTTATTACATGGGATCCACTTTTATTTTTCTCCAAGAGAAGTTCTTAAAAATAGTGATATTCATGGCTTGAAGATTCAATATTACAAAGATATCAGTAATCCTCAAAATGATCTATAGGCTCAATCAAACCCCAATAAAAACATCAGCATTTTTTCCCTTGGAAATTGATGAGATGTTTACAAATATTATGTGGGAAAGCAAAGAGCTACAAGAAGAGCTGGGGGCTTCCCTGGTGGCGCAGTGGTTGAGAATCTGCCTGCTAATGCAGGGGACACGGGTTTGAGCCCTGGTCTGGGAAGATCCCACATGCCCCGGAGCAACTAGGCCCGTGAGCCACGTACTGAGCCTGCGCGTCTGGAGCCTGTGCTCCCCAACAAGAGGCCGTGATAGTGAGGCCCACGCACCACGATGAGGAGTGGCCCCCGCTTGCCACAACTAAAGAAAGCCCTCGCACAGAAACGAAGACCCAACACAGCAAAAATAAGTAAATAAACTCCTACCCCCAACATCTAAAAAAATATAAAAATAAAAAATAAAAGAAGAGCTGGGGCAATCTGAAAGAAGAATGAAAAGAAAGATATTAGTCACATTAAACCTTACTATAAATCTACAATATAAGATAGTCTGGTGTTTGCTCAAGGATAGACAAGATAATAGACATCAAAATCCATGTTGAAACAGACATTATAACAACGTGTAAAAAGAAAACACTGCAGGGAGCTCCCTGGTGGTCTAGTGGTAAGGATTTGGTGCTTTCACTGTGGTGACCCTGGTTCAATCCCTGGTCAGGGAACTGAGATCCTGCAAGCCACGCAGCACGGCCAAAAGAAAAAAGAAAGAAAAGAAAACACTGCAGCAGAGAGGGGAAAGAACTCTTGTTAATACAGTTGATCCTTGAACTAGGGTTCAAGGGGGTTAGGGGTGCCAACCCTCTGCTAAGTTGAAAATCCAAGTATAACTTATAGCCAGTCCTCTGTACGTACACGGTTTCTCCATAATCGGCAATTCTGCATCTGAGGATTGAACCAACCTTGGATCGTGTAGTAGTGCAGTATTTACTATTCAAAAAAATCCTCGTATAAGTGCACTTGTGTAGTTTAAACCCATGTTGTCCAAGGGTCAACTATTGGTTCTCAGTCAGCTGGATATCCATATGGGAAAAATATTAATCATTACTGCATAGGATATAAAAATATAAATTCCAGAAGATCTGCAGACGTAAATTTGAAAAGTAAACAATGATGCTTTAGGAAAGAAACGTAAGATAACAGCCTTTTTGCCTTGGAGTAGGAAGAATTTCTTAAGACCAAAAAAATCACCAACTGTGAAAGAAAAAATTGAAAAATTGGACTATTTCAAAGTTAAGAAACACCGTAAACCCAAACGCAGCACTCTTGGGCCAAAAGTGAGAGAGATTTTAAAAACATCTATGGAATAAAAGACTCAGATGCATCCCTCATGCCCATGCATTCTTCAAGGGTCAACTGTATCTACCAAAGTTGAACATATACCCTATAACCCTTTGGTTCCACCCATAGAAATATCCCTCAAACAAGTGCACAAGGCACATTCTAGATTGCTCACATCACCACTAACTGTGATAGCCAAGAATGGGGAAGTACCCAATACCCACCAATAATGGGATTAATAAATAGATTTTGATATGTTTACACACTGCAATAATATCCACCAATGAAAATGAATCAACGGTATCCACTCCCATCAATATGGATAAATGTCATGGATATACTGTGGAGCAAATGAAGCCAACACAAAATAGCACCTATTACATGACTCCATTTATATCAAGTACAAAATAGGCTAAGTGAATCTACACC
Organism: Mesoplodon mirus; assembly: GCF_964341445.2. Classification (NCBI taxonomy): domain Eukaryota; kingdom Metazoa; phylum Chordata; class Mammalia; order Artiodactyla; family Ziphiidae; genus Mesoplodon; species Mesoplodon mirus. Next base: position 383,997 of record NW_028295578.1, on the reverse strand, counting down.
ATTACAAATTAGTGGCTACCATATGGAAAGGAAGGTTACTAGAAAGAGCCAAAAAGGGATGCTTCTAGGGTTTGGGCTTTGTCCTGGTCCTCCAAGAACTAGACGGCAAAGTGCTGAGAAAGACTTTAATGAACAAATATTTCATTGGGGGAAACATCGGAGAGAAAATGGCAGGGAGCTCTGGAAGGCTGGCAGAACTATCAGCGCATAGTGCAAGTCTGACCCTGAGTGAAGATTTGGAAGAAAGATTTGGTAAATCATCCGAGACTGCCTTGTCATCTACGTAAAATCCTTCAAGGCTGTCAGAGTCCTTGAAAAAAGGTCACTGGACAGAGGAATCCTGGTCTCCAAGAAATGGCCTGCCTTAGGATCCCTGCTGTGCTGACCAGGAGCAATCAGGGGCAAGGCCGGCCTCCAGGCAAACGTGGTGATGGATTTAAGAGCAGCAGCTGGGACCTTTGGCCAGTTATGCTCCCTGTGGTCATAACTGTGAAACAGGAGACTCTCAACGTGGATGCTTCCTTGTGATAAGATCTGGTTGTTTATTTCTGTCAGAAATAATCCTGAAGCAACGTTGCGTCCTTCTCAGTATATCATACCCCAGAGATCTAAAACGTTCGTTTGTTCTGTTATTGATAATGTTCACCTCTTGGCTAAGGTAGTGTTCACCAAATTTATACCTACTGTATTTCTTGTTGTGATCAATACTTCGTGGAGAGATATTTGGGGTTTTGTAGCATCCTGCTCCTTGTAAACTTTCAACCAGTAGTTTTATAATTCATTGATTACTCTTGCCAGAACCTATCATTACTATGATGGTTGTAAATAATGATTTTTACATTACGTCATTCCTTCTATATGTTTATGGTTTGGCATTCTATTATGAGAGCCCTTCCTTCCCTCCCTTCCTCTTTTTTTATTCATATTCTGTATGATAATTATTTATTTTAGGGTCAAATTGCTCAGATTTACCCAGTGTGAGTCTCTTCAAGCTGGATCTTTTTACACGTCCCACCACTCTTTCCTACTTTCTGGCACAGTAAATTTTCTCCAGGATCATTCTACACTTTCCTTGCTCCAGCCCTGAAATAGAAACGTGGATATACATGCTTACATACATCACATACACATGTGTGTGTTTGTATATCCTCGCACTTCCATATCTACTTCTGTAAATACCTAGCACGTGCACTCACTCCCTCTCTCTCTCTACAGATGGGTGGATGGATGGATGGATGGGTAGACAGATCTGTATAAATAACTTATGGTCAGACTTCCATATCCGTGGTTCCTCTGTATCTGCAATTCTGCAACCATGGGTTCAACCAACCACAGATCATGTAGTACTGTAGTAATTACTATTAAAAAAAAAACCCTGCATATAAGTGGACCTGCCCAGTTCAAACCCATATTGTTCAAGGGTCAACTGTAACTTGCTAAATAAAGCCCTTTAACCAACTATATTAAAAATACCACCATTGGTCTGCGTATGGAATGCCATCCAAACCTGCTTTGTCCTTACTGGTTCCACATCCAGAGGGTCCTCTGCTATTATGCTCAGTTCTCTCCTCATGTGCATCTTTTCAACAAGAGAAACTTTTTTTTTTAAACCTCCACAATGTAGGTATATCCACTTTTGTTTCTAGCTCCAGGATTTTCCCTCTCCCTATTATGGATCTGTAGTTAAAGCACAGCATAAATAATAAAGCTTCAACTGTTGAAACTCATGAATTTTTCTGTGTATGCAAAATAATCTGAGAACTGTTTTGTTTTTGAAATTGGCTTCCAGAGTTCATACCATAATTTTGATCTTATATGCCTTATGACAATATAGAACAATCATATGAGGTCTTAACTGCAAGGGATAATTATTTAATACTTTTTCAAATTCTATTAAAATAATTTCCTGCTTTGGCAATACCCACTATTCAATGAAAAAAATATAACATGAAGTTATAAAATGGAAAAATATCACAAAATGCTCCTTGCCTAGGAAAACCACTCTGGAAGAGTATCCCTTTACACATGATCTTATGCATGTACACATACATGTGTGCACATGCACACATACACAAACACTAACAAAGATTTATGGTTGATTATACTATGAAGGCTACAATCTGTGACCTCTCAAAGCCCATATTGTGTATCTCCTGCGATTATGATATGTCATAAATTTTTAAAATAAATTTTTTATTTAATTTATTTATTTTGGGCTGCATTGGGTCTTCGTTGCTGCGTGCGGGCTTTCTCTAGTTGCAGTGAGTGTGGGCTACTCTTCGTTGCGGTGCGCGGGCTTCTCATTGCAGTGGCTTCTCTTGTTGCGGAGCACAGGCTCTAAGCACGTAGGCTTCAGTTGTTGTGGCAAACAGCCTCAGTAGTTGTGGCACACGGGCTTAGTTGCTCCACAGCATGTGGGATCTTCCTGGACCAGGGCTCGAACCCGTGTCCCCTGCATTGGCAGGCGAATTCTTAGCCACTGTACCACCAGGGAAGTCCCTGTCATCATTTCACCGGCTTCAGATTAATATAGGAATCTATCAAAACTCAAATTCTTACAGCTGTACACTAATTTCCATTAAAAAATTTAGTGACATCATTGATGTGGTGTTCATCTTTTTGGTATTTTAATCTCACAATCAATAACTTCCAATTATATGATTTCTAAATCAAAGAGATCTAATATATTCTGATATATATACTCCTTTCCTGAAACCATGCTTTACTGCAACCAATAGGGAAAAGCACATAAATGTCAGTCTTGTCTCAATAATACACTGGATAATTTTATCAGATTCCTACAAGTTTTCTGGGTATTTGCCTCATGGATGTGGGGGAAGAATATGGCATAGCCCCTACCTGAGAACTTTAGAAGAAATGCTACAATAATTAGAAGGCAAACATTCCAAAGTCTGGATGAAAATGCAGAGAATTAGAAATCAGTAAGTTCAAGGTCAACTAAAATTTTTTTTTTCTAGGGACAAACAATTTTTGTGGCACTTTCAAAGTGTTACAGTAAACCCTGCCTTAATATTGACAGACAAAAAATCAATTGTATACTATGCAGTTACTGTTGTTGCAAAGTTAATCATGTTTTTTCACTCTGTACCATCAGAAAAAAAAATCACAAGGTAGTTCAATTTCTACTGAACACAGTCCTTGGAAAACTAGACGGCGTCTCAAATAACCACCCAACTTGAGAACAGAGGCTGCGGGAGGCAAGGAGCCAGTTGCGATAGGCTAATAGCATATTAATATTGAAGATTGGGGGGCTTCCCTTCCCTGGTGGCGTAGTGGTTAAGAATCTGCCTGCCAATGCAGGGGACACGGGTTTGAGCCCTGGTCCAGGAAGATCCCACATGCTGCACAGCAGCTCAGCCGCGTGCCACAACTACTGAAGCCTGCACACCTAGAGCCCGTGCTCCACAAAGAGAAGCCACTGCAATGAGAAGCCCACACACTGCAATGAAAAGTAGCCCCCACTCACTGCAACTAGAGAAAGCCTGCGTGCAGCAATAAAGACCCAAGGCAGCCAAAAATAAATTAAAAAAATATATATTGCAGATTGGTTTTCTGCAGTGGTTTTCAGTATTTCAACAAAAGTTCATGTCCTGAATTAATTTTATTTTGCAGGTTTCCCCATCTGGATACAACTTTCATATATTATACATTTCCCCCTTTTGGTTTATTTAAAACACAAGTACTGAGCACACCTAAAAGCACTAGTCAATGATAAGGTTGTGTACATTCAGCAGCCAAGTCCCTGCCCTCATGGAGCGCACATTCTCACGGACATCAATTTTGACTAGCTCATCCTTACACTTTTGTTAAAGCCCAGACCAAACTCTTTTCCTTTCTAAGTGCTATCTCCTAAGTGACATCTGATAAATGTCAAAGTTCTGAATGCAGCCCTTACTGCACCACTCAGAAGGGATCTCTGCTGTGTGCTCTGCTGAACACTAGGATCTGTTTAGCTACTGCTTCAACACCAACTAAGTTAAAATACTTTCTCTCCTATGAGACCTGACGCTTGCAAGAATTCACGTTGCACGTGAGTTTTTGAAAACAACATTTTGTAGAACTTCTATCCTCTGACAGTTCCTTGATGTTCTTACCACTCTCGCTGCTTTCATAAAATGTGTCCCCAGTATGCATTTTGTGATGACTTATAAGATGGGAGCGCCAACTGAAGCTTTTACCACACGTCTCACACTGGTAAGGTTTCTCCCCTGTATGAACTCGCCTGTGATACTGAAGCTGTGAAGACCGACTAAAGACTTTACCACACACATCACATCTGTACGGCTTCTCTCCAGTGTGGATGCTCTGATGAAGCTGAAGACTTGAGGCCTGACTGAAGTGCTTACCACGCTCCCCACACTTATATGGTTTCTCTCCTGTGGGGACCTTCCGATGCATGTAGAGGTTCAGGCTCCACATGAAGCCCTTCCCAGTGTCTTGGGAAAGTCACTTGGCCACTGTATTTATTTGTACTTATCTACACTTATCTGTCACTTGAGGGTTATAATGGTACCTGGTCCATAGGTACGTTGTACAAAAGATCTGTAAAGTAGTTACAAGAAACTGACACAGAGTAAGCACTCCACAGACATTGGCTATTAGCTATTGGAAATCTTTCTCCATGAAACAGATGACTTTATCAGTGGATGACTCGGTGGGAGACAGTGAATCACAGAATCACAGCATGTTGAAAGTGACCTAGTTCACACACTTATATGAAAAAAAGAAAAGTGTGCATGTGTACAAAATGTCTGACAGTTTACATAACAAATAGTTCATCATGTTAACTTTGAGGATTAGAATAAATCAGGAAAGGAGGAAAGAAAAACTTGAGTGTAATTCAATTTCTCTATCATTTGTGTTTCTACACTGAGACTCTGAATACACTGGAAGTGCAATTTTTTTTAATGTGGAGGGATAAAGGTTTTCAAGTTCTCCTGATACATCCGTATTATTATTTCAGAATTGCTGGCATTTCCTGCCATCAGGAAAGATGAGCTTCAGGCCAGCTCAGACTCCCCTGGGATCCCAGCAGGATGCCTATCATTAACCTCCCACCTTCTAGGAAGCTCCTAAGATCTTCACATTTGGGGCAGTTCTCATTTCAGCTGTGCTTCAAATTGCTGGCTGGAGACGGCCTGTTGGAACGTGGCAAAAAGCAAGTAGCAGTCCTTCGGGCAGCCTGGCCCTTCTCGACTGTCAGACATCTTCAGGGATATTCTAGGAAATGTTGTTTGTTCTAGAGAAGGGAGGGAAACAATCCAATTGTCCAATAATGCTTGAATGGAAAATAAATGATGCTATACGCGTGTGATGAAATAATATCAAACAGTGAAAAATCAAAGACCTAGATCTATATGGATTCACGTGGATAAATCTTGAAAATATAATATTGATTGAAAGAAAATAAGATAAAGAATGTTAGATTGTGATAACAGGTATGTAAGTATTTAAATATTTAAATCAATTCAACATATTGCTTCTATATATAGAGATGCAAGAAAATAAACTTTATCCAAAGAACACATTATTTACATTTAATATGCTCATTTATCTAGGAGACCCAAAAGAACCCACAGATAAACTAGCAGGAACTAATAAGATGGTTCAACAAGGCACACACATACAAGATCAATAAATTTTAAATATCAATCAGGCTCCTCTACACTGGCGATAACAAATAAGAAACTGTAAAAGAAAATAAGAAAAAAAGAAGATCTAAATAGAGTCACAAGAGCCATATAAATTATTTAGAGCTAAGCATACGTAGAAGGCAATATAACTAACAAACTGAGTACAAACAGTTAAACTCCGCCCAACCCAAGGTTAGGAAAAGACTGTTGTTACTTTATGAGAACAGACCCTCTTCTTAAGGAGCAGATCAGTAAGTGAGAGTGAATCAAAGAAACACAGCATTTGAAAAGTCAGCTAGTCCAAGCCTCTTGATCGCACATACAGAAGCTGAAGCCCAGATAGGTTGAGTTACTTGCTAAAGGGCCCAATGTCCTGACTCAAGGACTAGCATTTTTCACTCAGTCGCAAGACACAATCAAATGCAGTACCTTGGAAAGAGATGGGGAAAAAATGAAGAACTCAATTATATAGTTCCTCATCTTTAAGTACAGAAATAGCCATGACAAAATTACACGTATTGAGGGAAAATTGAAGTGCAGAGTTTAAAATGTCAATAATCCACAGGGAAACTGGAGTCCATTTAAAACATTCATATTAAATCTCTCTAGAAAAGACATTAAAAGATCTCCAATCAAAATGTGAATTTTATAATAGACATGGTATGATACAATTTATAATAGATATGGTAGGAACCTTTCCCTTTCACGGGAAAGCTTCGGCTGGGAAAAAGGAATTGTTCTTGAAAATGGGGCCTGTGCTACTGCAGACACTGTGCTCAACCTAGGTCCACCGAATGCTCTGATGTCAGCACTGAGGTCACAGAATTCCACTGTGCGCCTGGCAACCTTGCAAACATAACAGCCCTGGTGAGCACTAGACAGTACTGCTGGTTCACTAAGTGGTACAAGTTTTTCAGCCATTTAGGAGACTTAACTATTTTTGTTTGTATTGAATCATTTCAACGGATTGCCCAAGAGCCAAGAAGGGCCAACCTGTAGAGAAGAGGAGGAGTTGGACATCTCTTGAAGCATCTTCTAAGGGAGACTTCTAGTTGGTACGATGGAACGGCGACAAAAGAGGAAACATCTGGAAAATGAAGAGTCCCAGGAAACTGCCGAGAACGGAGGAGGTATGTGGGGGGCAACTTGTCTGGGGCACATGGGTTTCTGCCAAACTGAAGCTTCTCTAGGAAGCGGGGGACTGAGAACGTGTCACCTGTGAAGCAGGGAGCGAGAGACCTTGTCTCACTGATGCTGCCGTATCTATCCGGAGGGTCCCTGTGGTGTGAGACGGCACAGAACGGCCAGATGCCCCCTGGGAGATGGGAGGTCAGCTCCGCTGGTCTGAGGACTCTCTCCTGGGGCAGCCGAGCCTGGAGCTTTGTCGGACTCATAGCAGGCTGCATCCTGCTTGCACAGACCTAGAGGTGCAGCTTTTCTCAGTCCCCGATCTCTCTTATGCTCTTGGATCTTTCCCTGGGGTCATGAGGTGGGGGATGTGAAGGATGCAAGGATGCTGAGAGAGACCCATGAGTTGCTTGGCCTCTTTTACCAAAGTGGAAAGAGAAGCCCCATGAGTTGAAGGCCCTGTTGAAAAATATCTTGACAAGTGGAATGTACTTTGAAATAAGATTGTTTGTCTAGGGATGGTGTCATATTGAAAGCAAGGAGGTTTTATTCCTTCAACAGGAAGAATTTCCCAAAGGAGATCAAGGGAAGGGAAGGGTTTTCCAGAGACTGAGACCGCGTGAGCAGGGGTGAGAAATGGCCTCATGGTCCTGCGGGGAGCTCTGAGAGCCACGGGCCACGTGGTGCCTGCGTGCATTAAATGTAGGCGAGTAGCTTGCCCTGGGAGAGGGGTGGTCACCCCAGAGCTCCAGCTAGAGGCCTCTGCCCCAGATTAGAGCCCAGTAGCTCCTACCAGGCCCAGGGCCCTGGAGACTGTAGGATGGGCCCTGGGAATGGAGCTCTAGACAGCAGGCAGATTTCCAGGCAGTGGCTGGGACAGGCTGGGGAAGGCAATGACTGCCCCTGACCATTCAGAATATTTTGCCCTATGTTCCTGTGTGTGTGTGTGTGTGAGTGTGTGTGTGTGTGTGTGTGTGTGTGTGTGTGGTAGTGCAGAGAAGAGCGAGATGAATGGGGGTAGAGTGCTTACCAGATATAAAGTCTGCGTGGTAAAGTTCTTGTCACCCTGCCTGGACCTGGCTGACACTCGGTGTACGTAAGAGTGTATACAGAATTCTTGTTAGGGGTGTTTTATGAGACAGTAACTCATACACCCATGTACACTCTGATGCAGCAAAAATATCACACACCCCACATATAACTTCCTTAGTAAACCACACACAGCACATGGAGGTATATACACGGATCCCTCCTGTACTACGTTCTCATACAACCCACCTGTATCACAATCCTCTCCTCCAACACCAAACGCTGGAGATGAGATATGTATATAGACACACACACTATATATATAGGACACACACACACACACACTATATATATATATATATATATATATATATATATATATATATATGTATCTCCACAACTCTCGCACAAACACAGCTAACTTCAGCCATCGCTAAATACCTCTGTAAGAACCAGTCACGTGTCATACACACCACACTTGTAACACATTCTTCAGTAATGCCAGACCCGCTTTGTACAAACCACAGTAAACCACAGTCTCAGTAACCCATGTCAGGATTGCCAGAGAAAATATGGGCTATCCAGTTCAATTTGAATTCTAGATAAACAACAAGTAATTTTTCAGTATCAGTATGTCCCAAATATTGTATGGGCCATACTTACACTAAAACTAAGTGAGAACAAATACTGCATGGGAATACTTACACTAAAAGATTATTCTGGGTTTATCTGAAACTGAAATTTAACTGGGTGCCTTGTATTCTTGTTCGCTAAGTCTGGCAACCCTTATATACTTACCACCAGCTGATGTATTATATATTTATTGTAGTTTTGTTTAGTGTGTGTCTTCCCCTACTAGAATGTGCAGCGTTACCAAAGACTACAACAATGGAAGAGTGCCGGATACACAGGAGTAGCTGCTTACTGAATCTTGGTGAATGAATGAATGAACACGCACCATAAATACAAGCCACACCATGTAATGAGGAAACGTTACATGTCCCAGAATTCCTGAATTGTGAACAGAAAAAATGCACACAAATGCCACAGTCACAGATAGACACGTCTGCACTGTGCTCCCCATGCCAACCCCATACTTACCACAGACTTAACTGATACACATCACTCACTCTTCCCACACACTCACAGTCACCACCGAGGCCTACATTACCAACTAGACAGTGAGAGAATAAGTATTGATTGGAATTAAATCCTGGAGGATCCACTGGGAACCACACTCTCAAATGTGTGTATTCACTGCACCTGACACGTGTCACACACTCAGTAAATATTTGTGGACAGAGGACTGATGAACCCACCCTGAGTCTTTCATTCCTCCCTCAGGAATCTCGAAGTCACAAGAGGATCCCCCTCGGCTTGGATCCACTGTGGTGGCCCAAGGCTGCAGCCCAGGGGCAGTGGAGGTCTCCTCTGCCCCTAAATACTTCTTCTGTACTTCTACTCCGCGCAAGCTCAGCTACGCTGGTAAAGGCGCGGGGCTCCTCAGGTGAGGGGGTGCTTGGCTGTGAGGCAGGAGGCACACAGATCCCAGGGAGGCTGAGAGGAAATCCAGGGTCATCAGAGGTGATGAGGGCTCTGTGGAGGAGCCTGGGCAGGATGGCTGAGCTGTTCCGAGGGCGTGGATGCCAGCTGAGACTGGGGGGGCGGTGAGAATACTGGTAGTACCATGGTGGGGAAGTCAAGGAGCACGGGCCGGAAAGGTCTGGGCTTGAGGTGGAGGGAAGAGGGACCAGATTAAGCATCTTCAGAGGAAAATGTAGGCTTTGTCTTTGCCTTTGCTTCCAGAGAAGGACAGAGTTCTGCATCATACACCTCCAGCCTGAGAGCAGGACCATCCAGCTCAGGTCCACACAGCTCACACATACATCTGCCCTCCAGGCACAGCCCTTCTCACAGCACACATAAACTCCAAGCACCACAGCCCCATTCCACAAGTAATGCACCACCGATATTACCAAAATCACACTCCTTGTCATACACGCATCCAGCCGCATCCCTCACATACCACAGCCCTCACCACCATACTCCACACCCCTGTATACAGACACCGCTCCAGTATCCCCACCACGCACATGAAAAGCCCACAGATGACACCAGATACACCGCTCCATCCTACGGCCAACAGACACCAAGCTCACGACATAGCTACGTCATGCAAATGTCCCTCTCTCGTCTACCACACCTGCTCCCTCAGCTTCCGGCACGGCCCATGCATGTTATTATGGTTTTAATTTACTTTTTCAGCAATGCGGGGATTTCGAGACACTGCCTGGCCTACAGCACCCCTAGCCCAGGTTCAGGAAGAAGGGGAGACCGCTCCCCCATCACACTGTGTCTCCTCCTCACTCTCTTCACCCTGTAAGGACTATCTGCACCCAGACAAAGAGGAAAGGGGCATGAAAATATACTACATGCAGGTACAAGTGAACAAGGGTGTCGCTGTCTCCTGGAAGACAAAGAAACCCTTGGAGTTGCCTGAAAAGCAGCTGACGATAGAAGAAGTGACCTTTCCTGAGGATGCGTGCACAGTAGGCACTTGCCCCTCTGATGTGTTCACCGAAAGCCTCCTGTCTGACTGTGAGCCCACTGGGGAGGAGAAAGAGTATGAGGAAAGGGCAGAGCCAGGCAGCCCATCAGGGTCACCTGCCGTCGAGGAGAGACCCAGGGCCAAGACACCGGACTGGATGGTGACCATGGAGACCGGCTTCAGGTGCATGGCCTGCTGCCGGGTCTTCCCCACCTTGGAGATCCTCCAGCAGCACGTGAAGGGCGGCGTCCTGCAGGGCTTCAGCTGCCGTGTCATTCATCTCAACATGGCCAAGTGGATGGGCAATGTGGAATCCGAGAGCACCCCTGAGGAGGAGGACGAGGAGGAGGAGGAGGAAGAGAAGCAAGAAGAAAAGGAGAATGAGGGAGAGCAGCCCACGGGGGAAGGCCCCAGCCCAAAGAGACCCCGCAGGCAGGGTCTTTTCTCTCCTTTGAGCTCCAAACAGCAACTGAGATTCATGGGACAGAAGATCCTGGAAGACGGTGTGGCCGTCCCTTGGAAGAGGTAAGGCTTGAGGCTGGCAGTCTTCTGAGCCTATGTCACGAGGGCCCAGAGGAGTCTAAGGGAAGGGCCCGCACACATGTGCTGGTTGACCTAATGGCTCTGCAGTTGCATCAAATGGGACACACCCAGCAGTAACAAAGGCATTGACCTCTGTTGACATAAACAAGAAGGTGGAGCCTTTTCCTAGGAGTTTTCTCAGGGTCTGCACGATGGACCTCAACTCTTAGAGGACGTATTGCCAGCAGCTCCTTCTCGGCAGAGAGAGCCAGGTGTGGTCTCAAGAGAGGACAGGGGCCCTTGCAGGACAAGAAATTTGAGGTCTGAGAGCCTTGGGCCTGAGCCGAGTTCTCACCCTGACCACTGTACCTAGCCTTCTGTGACAAAGGGGAATATGAAAGAGAGTCACGTGGAAATGAGGTCCCCCGAGATATGGAAATGTTCCAGAACCTTCGTTGCGTGGTAGTTGATCTGGAGCCAAGCTCACTGTGGTGTGTGTGCATTAAGGCAATGCTGGAGGGTAACCCTGACCAGCAGAGCTTGGAGTGCTTCTTGTCTCTTCCTGTCCTACCTCATGTGTTTTATCCCTTCCAGGGAGAAGAAAGGACCCTCGGGAGAGTAGCAGACAGAATGCCGTGGTCTGAAGGAGGATGAAGGGACCGGTACTCAGTCTAACATCATATGACAATAGAAGCGTCCTATGCAATAAAGGGCATTTTCCATACCTTTCCTGGAGCTTTTATTTAATGACATTTTTCTATCTATGCATCTATCTGTCATCTACATCTGTATCTTTCAAGGTTTGTGAACAAGCTTTCACATAAGCACTAGAGACGTCCGCCAGCATTTTCCAGAAGAGGCCTGCAAATTGCTGGGGACTCCTCACAAATAGGGAACGGCCACAACCCCTGCCACACAGACTATGCGCGTGGCCCTCCTGACGTACTCCCACTCTCTCTCTGAATTTCCCAACGTCTGAGATGAGGGTGCTGGCTGGAGGCAATGATCACGTGCAGGCTGAATCTTCTCCAGATTCTGATTCTCTTCCTGGGCATATCGTCCTCAAGCACAGTCTCCATGTCCCTGGCCACACTGATCTCTCTCCTTCAGTCCTTCCCTCCCTCCCTCTCCTGCCTCCCAGTGCAGAGAATACTTTTTTGCATTTGAGACGACATTTATTTTTGGTTCACAGAATTCTCACCTGTTCTACTGTGGCCTCCGTTGTGAACATTCCAAAGCTGAGACTTTTCTGTTTTTCTCCCTCATTTCTGCTGAGTCTTTACCTTCCTAATGCAGTGAACTCACAGTGCCTAGCTGACTGGATGGGGAAAAAAATCCAGGGAGCAAAGAGAAATAATAAAAGAATATATCAGTTAATTTTTCATAGTGTTATCCAACTACATATTTTTAAAATTTTGGAATAATATTAGGAATCTTCTCTTTATAAAAAACTGAATTATCGGGCTTCCCTGGTGGAGCAGTGGTTAAGAATATGCCTGCGAATGCAGGGGTCATGGGTTCGAGCCCTGGTCTGGGAAGATCCCACATGCCACGGAGTAACTAAGCCCGCGTGCCACAACTACTGAGCCTGCGCTCTAGATCCCGTGTGCCACATCAACCGAGCCCACGTGCCACAACTACGGAAGCCTGCGTGCCTAGAGACCATGCTCCGCAACAAGAGAAGCCACTGCAATGAGAAGCCCGTGCACCACAGCCAAGAGGAGCCCCCGCTCACTGCAACTAGAGAACGCCCGCTAGCAGCAACAAAGACCCAATGCAGCCCCAAATAAATTAATTAATTTTTAAAAATTGAATTAGTTTCAAGGGTACAATGTATAAAAGTACAATAAAAGCCCCCCTTCATAACCCCCCAACCCCACTCTCAAGATGGAATCGATATGCTGTGATACAATTTAGAGTCGTAGTACTACTCCTCCTCCCACCACATCCGAAATCCTCTGAGCCAGGTGCAGCAGCTTCCTTTCACAATGCTAGGACCCGCCACAAGACACATGATAATCCCTTTGGACATTTCAAGGAGCGGCACCAAGGGAACAGTACCGGGGAAATGCCACTGACAGCTCAGAATATCCATGGCATTTCTAGAGCCTCGGCACTGCTCTCGCTCTGGGAATGAAGGTCCAAAAAGCACATCGGAGAATGTTCATAGTTGTAAACAAGCTCCACCTTTGAAACACAATCTACATAGAACCACATATACAAGCCTGCACGATGGATGAAGCCAAGGTCTCCTCCATGATTTCCCTTCTGACCACCTTATTGTCTCCTCAACCATAAAAGGTGAACTTGAAACTCAGGACCTTGCCTTGTCACCAGAAACATCCAAGCTTGGATCAGTCTTTCTAAGACCAGATACTTGCTCTCTGAACTATTAGAGACTTGTCACATACACACAGGTAGAACAGGATTATTTCTATCTACCTGGGGACTTGGAGTCTTTCACATTGCTCCTGTTAAAACTCTCACAACAGCAAAACTTTACCTACAAAGGGTTCAAGCTATGCCACGCCCAACTTCCACAAACCTCCTCAGCTCTTGTGAGTCACATGCAGCCAATTCCAGGAATTGGAAACATGGTTGTGAGGATGAAACTGACTTTGGGGCTCCCCTTGGATATGGTCTTCCAGACTTACCAAAAGGCCATTAAGAGGAAGGTTTACTCCACCTCAGGGAAACCCGAGGCAGTACTTGCAGTCAAGGGCTGGCCATGGCTTCTGAGCTACATCCAAAAACAATTTCATACTGTACCTGGATCTGCTGAAGCCATTTCTGACTGTCCGAGAGCCAGCATGTACCGCTCCTCAACTGCCTCCATTGTGGATCATCAGTAGGGCTGTCAGATTTAGGACATAAAAATACAGGATACCCAGTTAAACTTGAACTTCACATGAATAATAAGTCATTATTTTTAGTATAAGTAGATCCTATGAACTATTTGGGGCATACTTATCTTCAAAATGTACTCGTTGTTTTTCAAACATTCATATTTAACTAAACAGTCTATATTTTATCTGTCAACCCTACTCAGCAGAAATGATGGAGGCTCATAGAGATCCAGGAGACGCCTCAGCGCCTCCTCAGCTTTTATTTCTACGTCCTGGACAGCGAGCACGAACCTTCCACTCCCAGTCAGTGGCTAGAATGGAGGATATTCTCTGTTTTAGAGCTTTTTCTACTTGTCATTGTTATTATCTTCCTTATTTTAAAGAGATGTTTATTTTTTCCCAATCTCAATAGCTCATCCAAAAGTATTTCAAAGTTCATTAGAGAAGGGACAAACAATATGGTTCTGAAAAGTGAAGGAAACCGCCTGGTGTTTAGTAAAGAAGTAGTAGGGAGACTGAAAAAGCCAAACTTAATAAGCAGATCTCTCCAAGGGTATTTTCAGAGCTTGATACCCTCCCACACCCTGAAAATATTATTACATCAAGAATGTAGAACTGCTAACCAAATGTAAGGCTCCCATATGATTCTATCAAACTGAGGATGCTTCTTTACTAAGCAGTGAGCACACTTGCTGTCCCAGGGACCTTGGCAGTTGCAACGTAGGGCTCTTCCCTTTGGGATGGAAACAGCAAGTTTTCCTGTGGTCTACACGCTGGCCCCCAAAATACTACACTCCCAATACTTGTCAACTTTAAGTATTTTTCTACATATCTCCATTTTTCTGTTACTATTTGGACTACATCCTAGACTTGACACTACATAAATTGCATTCAAGAAGCTATTTTTAAAAGTTGGTAGGAAACCTTAAATCTATGGCTTGCAGTCCCTGGCTTACTTTCATCCAGGTGCATAAGGGTTTTCAAAAGTAGTCAGGTTAGCTACCCCGTATCACAGCCCCACGCTTGTGTCACAGATATAAAAATGGAACATGATATTTAAGGTTTTAGTTGCCAAATCATCAAGCCTCCCAGACAGAGGCAATAGAGCAAAATGATTACAGAGGCATGGATTTTGATTTGCTCCAGTGTCTTGGGCAAGTCACTTGGCCTCTGTATTTATTTGTACTTATCTGCACTTATCTGTCACTTGGGGGTCATAATTGTACCTGGTCCATGGGTACGCTGTACAAATGATCTGTAAAGTAGTTACAAGAAACCGACACAGAGTAAGCACTCCACAGACATTGGCTATTAGCTATTGGAAATAGTTCTCCGTGAAACAGATGACATTATCCGTGGATGACTCGGTGGGAGACAGTGAATCACAGAATCACAGCATGTTGAAAGTGACCTTGTTCACACTCTAATGTGAAAAGAAGAAAAGTGTGCATGGGTAGAAAATGTCTGAAACTTTACACAAAAAAGAGTTCATCATGTTAACTTGGAGGATTAGAATAAATCAGGAAAGGAGGAAAGAAAAACTTGAGTGTAATTCAATTTCTCTATCATTTGTGTTTCTACACTGAGACTCTGAATACACTGGAAGTGCAATTTTTTTTAATGTGGCGGGATAAAGGTTTTCAAGTTTTCCTGATCCATCCGTATTATTATCTCAGAATTGCTGGCATTTCTTGCCATCTTTGGATCTACACCCATGTGAGTCAGTGGGCCATTCTGGACGGAGGAGATAATAGAGCAGAAGTGAAGTGAGAGAAAAGGAGAGACAAGATTTTCTCTTTTCTCTTCAAAGAGGAAAGGTCTTTGGAATGGGAACAACTCACAACCAAACTTTGGGGAAAGGATGTGATGGAAAATGAGACAAACATCCTACCCCTGTGATGAGAAGGATTCCCTGGGCTGGATGGAGGGAGGTCACAGGTGGCTGGACAAGGAAACCAACTAGGGAGAAACACACACAAGTGCAGAGCAAACACCCTGAGGCCACTCAGCCTGACTCCATGCAAACATGTGTCCAGCAGCCAGCCCTTCACCTGTGGCTCCCCAGCAAGACAGGTACCTCGGGGGTGCCAACTCATTCTGAGTCCATTATGCCTGGCCATTCATAAACCGCTGTCTAAAGTGTGAGGAATAAACTCTCAATGTTTATGAGGAAATTGCGGAAGGAGATTGAAAGGTTACTTAAACGAAAAAAAAAGAAGTTCAGGAAGGCAAGATGGTAGAGAGACAAGAAAAAGACCTTAAAAGATAGAAAGGATTTGCCAAAGAAGAGAAAGCAAAAGAAATGATTCCGAATGGGTTAACCTGCAGCTAGGAAGTTAAGGAAGATTATTGATGGGTGAAGACTATGGAATAAAGTGAATAAAATTTCTCAGAAGTTGCTGAGAATATGGTAAGCAGCATGATTATCAAATTATGAATTGGCTGCAATGGCATTCTAGGGGGACACTAGGAAGGGGAAGCAAATGTTCCTGAGATGACAGTAGCAGGTGGAAAGTTGTTTCAGGGGAAGATCAGTCTTGCAGAGGGTGTATCAGAGGAGGGCAAGTGTGAGCAAGCAAGGAAATACTAAGTGTATACGGTTCCTTCACTGAGTGCACCCAGCCCTGCGGTCAGCCTTGAGAACAAGCAGGACTTCAGGTACTGGAGCTACATTTCAGTCATCAAGACTTGAGAAGACACCCTTAACTCAGGTCTTCTCTTCAAACTCCATCTTTCCTTCTTGACCTTCATTTGGCCTCTTCCCTTACCCTCCAGCTGTGGACTGAGGCCACAGAGCAAGATGGGTCACTAGTGTCCTCCATCCCCTGGCGACTGTGGTTCACATCAGTGGAGTACCAAAGGCAATAACCAAGTAACAGACACAAGAGTGTATGAAGAAGAAGAGATTCTGATAAGGCTTTCTGTGACAGTGTGGGCCAAGTCGGCTCTATATCGCTGGTATCACGTGAATTATGAGCAGCCTTAGGGGAGAAGTCCTCAGAAGGCAGAGCCTGGCTCTCGAGAGGCTCTGCGTGCTCACAGCCCACTCCAAGACCTCAGTTACAGCTTCGGCCCCCAATATCTCTCCCTCTGCCTGCTCACAGTTTTTGAAGTCTTCTTTCCTCCACATTTCTCTTGAGAGGTGGAGGAGGAAGATGAGCTTCAGGCCAGCTCAGACTCCCCTGGCATCCCAGCAGGATGCCTATCATTAACCTCCCAACTTCTAGGAAGCTCCTAAGATCTTCACATTTGGGGCAGTTCTCATTTCAGCTGTGCTTCAAATTGCTGGCTGGAGACGGCCTGTTGGAAGGTGGCTAAAAGCAAGTAGCAATCCTTCGGGCAGCCTGGCCCTTCTCGACTGTCAGTCATCTTCAGGGATATTCTGGGAAATGTTGTTTGTTCTAGAGAAGGGAGGGAAACAATCCAATTGTCCAATAATGCTTGAATGGAAAATAAATGATGCTATATGCATGTGATCACATAATATCAAACAGTCAAAAATCAAAGACCTAGATCTATATGGATTCACGTGGATAAATCTTGAAAATATAATATTGATTGAAAGAAAATAAGATAAACAATGTTAGATTGTGATAACAGGTATGTAAGTGTTTAAATATTTAAATCAATTCAACATATTGCTTCTATATATAGAGATGCAAGAAAATAAACTTTATCCAAAGAACACATTATTTACATTTAATATGCTCATTTATCTAGGAGACCCAAAAGAACCCACAGATAAACTAGCAGGAACTAATAAGACGGTTCAACAAGGCACACACATACAAGATCAATAAATTTTAAAAGTCAATCAGGCTCCTCTACACTGGCGATAACAAATTAGAAACTATAAAAGAAAATAAGAAAAAAAGAAGATCTAAAAATTGTCACAAGAGCCGTATAAATTATTTAGAGCTAAGCATACGTAGAAGGCAATATAACTAACGAACTGAGTATGAACAGTTAAACTCCGCCCAACCCAAGGTTAGGAAAAGACTGTTGTTACTTTATGAGAACAGACCCTCTTCTTAAGGAGCAGATCAGT
Source organism: Mesoplodon mirus (assembly GCF_964341445.2). Taxonomy (NCBI): domain Eukaryota; kingdom Metazoa; phylum Chordata; class Mammalia; order Artiodactyla; family Ziphiidae; genus Mesoplodon; species Mesoplodon mirus. The sequence continues at coordinate 366,222 of NW_028295578.1, read as the reverse complement.
AAGTGAGAGTGAATCAAAGAAACACAGCATTTGAAAAGTCAGCTAGTCCAAGCCTCTTGATCGCACATACAGAAGCTGAAGCCCAGATAGGTTGAGTTACTTGCTAAAGGGCCCAATGTCCTGACTCAAGGACTAGCATTTTTCACTCAGTCGCAAGACACAATCAAATGCAGTACCTTGGAAAGAGATGGGGAAAAAATGAAGAAATCAATTATATAGTTCCTCATCTTTAAGTACAGAAATAGCCGTGACAAAATTACACGTATTGAGGGAAAATTGAAGTGCAGAGTTTAAAATGTCAATAATCCACAGGGAAACTGGAGACCATTTAAAACATTCATATTAAATCTCTCTAGAAAAGACATTAAAAGATCTCCAATCAAAATGTGAATTTTATAATAGACATGGTATGATACAATTTATAATAGATATGGTAGGAACCTTTCCCTTTCACGGGAAAGCTTCGGCTGGGAAAAAGGAATTGTTCTTGAAAATGGGGCCTGTGCTATTGCAGACACTGTGCTCAACCTAGGTCCACCGAATGCTCTGATGTCATCACTGAGGTCACAGAATTCCACTGTGAGCCTGGCAACCTTGCAAACATAACAACCCTGGTGAGCACTAGGCACTACTGCTGGTTCACCAAGTGGTACAAGTTTTTCAGCCATTTAGGAGACTTGACTATTTTTGTTTGTACTGAATCATTTCAACGGATTGCCCAAGAGCCAAGAAGGGCCAACCTGTAGGGAAGAGGAGGAGTTGGACATCTCTTGAGGCATCTTCTAAGGGAGACTTCTAGTTGGTACGATGGAACGGCGACAAAAGAGGAAACATCTGGAAAATGAAGAGTCCCAGGAAACTGCCGAGAACGGAGGAGGTATGTGGGGGGCAACTTGTCTGGGGCACATGGGTTTCTGCCAAACTGAAGCTTCTCTAGGAAGCGGGGGACTGAGAACGTGTCACCTGTGAAGCAGGGAGCGAGAGACCTTGTCTCACTGATGCTGCCGTATCTATCCGGAGGGTCCCTGTGGTGTGAGACGGCACAGAACGGCCAGATGCCCCCTGGGAGATGGGAGGTCAGCTCCGCTGGTCTGAGGACTCTCTCCTGGGGCAGCCGGGCCTGGAGCTTTGTCGGACTCACAGCAGGCTGCATCCTGCTTGCACAGACCTAGAGGTGCAGCTTTTCTCAGTCCCCGATTTCTCTCTTATGCTCTTGGATCTTTCCTAGGGGTCATGAGGTGGGGGATGTGAAGGATGCAAGGATGCTGAGAGAGACCCATGAGTTGCTTGGCCTCTTTTACCAAAGTGGAAAGAGAAGCCCCATGAGTTGAAGGCCCTGTTGAAAAATATCTTGACAAGTGGAATGCACTTTGAAAGAAGATTGTTTGTCTAGGGATGGTGTCATATTGAAAGCAAGGAGGTTTTATTCCTTCAACAGGAAGAATTTCCCAAAGGAGATCAAGGGAAGGGAAGGGTTTTCCAGAAACTGAGACCGCGTGAGCGGGGGTGAGAAATGGCCTCAGGGTCCTGCGGGGAGCTCTGAGAGCCACGGGCCACGTGGTGCCTGCGTGCATTAAATGTAGGTGAGTAGCTTGCCCTGGGAGAGGGGTGGTCACCCCAGAGCTCCAGCTAGAGGCCTCTGCCCCAGATTAGAGCCCAGTAGCTCCTACCAGGCCCAGGGCCCTGGAGACTGTAGGATGGGCCCTGGGAATGGAGCTCTAGACAGCAGGCAGATTTCCAGGCAGTGGCTGGGACAGGCTGGGGAAGGCAATGACTGCCCCTGACCATTCAGAATATTTTGCCCTATGTTCCTGTGTGTGTGTGTGTGAGTGTGTGTGTGTGTGTGTTTGTGTGTGTGGTAGTGCAGAGAAGAGCGAGATGAATGGGGGTAGAGTGCTTACCAGATATAAAGTCTGCGTGGTAAAGTTCTTGTCACCCTGCCTGGACCTGGCTGACACTCGGTGTACGTAAGAGTGTATACAGAATTCTTGTTAGGGGTGTTTTATGAGACAGTAACTCATACACCCATGTACACTCTGATGCAGCAAAAATATCACACACCCCACATATAACTTCCTTAGTAAACCACACACAGCACATGGAGGTATATACACGCATCCCTCCTATACTACGTTCTCATACAACCCACCTGTATCACAATCCTCTCCTCCAACACCAAACGCTGGAGATGAGATATGTATATAGACACACACACTATATATATAGGACACACACACACACACACACACTATATACATGTATCTCCTCAACTCTTGCACAAACACAACTAACTTCAGCCATCTCTAAATACCTCTATAAGAACCAGTCACGTGTCATACACACCACACTTATAACACATTCTTGAGTAATGCCAGACCCGCTTTGTACAAACCACAGTAAACCACAGTCTCAGTAACCCATGTCAGGATTGCCAGAGAAAATATGGGCTATCCAGTTCAATTTGAATTCTAGATAAAGAACAAGTAATTTTTCAGTATCCGTATGTCCCACATATTGTATGGGCCATACTTACACTAAAACTAAGTCAGGCCAAATACTGCATGGGAATACTTACACTAAAAGATTATTCTGGGTTTATCTGAAACTGAAATTTAACTGGGTGCCTTGTATTCTTGTTCGCTAAGTCTGGCAACCCTTATATACTTACCACCAGCTGATGTATTATATATTTATTGTAGTTTTGTTTAGTGTGTGTCTTCCCCTACTAGAATGTGCAGCGTTACCAAAGACTACAACAATGGAAGAGTGCCGGATACACAGGAGTAGCTGCTTACTGAATCTTGGTGAATGAATGAATGAACACACACCATAAATACAAGCCACACCATGTAATGAGGAAACGTTACATGTCCCAGAATTCCTGACTTGTGAACAGAAACCATGCACACAAAGGCCACAGACACAGATAGACACGTCTGCACTGTGCTCCCCATGCCAACCCCACACTTACCACAGACTTAGCTGATACACATCACTCACTCTTCCCACACACTCACAGTCACCACCGAGGCCTACATTACCAACTAGACAGTGAGAGAATAAGTATTGATTGGAATTAAATCCTGGAGGATCCACTGGGAACCACACTCTCAAATGTGTGTATTCACTGCACCTGACACGTGTCACACACTCAGTAAATATTTGTGGACAGAGGGCTGATGAACCCACCCTGAGCCTTTCATTCCTCCCTCAGGAATCTCGAAGTCACAAGAGGATCCCCCTCGGCTTGGATCCACTGTGGTGGCCCAAGGCTGCAGCCCAGGGGCAGTGGAGGTCTCCTCTGCCTCTAAATACTTCTTCTGTACTTCTACTCTGCGCAAGCTCAGCTACGCTGGTAAGGGCGTGGGGCTCCTCAGGTGACGGGGTGCTTGGCTGTGAAGCAGGAGGCACACAGATCCCAGGGAGGCTGAGAGGAAATCCAGGGTCATCAGAGGTGATGAGGGCTCTGTGGAGGAGCCTGGGCAGGATGGCTGAGCTGTTCCGAGGGCGTGGATGCCAGCTGAGTCTGGGGGTGTGTGTGTGAATACTGCTACTACCATGGTGGGGAAGTCAAGGAGCAGGGGCCGGAAAGGTCTGGGCTTGAGGTGGAGGGAAGAGGGACCAGATTAAGCATCTTCAGAGGAAAATGTAGGCTTTGTCTTTGCCTTTGCTTCCAGAGAAGGACAGAGTTCTGCATCATACACCTCCAGCCTGAGAGCAGGACCATCCAGCTCAGGTGCACACAGCTCACACATACACGCGCCCTCCAGGCACAGCCCTTCTCAGTGCACATCAACCCCAAGCACGTGCTCCACAGTACTCTCCTGCACCACAGCCCCATTCCACAAGGAATGCACCACCGATATTCCCAAACTCACACTCCTCATCGTACACGCATCCAGCCGCATCCCTCACATACTACAGCCCTCACCACCATACTCCACACCCCTGTATACAGACACCGCTCCAGTATACCCCCCCACGCACATGAAAAGCCCACAGATGACACCACATACACCACTCCGTCCTACGGCCAACGGACACCAAGCTCACGACATTGCTATGTCGTGCCAATGTCCCTCTCTCGTCTACCACACCTGCTCCCTCAGCTTCCGGCATGGCCCATGCATGTTATTATGATTTTAATTTCCTTTTTCAGGAATCCGGAGATTTCATCGAGACACTGCCCAGCCTAGACCACCCCTAGCCCAGGATCAGGAAGAAGGAGAGACCGCTTCCCCATCACACTGTGTCTCCTCCTCACCCTCTTCACCCTGTAAGAACTATCTGCACCCAGACAAAGAGGAAAGGGGCATGAAAATACACTACATGCAGGTACAAGTGAACAAGGGTGTCGCTGTCTCCTGGAAGACAAAGAAACCCTTGGAGTTGCCTGAAAAGCAGCTGAGGATAGAAGAAGTGACCCTTCCTGAGGATGTGTGCGCAGTAGCCACTGACCCCTCTTCTGATGTGTGCACCGAAAGCCTCCTGCCTGACAGTGAGCCCACTGGGGAGGAGAAAGTGTATGAGGAAAGGGCAGAGCCAGGCAGCCCATCAGGGCCACCTGCCGTCGAGGAGAGACCCAGCGCCAAGACAGCGGACTGGATGCTGACCATGGAGACCGGCTTCAGGTGCATGGCCTGCTGCCGGGTCTTCCCCACCTTGGAGATCCTCCAGCAGCACGTGAAGGGCGGCGTCCTGCAGGGCTTCAGCTGCCATGCCTTTCATCTCACCATGGCCCAACGGATGGGCAATGTGGAATCCGAGAGCACCCCTGAGGAAGAGGACGAGGAGGAGGAGGAGGAGAACGAGGAGTAGGAGGAGGAGGAGGAGGAGGAGAAGGAGGTAGAGAAGCAAGAAGAAAAGGAGAATGAGGGAGAGCAGCCCACGGGGGAAGGCCCCAGCCCAAAGAGACCCCGCAGGCAGGGTCTTTTCTCTCCTTTGAGTTCCAAACAGCAACTGAGATTCATGGGACAGAAGATCCTGGAAGACGGTGTGGCCGTCCCTTGGAAGAGGTAAGGCTTGAGGCTGGCAGTCTTCTGAGCCTATGTCACGAGGGCCCAGAGGAGTCTAAGGGAAGGGGCCGCACACATGTGCTGGTTTACCTAATGGCTCTGCAGTTGCATCAAATGGGACACACCCAGCACTAACAAAGGCATTGACCTCTGTTGACGTAAACAAGAAGGTGGAGCCTTTTCCTAGGAGTTTTCTCAGGGTCTGCACGATGGACCTCAACTCTTAGAGGACGTACTGCCAGCAGCTCCTTCTCGGCAGAGAGAGCCAGGAGTGGTCTCAAGAGAGGACAGGGGCCCTTGCAGGACCAGAACTTTGAGGTCTGAGAGCCTTGGGCCTGAGCCGAGATCTCACCCGGACCACTGGACCTAGCCTTCTGTGACAAAGGGGAATATGAAAGAGAGTCACGTGGAAATGAGGTCCCCCGAGATATGGAAATGTTCCAGAACCTTCGTTGCGTGGTAGTTGATCTGGAGCCAAGCTCACTGTGGTGTGTGTGGCTCTGAGCATTAAGGCAATGCTGGAGGGTAACCCTGACCAGCAGAGCTTGGAGTGCTTCTTGTCTCTTCCTGTCCTACCTCATTTGTTTTATCCCTTCCAGGGAGAAGAAAGGACCCTCGGGAGAGTAGCAGACAGAATGCCGTGGTCTGAAGGAGGATGAAGGGACCGGCACTCAGTCTAACATCATATGACAATAGAAGCGTCCTATGCAATAAAGGGCATTTTCCAAACCTTTCCTGGAGCTTTTATTTAATGACATTTTTCTATCTATGCATCTATCTGTCATCTACATCTGTATCTTTCAAGGTTTGTGAACAAGCTTTCACATAAGCACTAGAGACGTCCGCCAGCATTTTCCAGAAGAGGCCTGCAAATTGCTGGGGACTCCTCACAAATAGGGAACGGCCACAACCCCTGCCACACAGACTATGCGCGTGGCCCTCCTGACGTACTCCCACTCTCTCTCTGAATTTCCCAACGTCTGAGATGAGGGTGCTGACTGGAGGCAATGATCACGTGCAGGCTGAATCTTCTCCAGATTCTGATTCTCTTCCTGGGCATATCGTCCTTAAGCACAGTCTCCATGTCCCTGGCCACACTGATCTCTCTCCTTCAGTCCTTCCCTCCCTCCCTCTCCTGCCTCCCAGTGCAGAGAATACTTTTTTGCATTTGAGACGACATTTATTTTTGGTTCACAGAATTCTCACCTGTTCTACTGTGGCCTCCGTTGTGAACATTCCAAAGCTGAGACTTTTCTGTTTTTCTCCCTCATTTCTGCTGAGTCTTTACCTTCCTAATGCAGTGAACTCACAGTGCCTAGCTGACTGGATGGGGAAAAAAATCCAGGGAGCAAAGATAAATAATAAAAGAATATATCAGTTAATTTTTCATAGTGTTATCCAACTACATATTTTTAAATTTTGGAATAATATTAGGAATCTTCTCTTTATAAAAAACTGAATTATCGGGCTTCCCTGGTGGAGCAGTGGTTAAGAATATGCCTGCGAATGCAGGGGTCATGGGTTCGAGCCCTGGTCTGGGAAGATCCCACGTGCCACGGAGTAACTAAGCCCGCGTGCCACAACTACTGAGCCTGCGCTCTAGAGCCCGTGTGCCACATCAACCGAGCCCACGTGCCACAACTACGGAAGCCTGCGTGCAAAGAGACCATGCTCCGCAACAAGAGAAGCCACTGCAATTAGAAGCCCGTGCACCACAGCCAAGAGGAGCCCCCGCTCACTGCAACTAGAGAACACCCGCTAGCAGCAACAAAGACCCAATGCAGCCCCAAATAAATTAATTAATTTTTAAAAATTGAATTAGTTTCAAGGGTACAATGTATAAAAGTACAATAAAAGCCCCCCTTCATAACCCCCCAACCCCACTCTCAAAATGGAATCGATATGCTGTGATACAATTTAGAGTCGTAGTACTACTCCTCCTCCCACCACATCCGAAATCCTCTGAGCCAGGTGCAGCAGCTTCCTTTCACAATGCTAGGACCCGCCACAAGACACATGATAATCCCTTTGGACATTTCAAGGAGCGGCACCAAAGGAACAGTACCGGGGAAATGCCACTGACAGCTCAGAATATCCATGGCATTTCTAGAGCCTCGGCACTGCTCTCGCTCTGGGAATGAAGGTCCAAAAAGCACATCGGAGAATGTTCATAGTTGTAAACAAGCTCCACCTTTGAAACACAATCTACATAGAACCACATATACAAGCCTGCACGATGGATGAAGCCAAGGTCTCCTCCATGATTTCCCTTCTGACCACCTTATTGTCTCCTCAACCATAAAAGGTGAACTTGAAACTCAGGACCTTGCCTTGTCACCAGAAACATCCAAGCTTGGATCAGTCTTTCTAAGACCAGATACTTGCTCTCTGAACTATTAGAGACTTGTCACATACACACAGGTAGAACAGGATTATTTCTATCTACCTGGGGACTTGGAGTCTTTCACATTGCTCCTGTTAAAACTCTCACAACAGCAAAACTTTACCTACAAAGGGTTCAAGCTATGACACTCCCAACTTCCACAAACCTCCTCAGCTCTTGTGAGTCACATGCAGCCAATTCCAGGAATTGGAAACATGGTTGTGAGGATGAAACTGACTTTGGGGCTCCCCTTGGATATGGTCTTCCAGACTTACCAAAAGGCCATTAAGAGGAAGGTTTACCCCACCTCAGGGAAACCCGAGGCAGTACTTGCAGTCAAGGGCTGGCCATGGCTTCTGAGCTACATCCAAAAAGAATTTCATACTGTACCTGGATCTGCTGAAGCCATTTCTGACTGTCCGAGAGCCAGCATGTACCACTCCTCAACTGCCTCCATTGTGGATCATCAGTAGGGCTGTCAGATTTAGGACATAAAAATACAGGATACCCAGTTAAACTTGAACTTCACATGAATAATAAGTCATTATTTTTAGTATAAGTAGATCCTATGAACTATTTGGGGCATACTTATCTTCAAAATGTACTCGTTGTTTTTCAAACATTCATATTTAACTAAACAGTCTATATTTTATCTGTCAACCCTACTCAGCAGAAATGATGGAGGCTCATAGAGATCCAGGAGACGCCTCAGCGCCTCCTCAGCTTTTATTTCTACGTCCTGGACAGCGAGCACGAACCTTCCACTCCCAGTCAGTGGCTAGAATGGAGGATATTCTCTGTTTTAGAGCTTTTTCTACTTGTCATTGTTATTATCTTCCTTATTTTAAAGAGATGTTTATTTTTTCCCAATCTTAATAGCTCATCCAAAAGTATTTCAAAGTTCATTAGAGAAGGGACAAACAATATGGTTCTGAAAAGTGAAGGAAACCGCCTGGTGTTTAGTAAAGAAGTAGTAGGGAGACTGAAAAAGCCAAACTTAATAAGCAGATCTCTCCAAGGGTATTTTCAGAGCTTGATACCCTCCCACACCCTGAAAATATTATTACATCAAGAATGTAGAACTGCTAACCAAATGTAAGGCTCCCATATGATTCTATCAAACTGAGGATGCTTCTTTACTAAGCAGTGAGCACACTTGCTGTCCCAGGGACCTTGGCAGTTGCAACGTAGGGCTCTTCCCTTTGGGATGGAAACAGCAAGTTTTCCTGTGGTCTACACGCTGGCCCCAAAAATACTACACTCCCAATACTTGTCAACTTTAAGTATTTTCCTACATATCTCCATTTTTCTGTTACTATTTGGACTACATCCTAGACTTGACACTACATAAATTGCATTCAAGAAGCTATTTTTAAAAGTTGGTAGGAAACCTTAAATCTATGGCTTGCAGTCCCTGGCTTACTTTCATCCAGGTGCATAAGGGTTTTCAAAAGTAGTCAGGTTACTTACCCCGTATCACAGCCCCACGCTTGTGTCACAGATATAAAAATGGAACATGATATTTAAGGTTTTAGTTGCCAAATCATCAAGCCTCCCAGACAGAGGCAATAGAGCAAAATGATTACAGAGGCATGGATTTTGATTTGCTCCAGTGTCTTGGGCAAGTCACTTGGCCTCTGTATTTATTTGTACTTATCTGCACTTATCTGTCACTTGGGGGTCATAATTGTACCTGGTCCATGGGTACGCTGTACAAATGATCTGTAAAGTAGTTACAAGAAACCGACACAGAGTAAGCACTCCACAGACATTGGCTATTAGCTATTGGAAATATTTCTCCGTGAAACAGATGACATTATCCGTGGATGACTCGGTGGGAGACAGTGAATCACAGAATCACAGCATGTTGAAAGTGACCTAGTTCACACTCTTATGTGAAAAGAAGAAAAGTGTGCATGGGTAGAAAATGTCTGAAACTTTACACAACAAAGAGTTCATCATGTTAACTTGGAGGATTAGAATAAATCAGGAAAGGAGGAAAGAAAAACTTGAGTGTAATTCAATTTCTCTATCATTTGTGTTTCTACACTGAGACTCTGAATACACTGGAAGTGCAATTTTTTTTAATGTGGCGGGATAAAGGTTTTCAAGTTTTCCTGATCCATCCGTATTATTATCTCAGAATTGCTGGCATTTCTTGCCATCTTTGGATCTACACCCATGTGAGTCAGTGGGCCATTCTGGACGGAGGAGATAATAGAGCAGAAGTGAAGTGAGAGAAAAGGAGAGACAAGATTTTCTCTTTTCTCTTCAAAGAGGAAAGGTCTTTGGAATGGGAACAACTCACAACCAAACTTTGGGGAAAGGATGTGATGGAAAATGAGACAAACATCCTACCCCTGTGATGAGAAGGATTCCCTGGGCTGGATGGAGGGAGGTCACAGGTGGCTGGACAAGGAAACCAACTAGGGAGAAACACACACAAGTGCAGAGCAAACACCCTGAGGCCACTCAGCCTGACTCCATGCAAACATGTGTCCAGCAGAGAGCCCTTCACCTGTGGCTCCCCAGCAAGACAGGTACCTCGGGGGTGCCAACTCATTCTGAGTCCATTATGCCTGGCCATTCATAAACCGCTGTCTAACGTGTGAGGAATAAACTCTCAATGTTTATGAGGAAATTGGGGAAGGAGATTGAAAGGTTACTTAAACGAAAAAAAAAGAAGTTCAGGAAGGCAAGATGGTAGAGAGACAAGAAAAAGACCTTAAATGATAGAAAGGATTTGCCAAAGAAGAGAAAGAAAAAGAAATGATTCCGAATGGGTTAACCTGCAGCTAGGAAGTTAAGGAAGATTATTGATGGGTGAAGACTATGGAATAAAGTGAATAAAATTTCTCAGAAGTTGCTGAGAATATGGTAAGCAGCATGATTATCAAATTATGAATTGGCTGCAATGGCATTCTAGGGGGACACTAGGAAGGTGAAGCAAATGTTCCTGAGATGACAGTAGCAGGTGGAAAGTTGTTTCAGGGGAAGATCAGTCTTGCAGAGGGTGTATCAGAGGAGGGCAAGTGTGAGCAAGCAAGGAAATACTAAGTGTATACGGTTCCTTCACTGAGTGCACCCAGCCCCGCGGTCAGCCTTGAGAACAAGCAGGACTTCAGGTACTGGAGCTACATTTCAGTCATCAAGACTTGAGAAGACACCCTTAACTCAGGTCTTCTCTTCAAACTCCATCTTTCCTTCTTGACCTTCATTTGGCCTCTTCCCTTACCCTCCAGCTGTGGACTGAGGCCACAGAGCAAGATGGGTCACTAGTGTCCTCCATCCCCTGGCGACTGTGGTTCACATCAGTGGAGTACCAAAGGCAATAACCAAGTAACAGACACAAGAGTGTATGAAGAAGAAGAGATTCTGATAAGGCTTTCTGTGACAGTGTGGGCCAAGTCGGCTCTATATGGCTGGTATCACGTGAATTATGAGCAGCCTTAGGGGAGAAGTGCTCAGAAGGCAGAGCCTGGCTCTCGAGAGGCTCTGCGTGCTCACAGCCCACTCCAAGACCTCAGTTACAGCTTCGGCCCCCAATATCTCTCCCTCTGCCTGCTCACAGTTTTTGAAGTCTTCTTTCCTCCACATTTCTCTTGAGAGGTGGAGGAGGAAGATGAGCTTCAGGCCAGCTCAGACTCCCCTGGGATCCCAGCAGGATGCCTATCATTAACCTCCCACCTTCTAGGAAGCTCCTAAGATTTTCACATTTGGGGCAGTTCTCATTTCAGCTGTGCTTCAAATTGCTGGCTGGAGACGGCCTGTTGGAAGGTGGCTAAAAGCAAGTAGCAATCCTTCGGGCAGCCTGGCCCTTCTCGACTGTCAGTCATCTTCAGGGATATTCTGGGAAATGTTGTTTGTTCTAGAGAAGGGAGGGAAACAATCCAATTGTCCAATAATGCTTGAATGGAAAATAAATGATGCTATATGCATGTGATCACATAATATCAAACAGTCAAAAATCAAAGACCTAGATCTCTATGGATTCACGTGGATAAATCTTGAAAACATAATATTGATTGAAAGAAAATAAGATAAACAATGTTAGATTGTGATAACAGGTATGTAAGTGTTTAAATATTTAAATCAATTCAACATATTGCTTCTATATATACAGATGCAAGAAAATAAACTTTATCCAAAGAACACATTATTTACATTTAATATGCTCATTTATCTAGGAGACCCAAAAGAACCCACAGATAAACTAGCAGGAACTAATAAGACGGTTCAACAAGGCACACACATACAAGATCAATAAATTTTAAAAGTCAATCAGGCTCCTCTACACTGGCGATAACAAATTAGAAACTATAAAAGAAAATAAGAAAAAAAGAAGATCTAAAAATTGTCACAAGAGCCGTATAAATTATTTAGAGCTAAGCATACGTAGAAGGCAATATAACTAACGAACTGAGTATGAACAGTTAAACTCCGCCCAACCCAAGGTTAGGAAGAGACTGTTGTTACTTTATGAGAACAGACCCTCTTCTTAAGGAGCAGATCAGTAAGTGAGAGTGAATCAAAGAAACACAGCATTTGAAAAGTCAGCTAGTCTAAGCCTCTTGACCGCACATACAGAAGCTGAAGCCCAGATAGGTTGAGTTACTTGCTAAAGGGCCCAATGTCCTGACTCAAGGACTAGCATTTTTCACTCAGTCGCAAGACACAATCAAATGCAGTACCTTGGAAAGAGATGGGGAAAAAATGAAGAAATCAATTATATAGTTCCTCATCTTTAAGTACAGAAATAGCCGTGACAAAATTACACGTATTGAGGGAAAATTGAAGTGCAGAGTTTAAAATGTCAATAATCCACAGGGAAACTGGAGACCATTTAAAACATTCATATTAAATCTCTCTAGAAAAGACATTAAAAGATCTCCAATCAAAATGTGAATTTTATAATAGACATGGTATGATACAATTTATAATAGATATGGTAGGAACCTTTCCCTTTCACGGGAAAGCTTCGGCTGGGAAAAAGGAATTGTTCTTGAAAATGGGGCCTGTGCTATTGCAGACACTGTGCTCAACCTAGGTCCACCGAATGCTCTGATGTCATCACTGAGGTCACAGAATTCCACTGTGAGCCTGGCAACCTTGCAAACATAACAGCCCTGGTGAGCACTAGGCACTACTGCTGGTTCACCAAGTGGTACAAGTTTTTCAGCCATTTAGGAGACTTGACTATTTTTGTTTGTATTGAATCATTTCAACGGATTGCCCAAGAGCCAAGAAGGGCCAACCTGTAGGGAAGAGGAGGAGTTGGACATCTCTTGAGGCATCTTCTAAGGGAGACTTCTAGTTGGTACGATGGAACGGCGACAAAAGAGGAAACATCTGGAAAATGAAGAGTCCCAGGAAACTGCCGAGAACGGAGGAGGTATGTGGGGGGCAACTTGTCTGGGGCACATGGGTTTCTGCCAAACTGAAGCTTCTCTAGGAAGCGGGGGACTGAGAACGTGTCACCTGTGAAGCAGGGAGCGAGAGACCTTGTCTCACTGATGCTGCCGTATCTATCTGGAGGGTCCCTGTGGTGTGAGACGGCACAGAACGGCCAGATGCCCCCTGGGAGATGGGAGGTCAGCTCCGCTGGTCTGAGGACTCTCTCCTGGGGCAGCCGGGCCTGGAGCTTTGTCGGACTCACAGCAGGCTGCATCCTGCTTGCACAGACCTAGAGGTGCAGCTTTTCTCAGTCCCCGATTTCTCTCTTATGCTCTTGGATCTTTCCTAGGGGTCATGAGGTGGGGGATGTGAAGGATGCAAGGATGCTGAGAGAGACCCATGAGTTGCTTGGCCTCTTTTACCAAAGTGGAAAGAGAAGCCCCATGAGTTGAAGGCCCTGTTGAAAAATATCTTGACAAGTGGAATGCACTTTGAAAGAAGATTGTTTGTCTAGGGATGGTGTCATATTGAAAGCAAGGAGGTTTTATTCCTTCAACAGGAAGAATTTCCCAAAGGAGATCAAGGGAAGGGAAGGGTTTTCCAGAAACTGAGACCGCGTGAGCGGGGGTGAGAAATGGCCTCAGGGTCCTGCGGGGAGCTCTGAGAGCCACGGGCCACGTGGTGCCTGCGTGCATTAAATGGAGGCGAGTAGCTTGCCCTGGGAGAGGGGTGGTCACCCCAGAGCTCCAGCTAGAGGCCTCTGCCCCAGATTAGAGCCCAGTAGCTCCTACCAGGCCCAGGGCCCTGGAGACTGTAGGATGGGCTCTGGGAATGGAGCTCTAGACAGCAGGCAGATTTCCAGGCAGTGGCTGGGACAGGCTGGGGAAGGCAATGACTGCCCCTGACCATTCAGAATATTTTGCCCTATGTTCCTGTGTGTGTGTGTGTGAGTGTGTGTGTGTGTGTGTGTGTGTGTGTGTGTGTGGTAGTGCAGAGAAGAGCGAGATGAATGGGGGTAGAGTGCTTACCAGATATAAAGTCTGCGTGGTAAAGTTCTTGTCACCCTGCCTGGACCTGGCTGACACTCGGTGTACGTAAGAGTGTATACAGAATTCTTGTTAGGGGTGTTTTATGAGACAGTAACTCATAGACCCATGTACACTCTGATGCAGCAAAAATATCACACACCCCACATATAACTTCCTTAGTAAACCACACACAGCACATGGAGGTATATACACGCATCCCTCCTATACTACGTTCTCATACAACCCACCTGTATCACAATCCTGTCCTCCAACACCAAACGCTGGAGATGAGATATGTATATAGACACACACACTATATATATAGGACACACACACACACACACACACACACTATATACATGTATCTCCTCAACTCTTGCACAAACACAACTAACTTCAGCCATCTCTAAATACCTCTATAAGAACCAGTCACGTGTCATACACACCACACTTATAACACATTCTTGAGTAATGCCAGACCCGCTTTGTACAAACCACAGTAAACCACAGTCTCAGTAACCCATGTCAGGATTGCCAGAGAAAATATGGGCTATCCAGTTCAATTTGAATTCTAGATAAAGAACAAGTAATTTTTCAGTATCCGTATGTCCCACATATTGTATGGGCTATACTTACACTAAAACTAAGTCAGGCCAAATACTGCATGGGAATACTTACACTAAAAGATTATTCTGGGTTTATCTGAAACTGAAATTTAACTGGGTGCCTTGTATTCTTGTTCGCTAAGTCTGGCAACCCTTATATACTTACCACCAGCTGATGTATTATATATTTATTGTAGTTTTGTTTAGTGTGTGTCTTCCCCTACTAGAATGTGCAGCGTTACCAAAGACTACAACAATGGAAGAGTGCCGGATACACAGGAGTAGCTGCTTACTGAATCTTGGTGAATGAATGAATGAACACACACCATAAATACAAGCCACACCATGTAATGAGGAAACGTTACATGTCCCAGAATTCCTGACTTGTGAACAGAAACCATGCACACAAAGGCCACAGACACAGATAGACACGTCTGCACTGTGCTCCCCATGCCAACCCCACACTTACCACAGACTTAACTGATACACATCACTCACTCTTCCCACACACTCACAGTCACCACCGAGGCCTACATTACCAACTAGACAGTGAGAGAATAAGTATTGATTGGAATTAAATCCTGGAGGATCCACTGGGAACCACACTCTCAGCTGTGTGTATTCACTGCACCTGACACGTGTCACACACTCAGTAAATATTTGTGGACAGAGGACTGATGAACCCACCCTGAGCCTTTCATTCCTCCCTCAGGAATCTCGAAGTCACAAGAGGATCCCCCTCGGCTTGGATCCACTGTGGTGGCCCAAGGCTGCAGCCCAGGGGCAGTGGAGGTCTCCTCTGCCTCTAAATACTTCTTCTGTACTTCTACTCTGCGCAAGCTCAGCTACGCTGGTAAGGGCGTGGGGCTCCTCAGGTGACGGGGTGCTTGGCTGTGAAGCAGGAGGCACACAGATCCCAGGGAGGCTGAGAGGAAATCCAGGGTCATCAGAGGTGATGAGGGCTCTGTGGAGGAGCCTGGGCAGGATGGCTGAGCTGTTCCGAGGGCGTGGATGCCAGCTGAGTCTGGGGGTGTGTGTGTGAATACTGCTACTACCATGGTGGGGAAGTCAAGGAGCAGGGGCCGGAAAGGTCTGGGCTTGAGGTGGAGGGAAGAGGGACCAGATTAAGCATCTTCAGAGGAAAATGTAGGCTTTGTCTTTGCCTTTGCTTCCAGAGAAGGACAGAGTTCTGCATCATACACCTCCAGCCTGAGAGCAGGACCATCCAGCTCAGGTGCACACAGCTCACACATACACGCGCCCTCCAGGCACAGCCCTTCTCAGTGCACATCAACCCCAAGCACGTGCTCCACAGTACTCTCCTGCACCACAGCCCCATTCCACAAGGAATGCACCACCGATATTCCCAAACTCACACTCCTCATCGTACACGCATCCAGCCGCATCCCTCACATACTACAGCCCTCACCACCATACTCCACACCCCTGTATACAGACACCGCTCCAGTATACCCCCCCACGCACATGAAAAGCCCACAGATGACACCACATACACCACTCCGTCCTACGGCCAACGGACACCAAGCTCACGACATTGCTATGTCGTGCCAATGTCCCTCTCTCGTCTACCACACCTGCTCCCTCAGCTTCCGGCATGCCCCATGCATGTTATTATGATTTTAATTTCCTTTTTCAGGAATCCGGAGATTTCATCGAGACACTGCCCAGCCTAGACCACCCCTAGCCCAGGATCAGGAAGAAGGAGAGACCGCTTCCCCATCACACTGTGTCTCCTCCTCACCCTCTTCACCCTGTAAGAACTATCTGCACCCAGACAAAGAGGAAAGGGGCATGAAAATATACTACATGCAGGTACAAGTGAACAAGGGTGTCGCTGTCTCCTGGAAGACAAAGAAACCCTTGGAGTTGCCTGAAAAGCAGCTGAGGATAGAAGAAGTGACCCTTCCTGAGGATGTGTGCGCAGTAGCCACTGACCCCTCTTCTGATGTGTCCACCGAAAGCCTCCTGTCTGACAGTGAGCCCACTGGGGAGGAGAAAGAGTATGAGGAAAGGGCAGAGCCAGGCAGCCCATCAGGGCCACCTGCCATCGAGGAGAGACCCAGCGCCAAGACAGCGGACTGGATGCTGACCATGGAGACCGGCTTCAGGTGCATGGCCTGCTGCCGGGTCTTCCCCACCTTGGAGATCCTCCAGCAGCACGTGAAGGGCGGCGTCCTGCAGGGCTTCAGCTGCCGTGCCTTTCATCTCACCATGGCCCAGCGGATGGGCAATGTGGAATCCGAGAGCACCCCTGAGGAAGAGGACGAGGAGGAGGAGGAGGAGAACGAGGAGGAGGAGGAGGAGGAGGAGGAGGAGGAGGAGGAGAAGGAGGTAGAGAAGCAAGAAGAAAAGGAGAATGAGGGAGAGCAGCCCACGGGGGAAGGCCCCAGCCCAAAGAGACCCCGCAGGCAGGGTCTTTTCTCTCCTTTGAGTTCCAAACAGCAACTGAGATTCATGGGACAGAAGATCCTGGAAGACGGTGTGGCCGTCCCTTGGAAGAGGTAAGGCTTGAGGCTGGCAGTCTTCTGAGCCTATGTCACGAGGGCCCAGAGGAGTCTAAGGGAAGGGGCCGCACACATGTGCTGGTTTACCTAATGGCTCTGCAGTTGCATCAAATGGGACACACCCAGCACTAAGAAAGGCATTGACCTCTGTTGACGTAAACAAGAAGGTGGAGCCTTTTCCTAGGAGTTTTCTCAGGGTCTGCACGATGGACCTCAACTCTTAGAGGACGTACTGCCAGCAGCTCCTTCTCGGCAGAGAGAGCCAGGAGTGGTCTCAAGAGAGGACAGGGGCCCTTGCAGGACCAGAACTTTGAGGTCTGAGAGCCTTGGGCCTGAGCCGAGATCTCACCCGGACCACTGGACCTAGCCTTCTGTGACAAAGGGGAATATGAAAGAGAGTCACGTGGAAATGAGGTCCCCCGAGATATGGAAATGTTCCAGAACCTTCGTTGCGTGGTAGTTGATCTGGAGCCAAGCTCACTGTGGTGTGTGTGGCTCTGAGCATTAAGGCAATGCTGGAGGGTAACCCTGACCAGCAGAGCTTGGAGTGCTTCTTGTCTCTTCCTGTTCTACCTCATTTGTTTTATCCCTTCCAGGGAGAAGAAAGGACCCTCGGGAGAGTAGCAGACAGAATGCCGTGGTCTGAAGGAGGATGAAGGGACCGGCACTCAGTCTAACATCATATGACAATAGAAGCGTCCTATGCAATAAAGGGCATTTTCCAAACCTTTCCTGGAGCTTTTATTTAAGGACATTTTTCTATCTATGCATCTATCTCTCATCTACATCTGTATCTTTCAAGGTTTGTGAACAAGCTTTCACATAAGCACTAGAGACGTCCGACAGCATTTTCCAGAAGAGGCCTGCAAATTGCTGGGGACTCCTCACAAATAGGGAACGGCCACAACCCCTGCCACACAGACTATGCGCGTGGCCCTCCTGACGTACTCCCACTCTCTCTCTGAATTTCCCAACGTCTGAGATGAGGGTGCTGACTGGAGGCAATGATCACGTGCAGGCTGAATCTTCTCCAGATTCTGATTCTCTTCCTGGGCATATCGTCCTTAAGCACAGTCTCCATGTCCCTGGCCACACTGATCTCTCTCCTTCAGTCCTTCCCTCCCTCCCTCTCCTGCCTCCCAGTGCAGAGAATACTTTTTTGCATTTGAGACGACATTTATTTTTGGTTCACAGAATTCTCACCTGTTCTACTGTGGCCTCCGTTGTGAACATTCCAAAGCTGAGACTTTTCTGTTTTTCTCCCTCATTTCTGCTGAGTCTTTACCTTCCTAATGCAGTGAACTCACAGTGCCTAGCTGACTGGATGGGGAAAAAAATCCAGGGAGCAAAGAGAAATAATAAAAGAATATATCAGTTAATTTTTCATAGTGTTATCCAACTACATATTTTTAAAATTTTGGAATAATATTAGGAATCTTCTCTTTATAAAAAACTGAATTATCGGGCTTCCCTGGTGGAGCAGTGGTTAAGAATATGCCTGCGAATGCAGGGGTCATGGGTTTGAGCCCTGGTCTGGGAAGATCCCACGTGCCACGGAGTAACTAAGCCCGCGTGCCACAACTACTGAGCCTGCACTCTAGAGCCCGTGTGCCACATCAACCGAGCCCACGTGCCACAACTACGGAAGCCTGCGTGCCTACAGCCCATGCTCCGCAACAAGAGAAGCCACTGCAATGAGAAGCCCGTGCACCACAGCCAAGAGGAGCCCCTGCTCACTGCAACTAGAGAACACCCGCTAGCAGCAACAAAGACCCAATGCAGCCCCAAATAAATTAATTAATTTTTAAAAATTGAATTAGTTTCAAGGGTACAATGTATAAAAGTACAATAAAAGCCCCCCTTCATAACCCCCCAACCCCACTCTCAAGATGGAATCGATATGCTGTGATACAATTTATAGTCGTAGTACTACTCCTCCTCCCACCACATCCGAAATCCTCTGAGCCAGGTGCAGCAGCTTCCTTTCACAATGCTAGGACCCGCCACAAGACACATGATAATCCCTTTGGACATTTCAAGGAGCGGCACCAAGGGAACAGTACCGGGGAAATGCCACTGACAGCTCAGAATATCCATGGCATTTCTAGAGCCTCGGCACTGCTCTCGCTCTGGGAATGAAGGTCCAAAAAGCACATCGGAGAATGTTCATAGTTGTAAACAAGCTCCACCTTTGAAACACAATCTACATAGAACCACATATACAAGCCTGCACGATGGATGAAGCCAAGGTCTCCTCCATGATTTCCCTTCTGACCACCTTATTGTCTCCTCAACCATAAAATGTGAACTTGAAACACAGGACCTTGCCTTGTCACCAGAAACATCCAAGCTTGGATCAGTCTTTCTAAGACCAGATACTTGCTCTCTGAACTATTAGAGACTTGTCACATACACACAGGTAGAACAGGATTATTTCTATCTACCTGGGGACTTGGAGTCTTTCACATTGCTCCTGTTAAAACTCTCACAACAGCAAAACTTTACCTACAAAGGGTTCAAGCTATGCCACTCCCAACTTCCACAAACCTCCTCAGCTCTTGTGAGTCACATGCAGCCAATTCCAGGAATTGGAAACATGGTTGTGAGGATGAAACTGACTTTGGGGCTCCCCTTGGATATGGTCTTCCAGACTTACCAAAAGGCCATTAAGAGGAAGGTTTACCCCACCTCAGGGAAACCCGAGGCAGTACTTGCAGTCAAGGGCTGGCCATGGCTTCTGAGCTACATCCAAAAAGAATTTCATACTGTACCTGGATCTGCTGAAGCCATTTCTGACTGTCCGAGAGCCAGCATGTACCACTCCTCAACTGCCTCCATTGTGGATCATCAGTAGGGCTGTCAGATTTAGGACATAAAAATACAGGATACCCAGTTAAACTTGAACTTCACATGAATAATAAGTCATTATTTTTAGTATAAGTAGATCCTATGAACTATTTGGGGCATACTTATCTTCAAAATGTACTCGTTGTTTTTCAAACATTCATATTTAACTAAACAGTCTATATTTTATCTGTCAACCCTACTCAGCAGAAATGATGGAGGCTCATAGAGATCCAGGAGATGCCTGAGCGCCTCCTCAGCTTTTATTTCTACGTCCTGGACAGCGAGCACGAACCTTCCACTCCCAGTCATTGGCTAGAATGGAGGATATTCTCTGTTTTAGAGCTTTTTCTACTTGTCATTGTTATTATCTTCCTTATTTTAAAGAGATGTTTATTTTTTCCCAATCTTAATAGCTCATCCAAAAGTATTTCAAAGTTCATTAGAGAAGGGAAAAACCATATGGTTCTGAAAAGTGAAGGAAACCGCCTGGTGTTTAGTAAAGAAGTAGTAGGGAGACTGAAAAAGCCAAACTTAATAAGCAGATCTCTCCAAGGGTATTTTCAGAGCTTGATACCCTCCCACACCCTGAAAATATTATTACATCAAGAATGTAGAACTGCTAACCAAATGTAAGGCTCCCATATGATTCTATCAAACTGAGGATGCTTCTTTACTAAGCAGTGAGCACACTTGCTGTCCCAGGGACCTTGGCAGTTGCAACGTAGGGCTCTTCCCTTTGGGATGGAAACAGCAAGTTTTCCTGTGGTCTACACGCTGGCCCCAAAAATACTACACTCCCAATACTTGTCAACTTTAAGTATTTTTCTACATATCTCCATTTTTCTGTTACTATTTGGACTACATCCTAGACTTGACACTACATAAATTGCATTCAAGAAGCTATTTTTAAAAGTTGGTAGGAAACCTTAAATCTATGGCTTGCAGTCCCTGGCTTACTTTCATCCAGGTGCATAAGGGTTTTCAAAAGTAGTCAGGTTACTTACCCCGTATCACAGCCCCACGCTTGTGTCACAGATATAAAAATGGAACATGATATTTAAGGTTTTAGTTGCCAAATCATCAAGCCTCCCAGACAGAGGCAATAGAGCAAAATGATTACAGAGGCATGGATTTTGATTTGCTCCAGTGTCTTGGGCAAGTCACTTGGCCTCTGTATTTATTTGTACTTATCTGCACTTATCTGTCACTTGGGGGTCATAATTGTACGTGGTCCATGGGTACGCTGTACAAATGATCTGTAAAGTAGTTACAAGAAACCGACACAGAGTAAGCACTCCACAGACATTGGCTATTAGCTATTGGAAATAGTTCTCCGTGAAACAGATGACTTTATCCGTGAATGACTCGGTGGGAGACAGTGAATCACAGAATCACAGCATGTTGAAAGTGACCTAGTTCACACTCTTATGTGAAAAGAAGAAAAGTGTGCATGGGTAGAAAATGTCTGAAACTTTACACAACAAAGAGTTCATCATGTTAACTTGGAGGATTAGAATAAATCAGGAAAGGAGGAAAGAAAAACTTGAGTGTAATTCAATTTCTCTATCATTTGTGTTTCTACACTGAGACTCTGAATACACTGGAAGTGCAATTTTTTTTAATGTGGCGGGATAAAGGTTTTCAAGTTTTCCTGATCCATCCGTATTATTATCTCAGAATTGCTGGCATTTCTTGCCATCTTTGGATCTACACCCATGTGAGTCAGTGGGCCATTCTGGACGGAGGAGATAATAGAGCAGAAGTGAAGTGAGAGAAAAGGAGAGACAAGATTTTCTCTTTTCTCTTCAAAGAGGAAAGGTCTTTGGAATGGGAACAACTCACAACCAAACTTTGGGGAAAGGATGTGATGGAAAATGAGACAAACATCCTACCCCTGTGATGAGAAGGATTCCCTGGGCTGGATGGAGGGAGGTCACAGGTGGCTGGACAAGGAAACCAACTAGGGAGAAACACACACAAGTGCAGAGCAAACACCCTGAGGCCACTCAGCCTGACTCCATGCAAACATGTGTCCAGCAGACAGCCCTTCACCTGTGGCTCCCCAGCAAGACAGGTACCTCGGGGGTGCCAACTCATTCTGAGTCCATTATGCCTGGCCATTCATAAACCGCTGTCTAACGTGTGAGGAATAAACTCTCAATGTGTATGAGGAAATTGGGGAAGGAGATTGAAAGGTTACTTAAACGGAAAAAAAAGAAGTTCAGGAAGGCAAGATGGTAGAGAGACAAGAAAAAGACCTTAAAAGATAGAAAGGATTTGCCAAAGAAGAGAAAGCAAAAGAAATGATTCCGAATGGGTTAACCTGCAGCTAGGAAGTTAAGGAAGATTATTGATGGGTGAAGACTATGGAATAAAGTGAATAAAATTTCTCAGAAGTTGCTGAGAATATGGTAAGCAGCATGATTATCAAATTATGAATTGGCTGCAATGGCATTCTAGGGGGACACTAGGAAGGTGAAGCAAATGTTCCTGAGATGACAGTAGCAGGTGGAAAGTTGTTTCAGGGGAAGATCAGTCTTGCAGAGGGTGTATCAGAGGAGGGCAAGTGTGAGCAAGCAAGGAAATACTAAGTGTATACGGTTCCTTCACTGAGTGCACCCAGCCCCGCGGTCAGCCTTGAGAACAAGCAGGACTTCAGGTACTGGAGCTACATTTCAGTCATCAAGACTTGAGAAGACACCCTTAACTCAGGTCTTCTCTTCAAACTCCATCTTTCCTTCTTGACCTTCATTTGGCCTCTTCCCTTACCCTCCAGCTGTGGACTGAGGCCACAGAGCAAGATGGGTCACTAGTGTCCTCCATCCCCTGGCGACTGTGGTTCACATCAGTGGAGTACCAAAGGCAATAACCAAGTAACAGACACAAGAGTGTATGAAGAAGAAGAGATTCTGATAAGGCTTTCTGTGACAGTGTGGGCCAAGTCGGCTCTATATGGCTGGTATCACGTGAATTATGAGCAGCCTTAGGGGAGAAGTGCTCAGAAGGCAGAGCCTGGCTCTCGAGAGGCTCTGCGTGCTCACAGCCCACTCCAAGACCTCAGTTACAGCTTCGGCCCCCAATATCTCTCCCTCTGCCTGCTCACAGTTTTTGAAGTCTTCTTTCCTCCACATTTCTCTTGAGAGGTGGAGGAGGAAGATGAGCTTCAGGCCAGCTCAGACTCCCCTGGGATCCCAGCAGGATGCCTATCATTAACCTCCCACCTTCTAGGAAGCTCCTAAGATTTTCACATTTGGGGCAGTTCTCATTTCAGCTGTGCTTCAAATTGCTGGCTGGAGACGGCCTGTTGGAAGGTGGCTAAAAGCAAGTAGCAATCCTTCGGGCAGCCTGGCCCTTCTCGACTGTCAGTCATCTTCAGGGATATTCTGGGAAATGTTGTTTGTTCTAGAGAAGGGAGGGAAACAATCCAATTGTCCAATAATGCTTGAATGGAAAATAAATGATGCTATATGCATGTGATCACATAATATCAAACAGTCAAAAATCAAAGACCTAGATCTCTATGGATTCACGTGGATAAATCTTGAAAACATAATATTGATTGAAAGAAAATAAGATAAACAATGTTAGATTGTGATAACAGGTATGTAAGTGTTTAAATATTTAAATCAATTCAACATATTGCTTCTATATATACAGATGCAAGAAAATAAACTTTATCCAAAGAACACATTATTTACATTTAATATGCTCATTTATCTAGGAGACCCAAAAGAACCCACAGATAAACTAGCAGGAACTAATAAGACGGTTCAACAAGGCACACACATACAAGATCAATAAATTTTAAAAGTCAATCAGGCTCCTCTACACTGGCGATAACAAATTAGAAACTATAAAAGAAAATAAGAAAAAAAGAAGATCTAAAAATTGTCACAAGAGCCGTATAAATTATTTAGAGCTAAGCATACGTAGAAGGCAATATAACTAACGAACTGAGTATGAACAGTTAAACTCCGCCCAACCCAAGGTTAGGAAGAGACTGTTGTTACTTTATGAGAACAGACCCTCTTCTTAAGGAGCAGATCAGTAAGTGAGAGTGAATCAAAGAAACACAGCATTTGAAAAGTCAGCTAGTCCAAGCCTCTTGATTGCACATACAGAAGCTGAAGCCCAGATAGGTTGAGTTACTTGCTAAAGGGCCCAATGTCCTGACTCAAGGACTAGCATTTTTCACTCAGTCGCAAGACACAATCAAATGCAGTACCTTGGAAAGAGATGGGGAAAAAATGAAGAAATCAATTATATAGTTCCTCATCTTTAAGTACAGAAATAGCCGTGACAAAATTACACGTATTGAGGGAAAATTGAAGTGCAGAGTTTAAAATGTCAATAATCCACAGGGAAACTGGAGACCATTTAAAACATTCATATTAAATCTCTCTAGAAAAGACATTAAAAGATCTCCAATCAAAATGTGAATTTTATAATAGACATGGTATGATACAATTTATAATAGATATGGTAGGAACCTTTCCCTTTCACGGGAAAGCTTCGGCTGGGAAAAAGGAATTGTTCTTGAAAATGGGGCCTGTGCTATTGCAGACACTGTGCTCAACCTAGGTCCACCGAATGCTCTGATGTCATCACTGAGGTCACAGAATTCCACTGTGAGCCTGGCAACCTTGCAAACATAACAGCCCTGGTGAGCACTAGGCACTACTGCTGGTTCACCAAGTGGTACAAGTTTTTCAGCCATTTAGGAGACTTGACTATTTTTGTTTGTATTGAATCATTTCAACGGATTGCCCAAGAGCCAAGAAGGGCCAACCTGTAGGGAAGAGGAGGAGTTGGACATCTCTTGAGGCATCTTCTAAGGGAGACTTCTAGTTGGTACGATGGAACGGCGACAAAAGAGGAAACATCTGGAAAATGAAGAGTCCCAGGAAACGGCCGAGAACGGAGGAGGTATGTGGGGGGCAACTTGTCTGGGGCACATGGGTTTCTGCCAAACTGAAGCTTCTCTAGGAAGCGGGGGACTGAGAACTTGTCACCTGTGAAGCAGGGAGCGAGAGACCTTGTCTCACTGATGCTGCCGTATCTATCCGGAGGGTCCCTGTGGTGTGAGACGGCACAGAACGGCCAGATGCCCCCTGGGAGATGGGAGGTCAGCTCCGCTGGTCTGAGGACTCTCTCCTGGGGCAGCCGGGCCTGGAGCTTTGTCGGACTCACAGCAGGCTGCATCCTGCTTGCACAGACCTAGAGGTGCAGCTTATCTCAGTCCCCGATTTCTCTCTTATGCTCTTGGATCTTTCCTAGGGGTCATGAGGTGGGGGATGTGAAGGATGCAAGGATGCTGAGAGAGGCCCATGAGTTGCTTGGCCTCTTTTACCAAAGTGGAAAGAGAAGCCCCATGAGTTGAAGGCCCTGTTGAAAAATATCTTGACAAGTGGAATGCACTTTGAAAGAAGATTGTTTGTCTAGGGATGGTGTCATATTGAAAACAAGGAGGTTTTATTCCTTCAACAGGAAGAATTTCCCAAAGGAGATCAAGGGAAGGGAAGGGTTTTCCAGAAACTGAGACCGCGTGAGCGGGGGTGAGAAATGGCCTCAGGGTCCTGCGGGGAGCTCTGAGAGCCACGGGCCACGTGGTCCCTGTGTGCATTAAATGTAGGCGAGTAGCTTGCCCTGGGAGAGGGGTGGTCACCCCAGAGCTCCAGCTAGAGGGCTCTGCCCCAGATTAGAGCCCAGTAGCTCCTACCAGGCCCAGGGCCCTGGAGACTGTAGGATGGGCCCTGGGAATGGAGCTCTAGACAGCAGGCAGATTTCCAGGCAGTGGCTGGGACAGGCTGGGGAAGGCAATGACTGCCCCTGACCATTCAGAATATTTTGCCCTATGTTCCTGTGTGTGTGTGTGTGAGTGTGTGTGTGTGTGTGTGTGTGTGTGTGTGTGTGGTAGTGCAGAGAAGAGAGAGATGAATGGGGGTAGAGTGCTTACCAGATATAAAGTCTGCGTGGTAAAGTTCTTGTCACCCTGCCTGGACCTGGCTGACACTCGGTGTACGTAAGAGTGTATACAGAATTCTTGTTAGGGGTGTTTTATGAGACAGTAACTCATACACCCATGTACACTCTGATGCAGCAAAAATATCACACACCCCACATATAACTTCCTTAGTAAACCACACACAGCACATGGAGGTATATACACGCATCCCTCCTATACTACGTTCTCATACAACCCACCTGTATCACAATCCTGTCCTCCAACACCAAACGCTGGAGATGAGATATGTATATAGACACACACACTATATATATAGGACACACACACACACACACTATATACATGTATCTCCTCAACTCTTGCACAAACACAACTAACTTCAGCCATCTCTAAATACCTCTATAAGAACCAGTCACGTGTCATACACACCACACTTATAACACATTCTTGAGTAATGCCAGACCCGCTTTGTACAAACCACAGTAAACCACAGTCTCAGTAACCCATGTCAGGATTGCCAGAGAAAATATGGGCTATCCAGTTCAATTTGAATTCTAGATAAAGAACAATTAATTTTTCAGTATCCGTATGTCCCACATATTGTATGGGCTATACTTACACTAAAACTAAGTCAGGCCAAATACTGCATGGGAATACTTACACTAAAAGATTATTCTGGGTTTATCTGAAACTGAAATTTAACTGGGTGCCTTGTATTCTTGTTCGCTAAGTCTGGCAACCCTTATATACTTACCACCAGCTGATGTATTATATATTTATTGTAGTTTTGTTTAGTGTGTGTCTTCCCCTACTAGAATGTGCAGCGTTACCAAAGACTACAACAATGGAAGAGTGCCGGATACACAGGAGTAGCTGCTTACTGAATCTTGGTGAATGAATGAATGAACACACACCATAAATACAAGCCACACCATGTAATGAGGAAACGTTACATGTCCCAGAATTCCTGACTTGTGAACAGAAACCATGCACACAAAGGCCACAGACACAGATAGACACGTCTGCACTGTGCTCCCCATGCCAACCCCACACTTACCACAGACTTAACTGATACACATCACTCACTCTTCCCACACACTCACAGTCACCACCGAGGCCTACATTACCAACTAGACAGTGAGAGAATAAGTATTGATTGGAATTAGATCCTGGAGGATCCACTGGGAACCACACTCTCAGCTGTGTGTATTCACTGCACCTGACACGTGTCACACACTCAGTAAATATTTGTGGACAGAGGACTGATGAACCCACCCTGAGCCTTTCATTCCTCCCTCAGGAATCTCGAAGTCACAAGAGGATCCCCCTCGGCTTGGATCCACTGTGGTGGCCCAAGGCTGCAGCCCAGGGGCAGTGGAGGTCTCCTCTGCCTCTAAATACTTCTTCTGTACTTCTACTCTGCGCAAGCTCAGCTACGCTGGTAAGGGCGTGGGGCTCCTCAGGTGACGGGGTGCTTGGCTGTGAAGCAGGAGGCACACAGATCCCAGGGAGGCTGAGAGGAAATCCAGGGTCATCAGAGGTGATGAGGGCTCTGTGGAGGAGCCTGGGCAGGATGGCTGAGCTGTTCCGAGGGCGTGGATGCCAGCTGAGTCTGGGGGTGTGTGTGTGAATACTGCTACTACCATGGTGGGGAAGTCAAGGAGCAGGGGCCGGAAAGGTCTGGGCTTGAGGTGGAGGGAAGAGGGACCAGATTAAGCATCTTCAGAGGAAAATGTAGGCTTTGTCTTTGCCTTTGCTTCCAGAGAAGGACAGAGTTCTGCATCATACACCTCCAGCCTGAGAGCAGGACCATCCAGCTCAGGTGCACACAGCTCACACATACACGCGCCCTCCAGGCACAGCCCTTCTCAGTGCACATCAACCCCAAGCACGTGCTCCACAGTACTCTCCTGCACCACAGCCCCATTCCACAAGGAATGCACCACCGATATTCCCAAACTCACACTCCTCATCGTACACGCATCCAGCCGCATCCCTCACATACTACAGCCCTCACCACCATACTCCACACCCCTGTATACAGACACCGCTCCAGTATACCCCCCCACGCACATGAAAAGCCCACAGATGACACCACATACACCACTCCGTCCTACGGCCAACGGACACCAAGCTCACGACATTGCTATGTCGTGCCAATGTCCCTCTCTCGTCTACCACACCTGCTCCCTCAGCTTCCGGCATGGCCCATGCATGTTATTATGATTTTAATTTCCTTTTTCAGGAATCCGGAGATTTCATCGAGACACTGCCCAGCCTAGACCACCCCTAGCCCAGGATCAGGAAGAAGGAGAGACCGCTTCCCCATCACACTGTGTCTCCTCCTCACCCTCTTCACACTGTAAGAACTATCTGCACCCAGACAAAGAGGAAAGGGGCATGAAAATACACTACATGCAGGTACAAGTGAACAAGGGTGTCGCTGTCTCCTGGAAGACAAAGAAACCCTTGGAGTTGCCTGAAAAGCAGCTGAGGATAGAAGAAGTGACCCTTCCTGAGGATGTGTGCGCAGTAGCCACTGACCCCTCTTCTGATGTGTCCACCGAAAGCCTCCTGTCTGACAGTGAGCCCACTGGGGAGGAGAAAGAGTATGAGGAAAGGGCAGAGCCAGGCAGCCCATCAGGGCCACCTGCCGTCGAGGAGAGACCCAGCGCCAAGACAGCGGACTGGATGCTGACCATGGAGACCGGCTTCAGGTGCATGGCCTGCTGCCGGGTCTTCCCCACCTTGGAGATCCTCCAGCAGCACGTGAAGGGCGGCGTCCTGCAGGGCTTCAGCTGCCGTGCCTTTCATCTCACCATGGCCCAGCGGATGGGCAATGTGGAATCCGAGAGCACCCCTGAGGAAGAGGACGAGGAGGAGGAGGAGGAGAACGAGGAGGAGGAGGAGGAGGAGGAGGAGGAGGAGGAGGAGAAGGAGGTAGAGAAGCAAGAAGAAAAGGAGAATGAGGGAGAGCAGCCCACGGGGGAAGGCCCCATCCCAAAGAGACCCCGCAGGCAGGGTCTTTTCTCTCCTTTGAGTTCCAAACAGCAACTGAGATTCATGGGACAGAAGATCCTGGAAGACGGTGTGGCCGTCCCTTGGAAGAGGTAAGGCTTGAAGCTGGCAGTCTTCTGAGCCTATGTCACGAGGGCCCAGAGGAGTCTAAGGGAAGGGGCCGCACACATGTGCTGGTTTACCTAATGGCTCTGCAGTTGCATCAAATGGGACACACCCAGCACTAACAAAGGCATTGACCTCTGTTGACGTAAACAAGAAGGTGGAGCCTTTTCCTAGGAGTTTTCTCAGGGTCTGCACGATGGACCTCAACTCTTAGAGGACGTACTGCCAGCAGCTCCTTCTCGGCAGAGAGAGCCAGGAGTGGTCTCAAGAGAGGACAGGGGCCCTTGCAGGACCAGAACTTTGAGGTCTGAGAGCCTTGGGCCTGAGCCGAGATCTCACCCGGACCACTGGACCTAGCCTTCTGTGACAAAGGGGAATATGAAAGAGAGTCACGTGGAAATGAGGTCCCCCGAGATATGGAAATGTTCCAGAACCTTCGTTGCGTGGTAGTTGATCTGGAGCCAAGCTCACTGTGGTGTGTGTGGCTCTGAGCATTAAGGCAATGCTGGAGGGTAACCCTGACCAGCAGAGCTTGGAGTGCTTCTTGTCTCTTCCTGTCCTACCTCATTTGTTTTATCCCTTCCAGGGAGAAGAAAGGACCCTCGGGAGAGTAGCAGACAGAATGCCGTGGTCTGAAGGAGGATGAAGGGACCGGCACTCAGTCTAACATCATATGACAATAGAAGCGTCCTATGCAATAAAGGGCATTTTCCAAAACTTTCCTGGAGCTTTTATTTAAGGACATTTTTCTATCTATGCATCTATCTGTCATCTACATCTGTATCTTTCAAGGTTTGTGAACAAGCTTTCACATAAGCACTAGAGACGTCCGCCAGCATTTTCCAGAAGAGGCCTGCAAATTGCTGGGGACTCCTCACAAATAGGGAACGGCCACAACCCCTGCCACACAGACTATGCGCGTGGCCCTCCTGACGTACTCCCACTCTCTCTCTGAATTTCCCAACGTCTGAGATGAGGGTGCTGGCTGGAGGCAATGATCACGTGCAGGCTGAATCTTCTCCAGATTCTGATTCTCTTCCTGGGCATATCGTCCTCAAGCACAGTCTCCATGTCCCTGGCCACACTGATCTCTCTCCTTCAGTCCTTCCCTCCCTCCCTCTCCTGCCTCCCAGTGCAGAGAATACTTTTTTGCATTTGAGACGACATTTATTTTTGGTTCACAGAATTCTCACCTGTTCTACTGTGGCCTCCGTTGTGAACATTCCAAAGCTGAGACTTTTCTGTTTTTCTCCCTCATTTCTGCTGAGTCTTTACCTTCCTAATGCAGTGAACTCACAGTGCCTAGCTGACTGGATGGGGAAAAAGATCCAGGGAGCAAAGAGAAATAATAAAAGAATATATCAGTTAATTTTTCATAGTGTTATCCAACTACATATTTTTAAAATTTTGGAATAATATTAGGAATCTTCTCTTTATAAAAAACTGAATTATCGGGCTTCCCTGGTGGAGCAGTGGTTAAGAATATGCCTGCGAATGCAGGGGTCATGGGTTCGAGCCCTGGTCTGGGAACATCCCACGTGCCACGGAGTAACTAAGCCCGCGCGCCACAACTACTGAGCCTGCGCTCTAGAGCCCGTGTGCCACATCTACCGAGCCCACGTGCCACAACTACGGAAGCCTGCGTGCCTAGAGCCCATGCTCCGCAACAAGAGAAGCCACTGCAATGAGAAGCCCGTGCACCACAGCCAAGAGGAGCCCCCGCTCACTGCAACTAGAGAACGCCCGCTAGCAGCAACAAAGACCCAATGCAGCCCCAAATAAATTAATTAATTTTTAAAAATTGAATTATTTTCAAGGGTACAATGTATAAAAGTACAATAAAAGCCCCCCTTCATAATCCCCCAACCCCACTCTCAAGATGGAATCGATATGCTGTGATACAAGTTATAGTCGTAGTACTACTCCTCCTCCCACCACATCCGAAATCCTCTGAGCCAGGTGCAGCAGCTTCCTTTCACAATGCTAGGACCCGCCACAAGACACATGATAATCCCTTTGGACATTTCAAGGAGCGGCACCAAGGGAACAGTACCGGGGAAATGCCACTGACAGCTCAGAATATCCATGGCATTTCTAGAGCCTCGGCACTGCTCTCGCTCTGGGAATGAAGGTCCAAAAAGCACATCGGAGAATGTTCATAGTTGTAAACAAGCTCCACCTTTGAAACACAATCTACATAGAACCACATATACAAGCCTGCACGATGGATGAAGCCAAGGTCTCCTCCATGATTTCCCTTCTGACCACCTTATTGTCTCCTCAACCATAAAAGGTGAACTTGAAACTCAGGACCTTGCCTTGTCACCAGAAACATCCAAGCTTGGATCAGTCTTTCTAAGACCAGATACTTGCTCTCTGAACTATTAGAGACTTGTCACATACACACAGGTAGAACAGGATTATTTCTATCTACCTGGGGACTTGGAGTCTTTCACATTGCTCCTGTTAAAACTCTCAGAGCACCAAAACTTTACCTACAAAGGGTTCAAGCTATGACACTCCCAATTTTCACAAACCTCCTCATCTCTTGTGAGTCACCTGCAGCCAATTCCAGGAATTGGAAACATGGTTGTGAGGATGAAACTGACTTTGGGGCTCCCCTTGGATATGGTCTTCCAGACTTACCAAAAGGCCATTAAGAGGACGGTTTACCCCACCTCAGGGAAACCCGAGGCAGTACTTGCAGTCAAGGGCTGGCCATGGCTTCTGAGCTACATCCAAAAAGAATTTCATACTGTACCTGGATCTGCTGATGCCATTTCTGACTGTCCGAGAGCCAGCATGTACCGTTCCTGAACTGCCTTCATTGTGGATCATCAGTAGGGCTGTCACCTTTACTAAATAAAAATACAGGATACCCAGTTAAACTTGAATTTCACATGAATAATAAGTCATCACCTTTAGTATAAGTAGATCCTATGTACTATTTGGGGCATACTTACGTTAAAAATGTACTCGTTGTTTTTCTGACATTCATATTTAACTGAAGAGCCTATATTTTATCTGTCAACCCTACTCAGCAGAAATGATGGAGGCTTATAGATATCCAAGAGATGCCTCAGAGCATCCTCAGCTTTTATTTCTATGTCCTGGACAGTGAGCCCGAGCTTCCCACTCCCATTAATTGGCTATAATGGAGTATAGTCTCCATTTTAGAGGGTTTGCTACTTGTCATTGTTATTATCTTCCTCTCACAGCAGTGAGAGGCCCGCATATTGCAAAACAAACAAACAAACAAACAAACAAAAAGGAATAAGCTTGAATAATTCCTCCAAATCTCAGTGGTTTAAAACAACAAAGGTTCATTTCCCACTCGTTGTACATGCCCATCATGGGCTGCCTAGGAGTTCTGCTCTTCGTTTTCCTTATTCCTGCCCCCTGCTTGACAAAGCCACCTCTCTCAGTCATCTTTGTAGAGAGAAAGAATTCTGGAGCCTCACACTGGCAGTGTGAGTTCTCGCCCAAAAGTAACACACATTACTTCCACCCAAAATTGTTGACCACAATCTTATTTTTAGGGAAACCACTGCCCAAAACTGCCTGCCCTGACCAGGCCCGACAGTAACCACTTTCACGAGTTATCTTAAAACAGGAGGTCCTGGTAAGGAACGCGGAACTAACCAACTACCACCAACCGGAAGAATTAGGGAAAGGTCAAAAGGAGAGAGGAGACTCCTGTCCATATGTCCTACCAACCTCCCAGAATCCTTCTCTCTGGAACCTATCTTAGCTGAGCAATGTGTGCACCACCAGAAAGGATCCTGAGTCAGAATGACTGGCCGGAGACAACCCAGAAACTAACCCCATCACCATAAAACCTGAGACTGCGAGCCACATGGCAGAGCAGTTCTCCTGGGTTCCCTTCCCCTCCTGCTCTGCACCCGGACACCCCTTCCCAATAAAGTCTGTTGATTTGTCAGCACGTGTGTCTCCTCAGAAAATTCTTTTCTGAGTGGTAGGCAAGAGCCCACTCTTGGGCCCTGGAAGAGGTCCCTCTTCCTGCAACATTATCATGTGTCTCTCCATTTTCTAAACTCCTTAGGCGAAAGTAATTGTGAACAATACTACTGAATAGTACAGAAACCATACAGAAAAATTCTAATCCCTCCCTGTTAAATAGGAGACTTGACAAAACCACCAAGCTATGCATTCACAAAACTGGGTCTAGAACTCACATCTCTTAGGTCATGATTCAGAACCTTTTCCCACTATGCTATATGTTAGGATTTTTACACCAAGACAATGTAGTTGGGTTAATAATGCCTTTCATTTTTTGTTTTTGTTTTTTTTTTCATAAATGGATTCAGGAGGGAGGCTTTGGAAGCCCCTAAAACACTTGCCTTAACCTGAAAAGCAACTGGAAAATAATCCCACTGCCTTTTGAAATGTTTGACCTAGTAAAGATTAGATGTCTGCGAGGCTTTTATGTTCTGAATATAAGGAATAAAAAGGAAACAATCTTCCTAAGACTTTAGGAAACAGGCGGAAAAACTCTTGACTCCCACTTTGCTATTTTGATTAGCTCGTTGACACTTCAGTTCTTTGACTAATAGCAGTGGCAACAGCTGGAGTTTAGCCAAGATATAAGTATATATAATAGGGTGGCGGCCCCTGCAGAACCACATACCACTGTAAATGCTTTAGCTCAATCCTACTTGCTCATAGGTCTGTGC
Source organism: Mesoplodon mirus (assembly GCF_964341445.2). NCBI lineage: Eukaryota > Metazoa > Chordata > Mammalia > Artiodactyla > Ziphiidae > Mesoplodon > Mesoplodon mirus. The sequence continues at coordinate 332,643 of NW_028295578.1, read as the reverse complement.
AAAGTAACAAATGGTTCTGAAACATTTATTCCAAATAGCTTTCTTATTATTACTTTAAAGATAACTTGGCTGCCAAATACTTGCTCCCTGGTGAAAAAGAATGCATATATGGGAGGAGGATTTATGTATCAAGATATGCTGCTTATTTCCCTCCTGCTGATACAATGCACATCTAATGAATTAGAGGTAATCTTCCTCTCTTCCCCAAATTGTAGATAAATGAGTATGTCGTTTCTCCCTCCCTTCAATTCATCCTGGTCATAGTTATTTTCTTTAAGAATATTATTCCCCTGCTTAAATCTTAAATGGCTTCCCAATGCGAGAAGAATAAAACCGAAAAGAGTCAACCGAACGTTCAAAGCCCCGTAGGGTTGAAGACCCTGCCGAGTTTTCCAGACTAAGCGTAACACTCACCTTCCCGCCTCCACTCAACTAGGCCAGACTTCCCTCCCTCCATCAGAGGACAGGCGCTTGCTCAACTCATTTCTTTCAAGAGTATAATTTTTCAAAGTACAAATTGTTTTTAAGTTCAATTAGAATCCCACTTTCTACAGGAAGCCCTTCCAGATATCCCAGTGAGAATGGACCACACATTTTCCCAGCATGTTAGTTGTACCTCTGTGATAACTCTTTTCACATCCTTCAATCGGGCAGACTCTTAATGAATGCGTCTGATTTCCCCCACAACATAGAGTAGGAGCCCTTGGCAAGTAAGAGGCCATGATTCCTTATCTCTGGATTTTCCACATCTCCTTGCACTGAGTATGATCCCTAGCAGGACCCTATGGGCTCCTGGGCACAAAGCCTGTATCGGTGTCCCCCATTTCTTGATTACAGGAAATGGCTTCATTCAGCCTCCATGACCTTCCCTGAGTTCCAAGGAGCAGGTTCAAACAGTTGCTAATTAGAGAAGGGAGGGGATGCGAGACAAGGGAGGAATAGTCAAAAGAAACACTAGTGCAGCCTTCGGGCAGGGTCTTGGTTCCCCCTTAAGGGATACACATAACAATATCTTTGACCTGTTTTGCAGATACTGAAAACCCCACTAGGTGGGAGAAGTTAATGGTGTGCTACCCACAAACACACAGACCCCAGAACCAGTTGGAACCGTAAGGTTGATGATGCTGACACCCACTTACCTCACCACCAACCAATCAGAGAAATGTCCATGAGCTGATCATGCTCTCCTCTTTGAACGATTACTATAAAACTCCTCACTACCCTCTCCAGGTCAGGGACACAGAGTTTTGAGGGCAATCGCCTGCTCTAGCCCCCTTTGCCTGGCAAAGCAATAAAGCTATTCTTTTCTACTTCACCCACAACTCTGTCTTGAGATTTAATTCAGTGTCAGGGTACGGAGGCCGGATTCGGCTTCAAGTATGAGCTCCCCTACTTGTTCCTCTATCCCGCAAAAAAAAAAACAAAAGCTTAAATAAATTACCAAAGTACTGGATCTTCTTCCTCCCTAGGCAAAACAATGTCCTGACCAGTGGCCTCTCTTCCTTTTCCCCATACCAGCACAGGAATGCCATCTCTGCATTTATGCTTGCCTGTCACCATGTTCATGTAACTGAACAGAAGTGACAGCCCTCGGGCTTCCCTGGTGGCGCAGTGGTTGGGAGTCCGCCTGCCGATGCAGGGGACACGGGTTCGTGCCCCGGTCCGGGAGCATCCCGCATGCTGCGGAGCCGCTGGGCCCGTGAGCCATGGCCGCTGGGCCTGCACGTCCGGAGCCTGTGCTCCGCAAAGGGAGAGGCCACAACAGTGAGAGGCCCACATACCGCAAAAAAAAAAAAAAATAATAATACTATACACCATGCCCAAATGAAATGAAGTGATGATGAAACATATGAAAATCAATCATTGTAATACAGCAAAATTAACAGAAGGAAAGACAAAACCACGTGATTATATCAACTGATGTAGAAAAAACATTTGACAAAAGTCTAATACCCTTTCCTGATAAAAACACAGTGAACTATTAATAGAAGGAAAGTACTTCAACATAATAAAAGCCATATATGAAAAACCAACAGCTAACATCATACTCGGCAGTGAAAGACTTAAAGCTTTTCCTCTAAGACCAGGAAGACGGAAAAGATACCCACTCTCATCACTACTATTCAACATAGTACTAAATGTCCTAGCCAGAGAAATCAGACACACAAAAAAATAAAATAAAAGGCATCCAAATTTGAAAGGAAGAAGTAAAATGATCTCTGTTTACAGATGACATATTAGGCACAAAAATTCCTAAAGATTACACACACACACACACACACACACACAAACAAACCTGCTGAACCCAAGAAATAATTTTAGCAAAGTTGCAGAATACAAAATTAACAAACACAATGCAGTTGCATTTTTATACATTAACAATGATCCATCTGAAAGAGAATTAAGAAAATAATCTCACTTACAGCAGCATCAAGAAGGAGAAAATGCTTAGGTATAAAATTAGCCAAGAAGGTGAAGAACTTGTACATTGAAAACTACAACACACTGCTTAAAGATATCAAGGAAGATTGTATTTGTATATAAATGGAAAGACATCCCATGCTCAAGGATTGGAATATCGTTAAAATGGCCACGCTACCCAAAGAAATCTACAAATTGAATGCAATTCCGATCAAAATCCCAGTAGCAGAAAAATATCTTATGATTCTTATGGAGCCTCAAGTAGCCATAACAATCTTGTAAAAGAACAAAGTTAGAAGCCTCACACTTCCTGATTTCACAACACAGTACAAAGCAACAGCAATCAAAGTGGTATGGTACTTGTAGAAAAACATTTAGACCAGTTTAACAGGGTAGAGAGCCTAGAAATTAACCCTTGCTTATATGGCCAAACGATATTTGACAAAGGTGCCAAAAATACACAATGGGGAAAACACAATCTCTTAAACAAATGATATTGGAAAACTGGATATCTACTTGCAAAAGAATAAATTAAAGAACGAAGTACAGGGGTTCCCTGTGGCGCAGTGGTTGAGAGTCCACCTGCCGATGCAGGGGACATGGGTTCGTTCCCCTGGTCCGGGACGATCCCACATGCCACGGAGCGGCTAGGCCCGTGAGCCATGGCCGCTGAGCCTGCGCGTGCGGAGCCTGTGCTCCACAACAGGACAGGCCACAACAATGAGAGGCCCGCGTACCGCAAAAAAAAAAAAAAAAAAAAAAGAAAAAGAAGTACAGGACCAAAACTATAAAACTCCTAGAAGCAAGCATAGGGTAAAAATTTTAGGACATTACATTTGGCAATAATTTCTGGGATACGATACTAAAAGCACATACAACAATGCAAAAGTAGACAAATAGGACTACATCAAATTTTAAAACTTCCATGCAGGTAAGGAAACAATCAACAGAATGACAAGGCAACCTATTGGAATGGGAAAAATATTTGAAAATCTTATGTCTAATGTGGGATTAATATCCAAAATATCTGAGGAACTTCCACAACTCAACAAAAAAACCCACAAATAACTGATTTTTTAAGTGCAAAGAACTTGAACAGACAAGTCTCCAGTGAAGATATACAAATGGCCAACAAGCACATGAAAAGATGCTCAACATCACTAAACTTAAGAGAAATGCAAATCAAGGCCACAATGAGACATTATCTCACACCCATTGGGATGGCCACTGTCAAAAGAACAGAAATAACAAGTGTTGGAGAGGACACGGAGAGGTAAGAACCCTGTGCCCTCTTGCTGGGAATGAGAAATGGTGCAGCCACTAGAGAAAATAGTACAGAAGTTCCTCAAAAAATTAAAAATAAAATTACCATATGATCCAGCAATCCCACTTCTGGGTTTATATGCAAAATAATTCAAAGCAGGATCTCAGAAATAAATCTGCACACTCTGCAACATTATTCACAATAGTCAGGAGGTGGAAGCAAACAAAATATTCCTTCACAGATGAATGGACATACAATGAAATATTATACAGCCTTAAAAAAAAAGAAGGGAATCCTGTCAAATGCTACAACATGGATGAATCCTGAGGACATGATGCTAAGCAAAATAAGCCAGTCACAAAAGGACAAATACTGTATGATTCCTCTCATATGAAGTATGTAGAGTACTCAAAATCATAGAAACAGAAAGTAGAAAAGTGGTTGCCAAGGAAGGGCTGGAAGAAGGAGGGTGGGGGAATTAGTGTTTAATGGGTATCGAGTTTCAGTTCTGCAAGATGAAAAAGTTCTAGAAGTCTGTTGCACAACAATGTGAATACACTTAAAACACTAAACTGTATGCTTAAAATGACTTAGATGATAATCACTGTCATGTGTTTTTAGTACAATTTTTTAAATATATACTGACGTCTGAGTGCTAACCACAGAGAATATCATTTAATTTGTCTGGGATGCAGACTGGACACTGGGATTTTATTTTATTTTTTTTAATTTTTTTTTGTGGTACGCGGGCCTCTCGCTGTTGTGGCCTCTCCCGTTGCGGAGCACAGGCTCCAGAGGCACAGGCTCAGCGGCCATGGCTCACGGGCCCAGCCGCTCCATGGCATGTGGGATCTTCCCGGACCGGGGCACGAACCCGTGTCCCCTGCATCGGCAGGCGGACTCTCAACCACTGCGCCACCAAGGAAGCCCGACACTGGGAGTTTTTAAAGGCCTCCTGTAATTCATCAGTGCCATACAGGACCATGGGCCTAGTGTCACATGTTATGACTTTTCCAAGACAGGCTAAAATCAAGATTTTTATCTTTATTTGTAATGTTTATATAAACACTGCTGTTTTTTTTTTTTTTAATGCTGGCAACTAATTTTTTAAATTCTGTGCAAACCAAACACACCACTCTTGCTGCCTCTTGGGCTACCGATCTCCAAGTTCCTTTCTAGCTTACAATGTCTGTGGATCAAAATTAAGTTTCCTGTGTCTCAGTAGGTGGCCTCCTTACCAGGGGACTCTCCTCTGGCTTTTGAATCTTCCTATGTGAAATACTCATCAATAAAATGGGTCACTATGCATAATGGGGTGTCCCAAGAAGTGTATCATGTATCATGGTTACAAGTCCTTGGCATGTGTGGGTTATCGTTTTGGTCAGTATAGTCGATTGGAGGTTTCTGAACAACAATTTCAGGCAGAGAAACCTGGTTCTTTTGAGGGGGTGGGGGGATGTTTGTTTATTTGATTTCCAGTTTGAGAGAACCCTGTAGTTTAAGCTGAATAGTACATGGATTCCTAAATACACTTACCATACAAAAGTTGAATTGCTTTCATGTAAGTAGGACTGGAGAAGTGGGAAGTGAATGACTGTAATTCATCTCCTGCCTTATAAACAGGCTTTTCTTTTTTTTTTTTTTTTTTTTCTTTTTGCGGTACGCGGGCCTCTCACTGTTGTGGCCTCTCCCGTTGCGGAGCACAGGCTCCGGACGCGCAGGCCCAGCGGCCATGGCTCATGGGCCCAGCCGCTCCGCGGCATATGGGATCCTCCCAGACCGGGGCACGAACCCGTATCCCCTGCATCGGCAGGCGGACTCTCAACCACTGCGCCACCAGGGAGGCCCAACAGGCTTTTCTGTCCTGAGCAAACTCGGCTCCACAGAGCCTCCATCCAGGTTCAAAGGGAAAGGTTCAAGGGCTGGAGGAGGGAAAGCAGTGAGCTGAACATCTTCATTCCCTGCTCCTGAGTAACCACTGCTCTTACCCACTGTACTGAGTTTCTACTTAAGCTTTTGTTAGAAAAGGGGTTCAAGTGCTTTAAAGAAAGAAGTTAAAAAAACCCTGACCTAGATGAGGCTATCTAGAATACTCATTAATTTTTCAGATAACACTAATAGAAAAGTAACTGCACAAATAGAAAATACAAGCACCAATGAACAGTGAATACATGGATGGAAAAGAAAGTGGAATTCTGAGGCTATCCAACAAACCAAATCATACGTTATTGTTTATAACACAACTTCAACCTAGAGAAAGCCTAAGTAAGAGCATGGGGATGTAAGGTCCCTTGCAGCCTGCCCACTCACCTTCCGCATGGAGCAACACTCCAGGCTAGATTTTAGTGTCTGTGAGAGTGAAAAGCATGCTTAGCAGTGAGGTTAAGTAAAGGTCTATAACATGAATCTTGAGGAAAGAGTAAAATAACCAAGATTATTCTTTCAAGATAAAAACACTATAAAAGATTGAATCTAAAAAGACAAAGGCTGCAGAAGCAGCCAAAGAAAAAAATAGGTAAATTGGACTATATCAAAATTTAAAACTTTTATGCATCCAACTTTTGTACTATCAACAAAGTGAAAAGGCAGCTCTTGGAATGAAACAAAATATTTGCAAATTATATGTCTGACAAAGGGTTAATATCAAGAATATAAACAGAACTCCTACAACTCAACAACAAAACAAACAAACAACTCAATTTAAAAATGGGCAAAGGACTTGAATAGGAATTTCTTCAAAGAAAATATACAAATATCTAATAAGCGCATGAAGAGATGGCTTTACATCTCTAATATTAGGGAAATACAAATCAAAACCACAGTGAGACACCACTTCCCATTCGTCAGAATGGTTATTATCCAAAAAACAGAAAATAACTATTGGTGAAGATGCGGAGAAATCGGAACTCTTGTGCGCTGCTGGTGGGAATATAAAACAGTGCAACACTGTGGAAAGTAGTATGGCAGTTCCTCAAAAAATTAAAAATAGGATTACTATCTGATCCAACAATTCCACTTTTGGATATATACCCAAAAGAATTGAAAGCAAGGATGTGAAAAGATATTTGCCCACCCACATTCATAGCAGTAGTATTCACAATAGCCCAAAGGAGGAAACAACCCAATTGTGCATCAACGCACGCATGGATAAAGAAAATGTGGTGTACACCTAGCGTGAAGTATTATGCAACCTTAAAAAGGAAAGAAATTCTGACACATGCTACAACGTGGATGAACCTTGAAGATAGTATGTGAAGTGAAATAAGCCAGTCACAAAAGGACAAATACTGTATATTACCTCACCTATATACGATACCTAGAATAGTCAAATTCATAGAGACAGAAAGTAGAATGATAGTTGCCAGGGGCTGGGGGAAGGGAGGAAAGAGGAGTTATTGTTTAATGAGTACCGGGTTCCCATCTTACGAGATGAAAAAAGTCCTCGAAGTGGACAGTAGTGATGGTTGCACAACAGTGTGAATGCCACTGAAGTGTATACCTTTTTATAAAATGGTTAAAATGGTAAATTACATGTTATGTATATTTTACCACAATGTTTTCAAACATTTTTTAAAAACAAAGACTATAAAATCATGAAAGCATGTTAGCCCACATGCCAAGTGAGTTTCATGAGATGCCAGCCACACGGACTTAACGTATTTCTTCTTTACAATATCATCCCACTTCACTTGATAGACATGAGAAGCTGTGATCCATCAGGGTGAACTCTGAGTGCACCTGCAATGGCAGGACTGGTCATAGGGACTGTGACTTAGGAAGGAAATCAATGGAAACATTAAAGAAAGCTTAGAAGGGCTGGTTGAACACAATGAGGTGAGCAGGAATACTGAAAACATTTCAGCCCAAAGGGATTTTAGTGAACCTGATGATTCTCGAACATTACTGGCAAGGCTACTTATAACAGACATCAAACTACTTATTATAACAGGGGAGATAAAAGTCAACTGGTACAGTTTGTGAGAATGAAGTCTTTAGACTACTAACAGGACAAAAGTGTAGACAGTAGGGATTGTTTATCAGACACTAAATGTAATACAGAGAGAAACTAAAGGATCTCATTCCAAAAACACATAAACTTGCCTCATGGATGCTGAAACAATCTTGCGGTTGGAGACAGCAATGATTTCACACATTTTACAATATTAGAAGGTCTGGCCCCCCTTCCTCTGGAAAAGTGAAGATGCTGATTTTTTTTTTTCATCCTCTCTGCTTCAGATGGATCTGAGAAACTCAGACGTGTTTGGCATGACGTGTACCACCATTAAATATGCTTCAAGGAGTTACAATATCAACGGATAATGAATAACGTAAAATTAACCATGAGTAAAAGACAGACCAAATTTGATACTTCCACGAATTGAGAACTAAGAGCAAATTCACAGCAAGTAACAGAAAACTCCAACAAAGGAACCTGGAAAAAGCTCCAAAAGATTGAGTTATAACGTAAAAAAGAATTTTCAAGAAAACGTGTCAATTAAGCTTTTGGCAAGATTTAAGAGCAGAGGCAAAGCTCTCAAGTTCATGGTGGTGTTAGAGGATCCAATCCCCCTGCTGTGCCTGAGGTAGGCAGTGAAGGAAGAAGATAAAGACATGATGCTTCGTGGGAGCAGGAAGATACACAAAGAGCTGCCAATGAGCTCCATCAGCAAGTGGCCCCCCAGCCCACTGGCAGCACAATGGGAACCAGACACCTGCGCACAATGCCTGAAGCACACACCAGAAGGATGCTCTGCGTCCAGAGACATGCCAAGCTTCAGCGGCAAAGACCTCTCCAGGTGGGAAAAATGTAATTGACCTATGTGCTTTTCTTCTTTTTATTCCTCTTTTTATTGATGTCAGGTCACTGAATATTCATATCATAAAAGCTATGTTCCATTTCATAGAGATAGCCATTTCAGGGTTTGGGATTTAGACAAATGATCTACTTCACAACAACCATCCATAAGACCCACATCACTTTACTTCTCAGTATTCAACCTTCCTAAATCCTCCCAGATGGCTACATTTTACCAAAAGACGTCTCTCCATTCACAGGAGCAGGGCTTCATGGGGGAGCAATTGCTCACACTTTCTGTGACTCGCCAACCGCGTTTCTTGTGAGTAAAGGTCACCACGGCTTAATAACACTTTCTGTGTAGAATACGGAGAGGAACACAATTGCATTTTATAATCAGATCTACGTTTGTCCTTGTGACATAGCAACAGAGGAGAATAAAACATTCACTGACTGTCAAGCCTCGAAAGATGACTTTAAATCACCCAGCTTTATGTTTCAGTGGCCTTTTTTATTGAAACATAATCAACTCATATTTGATGAAACAGACACAAGACTATGGGAAGAACAACGATTCCAAATGTGGAGAAGGTCTGGACTTCTTACTGTTTGTTATTTCAGTAATTTAAGCATTTTGAGATTCAGGTCTATGAAACTCCTTTCTAACCCAAGTCAAGGACTTGGTCTCTCTCCAAAGTTTTTTAAAGAAAACACGGATTGAAAGTCAATGCACATCAGTCATGTGGGGGAAAGGCGGCTTTTGTAGTGAGATATGGATCTGCATCTCAGCCTTATCACTTATTAGTTACATGACCTGACATTCGTGTCGTTACCTCTCTGAGCCTCAATTTTCTGTCTGTAACATGGTGCTGATAATGCTTACTTCTGCTGCTTGCTGAGGATATTAAATGGGGTAATGAATCAACATTACCTGGCACAGAGCCAGGGGCATGGTCAATGTTTTAAAAATTGAAGGTAAAAAGAGGTTAGGACATTTCTGGCTTCTATATGTGCTGAGGAGAAGGAAGAAGGTGGGGAGAGAAGGAAAGAAAAGAAGGAGTATCACAGCACAATGCACTGATACCCCTAAGATACGTCACTATCCTAACATCCTTTCTAACAGAAACACAGAATAGAATCGAAGACCCATCTTATGCAGCCAACTCATAAAGCAGGTATAGGACTCCCACCATAACATCAGGAGTCCAACGGGTTCCACTGTAATTAACTTGGATTTGTACTCAGACCATTCAGATGTGAGGATAAAATCATTTCTTAAATAAACTAAAGGGAACTTAAAGCTATCCCTCTACCCCCAGTCTCTACTGCAAGGGCTAAAGAATTTCCATATTCGTCTCCCTTTCCCACTCACTTCAGACATGCCATGTCCCACCAAGATGCAGTTATCCTACTTCCCTCTCTTCCATCTCTGTTTGGGTGAAAAAAATCATCCATTCCTGTATTGGTTCAGTCTTTTGGACCATTTCTAACCGATTTTCTTCATATCTCATCACAGAATGATAACTTTAGGCAAGGCTTGAAGAGTAAACTGCAGCCAGCTAGCAAATTCAAAACAAGCCCAAGGTCAGCAGCACACCAGTGAGACCAGGGTTCATTACTTAAACGTTAGAATCATTTCACATGAAAATGAAAAGGGGGGTTAATCAGTTAATGAATCTGGCACAGCAGCATCCAGAGCGGCAGGGGAGGACAAAACACTGAATGAGTTCAGAAACCAAGGAGACATTATAAACAAAGAGGGCCATTGCCTACATGTCCCTGCTTCTCTCCTTAAGATCTGAATGTCCTTTGAATCCTAACATTTAAGAGTGCAACCCTTTCCAGCTCTGGGAGGCTTGAATGCCTCTAGTGAAATGCCAGCGTTAATGAGAGTCTAATATACCTTTCCACCTGCAGCACCTGTGCAGACAAATTGTACCAGGCTTCAGACAAGCTGAAAAGCCTCCGTGTGCTGTAGATGGAACAGCTGGTAGAGTCAGTGTTCATTTGCTGAATGGTTCCTGTAGTCCCAGCTTGAGCTGGATAGGAAACTCTACAAAGGTAGCTAACTCGGAGCTTCCACGCAAGAAACATCTGTCAACTCAACAACTTTGTGTGAGACGCCTGCCTTCTCGGCTGTGGCGAATGACGACAAAGACTGCCACCAGATAGACTGACAATGGTAGTCAACACGTCCTTTCTGAAATGACACAGCAAGACTCCATCGCCACTAGCTCCAGTTTTGAAACAACATCTGGCACAGAACCAGGGTCATTTACCCACCCCCCTCCTTGGAATAAAATGAACACTTGGTTATTCACAATGCATTTGGTCCCCTTCCATTGAGAGGTATTTTAGCTACCTATTTGTTCTATCTATTGAGTTTATTCTGCATCATTGTATCTACTCTACAAAGCCTGTAAGCATTATTATCAAAAAGAAAGATGAAGAACACCTTTTCAGGAACAGAGTGGTAGAAACCTTCAAACCACCCAACTAACTTCAAAGCATTATCTAACTCCCAGAATTACCCCAGTGGGTACAAGCACATACTATGGAGAGAGTGTATTTTTCAATAAAATATTCCCTTTGTGGGCTGAAACATGCCCTATCTTCTTATGAAATTATTAGTTCGTTATTAAAATTCTTCAATTGAACTATTTCTTGAGATCTGTTCCTCTGCTGACTCATACCCGCTATCACTGATCCTAATCCCACCCTGTACCAGAGATTCTCAGTAAAAGGAAACGAGAAGATTGTACATACACAAAGCCTACGTTCACACCTTCTCTCCAAAACTAATACACCAATAAAGCCAATAAACCAGTTGAAAATCAACAAAGAGAAAAAGAGATCCTTCCATGCTCCATGCCCACCTGATCTCACATTGTCCTACTTCTACTCTCAGCTTTGTCTTCCATTTCTAGATCTTTTCCTACCTTTTGGGAAAATCTGAACTTATCTTCTGAATGAGAAAACTAAATGCCTTTAGTGAATACTCACCCCTACATCTTCCTTCACTACACAAACTTCATCATGCATTTTCAAGGCAAGCACCTTATCTGAGCTCCCCCTGACTCTCCACAATGAGGGAAGGGGACTGTCCAAAATTTCCCATCAGAATGAAGTTGGATGCAAACAAAGAGCCATCCGAACTTTAAGGCTACAATAGGTTGTTCTGAATTTCACTCTTTGAGGAAAAGCATTTCTTTAAATGATGGTCCTTTAAAATGTTAATCTATTGCCAATGTGCTTCAGCATCACTTTAGGGAAAATCAAATGACACTCTGTTTCCTATAGACACTTTACAGTCTACAAGCTGAGGTGATTAACGCTTGATATTCAGTACAACATGGTGGCCCAAAAGCTAATAAGAAACTTATTATGAATGACTTCACAGCCTAAGACAGTAGCCTACAATTCCTTCCCATTACTGGTTCTGTCCTCCAAGTCTAATGAGTATTCCTGCACATAACTTTACACTTTGATTTTTTATCATTACCAAGCCATCAGACATGGATTAGGAGCAAAGTCAAAGTAATAGGAGGTTATATCCCAATATTATTTTTGAGCAACTAACAGTTCTCACTTGAATGAAATGAATTTTATTTTACACCAAACTCAATGATATAGCTGTCGTCTGGAACTTCAGTGCTATACTCTACTTCCTGGAAGTTTAGCTCATTGGATTCCTGGATTTCAGCACAGAAACCCTGATTTCCACTCTTCAGGCCTGCCATTGAGTTACTATGTAATCATGCCTAAGTCATTTTTTGATTTGTTTGCTTTTTCTCCATTGGTAAAATGGCAATAATCCAAATTCTCCAAGCCAGGGACCTCATTTTAGGATTTATTTTTAAGCTATGTTTCTAGAAGCCCTAAAATTCTGCATAGTTGTTTCAGGTGTTACATACAAATAATTTAGTCCAAATTTTTTATTTTTAATGTATATTTTAACACTGTGGGAATATTCTAGGAGTCACTGACTCACAAGTGATATATATTAGGTTTTAACACATTTTGGTGAACCCCCTTGCAAGGCATGTTTGGTTAACTCATTCTTGTCTGCAAATCTCAGTGTAAGACTCCTACCAAATTTGTGTATATAAATGACCTTACTTTAAATATGTTATTTATTAGTAAGTGTGTAGATTGGCCCTGGTCATTTTTTTAAAACAGCAGTACCTGCTTTGCTCTCATTTCTAAACATGTGTAATCAAGTCCTCATGTCTGTGAAAGCCTTTGTCAAAGCCTACATGCTAAACCAGTCCATATTGGGCATGTGCAGTACCTAGTCTTAGCATGCAACCTTTGGGCAATGAGGCAAGATGGTGCTAGTGGTATAGTGAGAAACTGCTAGAGCCAGGTTACAAGGGCTGCTTGATTAATGGCAGATTTTGCAATCATGTTGGGGAATCATGCTGGATTTTCAGGGTGACAAACAGTTTTCAGGATCCCAAAGGGTTAGATGAGACACCATTCTGGGTTTCATGCAACTGGATAGGACCTCAGAGAATGGAAAATCCATGTTCCTTGAACATCGCACAGACTGGCCTATTGGTACAATTGGCTAAGTACATATCATCTAAGTTTATCACGGTAAACTGTCCCTTCTCTAAGATTTATATAATAAGAGAATTCCGTTTTCCCCTATCAGTAACCCACTTCTACAATAACATGCCCCTCCAATTTCTATACCATGTAAAATTCAGACTCATCTACCTGGAACCCAGTCTTATCACATAATAGTCAATTACTCAATAACTAATTTCTAACAGATAATGTTTTAATATTACTTAGTTATAAATCTTTTAGTACTTATTAGAAGTTTTGTGTGCTTCTTCCCTGACTTTGATGCTTATGATAAGAAATACGAGGGCTTCCCTGGTGGCGCAGTGGTTGAGAGTCCACCTGCCGATGCAGGGGATGCGCATTTGTGCCCCGGTCTGGGAAGATCCCACATGCCGCAGAGCGGCTAGGCCCGTGAGCCATGGCCGCTGAGCCTGCGCGTCCGGAGCCTGTGCTCCGCAAAGGGAGAGGCCACAGCAGTGAGAGGCCCGTGTACCGCAAAATATAAAAATTAAAAAAAAAAATACAAGCAGTAGTTAGGCATTGTTGGTGATGCAATTTTGAAATGGGATTTCTTACTATACCTCCCATGGGTTTCTGGGTAAATAATAACTGCAGAGTGTCCTGAGAGCACACAGCAGTCCATTACCATTTTCAGCTACCTGCCTGTCAAATCAGTATTTTCATAATATAGTTTATACTTTGGAGTTCTAGAGAAAATTATATTTGTAAAAGGAATCAATCACTGGGGGGAAAAAAGTTTGAAAGCTGCTATTTTGACGACACAACCGCTGGCATCATTTGTAAATCAACCTGATAGATAAAACCAAAACATCCAACGTGTATTCCATGCTGTATTTTGTCTGAGTTATGAGTAGGCATACCCCCTGAGAGGGAGACTGCTTACTTCAGCCCAACTCAAAACACAGATGGAACAGCTCTCCAAAATCAATTATGCAGTCAATGCATGAAAATAGAAAAAGTAAGTTTTGTGGGGAGACAGAAAATTTGGGTTTCATCTGAATCAGAAAGAATACACAGAGGTCTCATGATGATACTATCATGTCACTGATATTTATTATAAATATTGGATGCCTCTGGCCTGGTTGTATATTTATGATAAGGAATTAAACCAGTTGTTAAATGCCGAGCTGTGATTACACATGGGTTCTGGTCCGATTCAATCTTTTCTTTTCTTTTCTTTTTTAACATCTTTATTGGGTTATACTTACTTTAAAATGGTGTGTTAGTTCATGCTTTATTAAAAAGTGAATCAGCTATATATATACATATATCACCATATCTCCTCCCTCTTGTGTCTCCCTCCCACTCTCCCTATCCCACCCCTCTAGGTGGTAACAAAGCACCGAGCTGATCTCCCTGTGCTATGCGGCCGCTTCCCACTAGCTATCTATTTCACATTTGGTAGTGTATATATGTCCATGCCACTCTCTCACTTCATCCCAGCTTACCCTTCCCACTCCCCGTGTCCTCAAGTCCATTCTCTACACCTGTGTCTTTATTCCTATCCTGCCCCTAGGTTCTTCAGAACCTTTGTTTTTTTTTAGATACCATATATACGTGTTAGCATAGGGTATTTATTTTTCTCTTTCAGACTTACTTCACTCTGTATAGCAGTCTCTAGCTCCATTCACCTCACTACAAATAACTCAATTTTGTTTCTTTTTATGGCTGAGTAATATTCCATTGTATATATGTGCCACATCTTCTTTATCCATTCATCTATCGATGGACACATAGGTTGCTTCCATACCCTGGCTGTTGTAAATAGAGCTGCAATGAACATTGTGGCACATGACTCTTTTTGAATTATGGTTTTCTCAGGGTATATGCCCAGTAGTGGGATTGCTGAGTCGTATGGTAGCTCTATTTTTAGTTTTTTAAGGAACCTCCATACTGACCTCCATAGTGGCTGTATCAAGTTACATTCCCAACAACAGTGCAAGAGGCTTCCCTTTTCTCCACAGCCTCTGCAGCATTTACGGTTTGTAGATTTTTTGATGATGGCCATTCTGACTGGTGTGAGGTGATACCTCATTGTAGCTTTGATTTGCATTTCTCTAATGATTAGTGATGTTGAGCATTCTTTCATGTGTTTGTGGGCAATCTCTATATCTTCTTTGGAGAAATGTCTATTTAGGCCTTCTGCCCATTTTTGGATTGGGTTCTTTGTTTTTTTGATATTGAGTTGCATGAGATGTTTGTGAATTTTGGAGATTGATCCTTTGTCAGTTGCTTCGTTTGCAAATATTTCCTCCCATTCTGAGGGTGGTCTTTTCATCTTGTTTAGGGTTTCTTTTGATGTGCAAAAGCTTTTACGTTTCATTAGGTCCCATTTGTTTATTTTTATTTCCATTTCTCTAGGAGGTGGGTCAAAAAGGATCTTGCTGTGATTTATGTCATAGACTGTTCTGCCTATGTTTTCCTTGAAGAGTTTTATAGTGTCTGGCTGTATATTTAGGTCATTAATCCATTTTGACTTTCTTTTTCGTATGGTGTTAGGGAGTGTTCTAATTTCATTCTTTAACATGTAGCTGTCCAGTTTTCTCAGCACCACTTATAGAAGAGGCTCTCTTTTTTCCATTGTGTATTCTTGCCTCCTTTCTCAAAAATAAGGTGACCAAATGTGCGTGGCTTTATCTCCGGGCTTTCTGTCCTGTTCCACTGATCTATATTTCTGTTTTTGTGCCAGTACCATACTGTCTTGATTACTGTAGCTTTGTAGTATAGTATGAAGTCTGGGAGCCTGATTCCTCCAGCTCGTTTTTCTTTCTCAACATTGCTTTGGCTATTCAGGGTCTTTTGTGTTTCCATACAAATTGTGAAAATTTTTGTTCTAGTTCTGTGAAAAATGCCATTGCTAGTTTGATGGGAATTGCACTGAATCTGTAGATTGCTTTGGGTCGTATAGTCATTTTCACAATGTTGATTCTTCCAATCCAAGAACATGGTATTCCTCTCCATCTATTTGAATCATCTTTCATTTCTTTCATCAGTGTCTTACACTTTTCTGCATACAGGTCTTTTGTCTCCTTAGGTAGGTTTATTCCTAGGTATTTTATTCTTTTTGTTGCCATGGTAAATGGGAGTGTTTCCTTCATTTCTCTTTCAGATTTTTCATCATTAGTGTACAGGAATGCAAGAGGTTTCTGCCCATTTTGTATCCTGCTACTTTACCAAATTCATTGATTAGCTCTAGTAGTTTTCTGGTAGCATCTTTAGGATTCTCTATGTAAAGTAGCATGTCATCTGCAAACAGTGACAGCTTTACTTCTTTTCCAATTTGGATTCCTTTTATTTCTTTTTCTCCTCTGATTGCTGCGGCTAAAACTTCCAAAACTATGTTGAATAATAGTGGTGAGAGTGGACAACCTTGTCTTGTTCCTGATCTTAGAGGAAAGGGTTTCAGTTTCTCACCATTGAGAACGATGTTAGCTATGGGTTTGTCATACATGGCCTTTATTATACTGAGGTAAGTTCCCTCTATGCCTAGTTTCTGGATGCTTTTTATCATAAATGGGTGTTGAATTTTGTCAAAAGCTTTTTCTGCATCTCTTGAGATGATCATATTGCTTTACTCCTTCAATTTGTTAATATGGTTTATCACAATGATTGATTTGCGTATATTAAAGAATCCTTGCATCCTGGGATAAACCCCACTTGATCGTGGTGTATGATCCTTTTAATGTGCTGCTGGATTCTGTTTGCTAGTATTTTGTTGAGGATTTTTTCATCTCTGTTCATCAATGATATTGGCCTGTAGTTTTCTATCAATGTGACATATTTGTCTGGTTTTGGTATCAGGGTGATGGTGGCCTTGTAGAATGAGTTTGGAAGTGTTGCTCCATCTGCTACATTTTGGGAGAGCTTGACAAGGAGACGTGTTAGCTCTTCTCTAAATGTTTGATAGAATTTGCCTGTGAAGCCATCTGGTCCTGGGCTTTTGTTTCTTGGAAGATTTTTAATCACAGTCTCAATTTCAGCACTTGTGATTGGTCTGTTTATATTTTCTATTCCTTCCTGGTTCAGTCTCGGAAGGTTATGCTTTTCTAATAATTTGTCCATTTCTTCCAGGTTGTCCATTTTATTGGCATAGAGTTGCTTGTAGTCATCTCTCACGATCCTTTGTATTTCTGCAGTGTCAGTTGTTACTTCTTCTTCATTTCTAACTGTTGATTTGCATCTTCTCCCTTTTTTTCCTGATGAGTCTGACTAATGGTTTATCAATTTGGCTTCTCTTCTCAAAGAACCGGCTTTTAGTTTTATTGATCTTTGCTACTGTTTCCTTCATTTCTTTTTTGTTTATTTCTGATGTGATCTTAATGATTTCTTTCATTTTGCTAACTTTGGGTCTTTTTTGTTTTTCTTTCTCTAATTGCTTTAGGTGTGAGGTTAGGTTGTTTATTTGAGATTTTTCCTGTTTCTTGAGGTAGGATTGTATTGCTATAAACTTCCCTCTTAGAACTGCAGTTGCTGCATCCCATAGGTTTTGGGTCATCATGTTTTCATTTCACATAACTGATGTGTCTTAGATGCTTAACATGAAAACAAATATTCTAAAATCAGCAGTGTCCTTTTGCTTTTTGTATCACTTCTATATTATATCATTATTTAAACAATACTGTAGCCAATTAATGTGCATAGGGAAAAATCAATCGACCATAAAGAAAGCTTAAGTTTTTCTATTATTTAATATCTTTTCATAGAAGGCAACTTGACAACTGTTTTCTCTCAAGAAAATGACTTCCTAGGGGTTCTCCCAGAATCAAACCCAGTCATAAACATTCCAGTTCAAATAGTTAATATGAGAAATGGAAGAAACGCCAATAGGAAAGTGAGATAGGGAAGAGAAGGCAAGCATTAAATACTGTGTTATAGCCAGGTAAGAGTGTGGAAAAGTGGAGGTAATCCACAGAGAAACTCTGGGAAACACAAGCTTCCAACTTGAAGGGCCAGGGAGCTGGGGCATTTAGATACCCACTCCCATCAGTCCTTGGTTGAGGACTGCTGCTGGGAAGCTATTAATTCCCCTCACTTCCTTCCTGCCATCTACACAGACAGAGCAGACTTCAACAGCTTCAGAAGTTCCTGGGCTGGAAAATGCCAAATAATGGCAATTGAAAGTTTGCCACATGCACAAAATGGTAGGGTCTAAGAAATATAGGAGGGACATTGAACAAATTGCCAATAGCAGGCAACCGGCAAATGCAAATTCAGAGGGCTTCACAAGTCATCTTAGCAATTAGAATAGATAATAAGAAACCTCTCTCAACAAGAGCCTGAGATGCACTATTCTTATCATTTGAATAATGAGTGCTGGTTTCCATTTATTAAACAGTTCTTATGTGCCAGGTACTGTACCAATGGCCCAACGTCCATGATCTCATTTAATGCCCACAACAATCTTATTAGTACATCACCAGTTTATAGAGGAGGAAGCTGGACTCAGAGGCATTAAGTAATTTACTGAAGTAACAGACACCAGCCCAGGTCTCTCAGTTGCCAAAATATTTTCTCTTTCTGCCTCCCACTGTTTTCAGCGTCCCTAGATGGACAGATATATTTTCTTTAGCTTGAGTATGTCATTAGCTCTGGAAATTCTATCTAAAAAACGTCACAGTCCGCCCCTTTCAGAGAAAGACCTGTGTCTTCATATCTTGGAAATTCCAGCCTGTGTACCAAACATGGAGAGACTTCCCACCTGGTGCCCCTGTCATCTCTGCCGCGTGGACTTCTACGAGAGGCTCTCATTTGGTGCTCTGCACCTGCCCCATGGTGGTTAGCACTTTCAAAGAGCTGCAGGCTCCAGGAATCACAAAACCATCTCTGCTTCTATGTCCTTTCCCACCTGATTTCCATTTGCTCTGCCTGGTCATGATGGGAAGTTTCTTTTTTTGTAGCATCATTCCAGTCTGACTTTTCTTTCACCTCTTCACATTCCACATTCCATCAAGTGGCAATTTTATTCTACGATCACCAGTTAGAACTTTAAAATAGATTTTCAAAGAATATCTGACTGTTAGAACTTCAAATAGCTCAAATATAACCATTTTCTTCAATAAACCTAAATTCTAATCTCTTTTAAATAGTATTTTGAGCAAAATAATAATTCATGCTCACTTGTATTAGTCCCTTTTCACTCCTGAGTCTCCAAGTCATTCTTAAAACCTTCAAACTTTAAGTCCTCTAATGCTATCACAGCACACTTTTAATTACTGGTATCAAAAGAAAGGGACTATCATAGGGGAAAAGCCTTCTATGTTATTTTACCAGCTTAATTTCTACACAAAAGCTTTCAAGTAATCAACAAAAAGAAGAAATGCGAATCCAAATAAGCCACAAACTAGGAAGACAGTCCAAGAATGAACAATGAAGGTCAAATCCAAGTACAACAAACCCCATGGAGAATACTGATGTTTTGCTGCAGTGACATTTCATGGTTAATTGGTGGTTTGTTAAAGATTACATTTCCAAGATCAAAAAGAATAATGATAAAACACACTCAGACATGGAAAGCAAGGGCTCTATAAACAGTAGCTGTTTGGAAATTATAAATGGTACTAAATGACTAATGAGGAAGATAGAGAGCTTACCAATTCTCAGGGAATTTTGTAACTTTCAAACCACAGACTGTTGTGGGCAGGATTTGATCAAAGGTCTCTAGAGTACACTTTCATCCTCATGAGGTTGGGGTCAGGAAGAGGAGAAGGTAAAGAGGACCAGGAGCTATAAGGCTGTGACTTGGAAAGGCCTTTTGCAGTCATCTACTTCCAGCATCCTGCCCCAGAATTCCTCAAATTCCATGTTTTCCCATAAGCTGTTATTTCCATCCAGGTGTTACATGTACCAGACCCCTTTTCTACAGCAATGGCCCTTTCAGGTCTTGAGGGAATTTAAAATCATACAAAGAAAAATCTGCCTTGCAGAATCTTAGGAGATTTCACTGATTTCACATTGCTCTTAATGGAACGAAGGCATGGCATCATCTGCCTAGCCTCATATAAAAAAGGAGGAAAAAACCAAAAAACATTCATTGCCCCATTGAATCTGGTGCCCTACATAGTCCCATGTGTGACACTGGTCCCACACAGAAAAATTTGAGCTTACTGTCCACGCTGGTGCTCAGTTAAACCCACCCTATACACAGTCACCTAAGTGGCTTTTCTAGGACACAGTCTGATGGAGGCACTCCTCTGCCTTCACCTTCAATGAATCCCCATTGCTTACAGAACAAAGTCTAAATGACAGAGCCATGGCTCTCGTTCCAGCCATATCTCCTATCAACCCCCTTTCTCAGAGTTCATGCCCCAGCCATGCTGAAGAACATACAATATTCTCTTTATCTTAAGGATTTTGTACAGAGTGGTCCCTCTGCCTGAAACTTCCTTCCTTCCTTCCATCTTTGCCGGGGAAGGTCCTGGAAAATTGCTACTCACCCTGCTCATCTCCACTATCACTTCGTTCAAGAAGTCCCTCTGGGTCTCCCATTCCCGACCACCACAACTGGACTTAGTTAAATTTACCCTCCTGTTTACACCCACAAACACCTACTTCCTCTATCAAATGACTTATTTCCGATGTTGTAATTACCTATTTCTTTATCAGTCTCTCTGACTGAACTATACACTCCTTAAAGACCGAGAAGTTGTTTCCTTCACTATCGTATCACAAAACCTAACAGACTAACTGACACATGATAGGAACTCAGTAAATACGTGTTGGATGAATAAATGAATGAATGAACGAATGAACAACACACTAACCAGCTGTATGAGCTCAATCTCTAGTCCATGCCTCTGTCTCTTACCTGCAACCTAAAACAATCCCAGTACTTCTGGTTGTCTTCCTTGGTCCTGGAACATTTGTGAACTTGCAACAACATCATTCCCATCCCAGACAACGCCACTTCCAATAATTTGTTGTCCTTATCTATAGTAACACCAGTTACCTAAATTTGGCCCATCTACTCCAACCACATCCCAAATCCTCTGAGCCAGGTGCAGCAGCTTCCTTTCACAATGCTAGGACCCACCACAAAACAGATGATAATCCCTTTGCACATTTCAAGGAGCAGCACCAAGGGAACAGTACCTGGGAAAGGCCATTGACAGCTCAGAATATCCAGGGCATTTCTAGAACCTCGGCACTGCTCTCGCTCTAGGAATGAAGGTCCAAAAAGCATCTCAGAGAATGTTCATAATTGTAAACAAGCTCCACCTTTGAAACACAATCTAGATAGAACCAAATATACAAGCCTGCACAATGGATGAAGCCAACGACTCCTCCATGATTGCCCTTCTGACAACCTTATAGTCTCCTCAACCATAAAAGGTGAACTTCAAACTCACGACCTTGCCTTGTCACCAGAAACATCCAAGCTTGGATCAGTCTTTCCAAGACCAGATATTTGTTCTGTGAGCTACTAGAGACTTGTCACATACACAGAAGTATAAGAGGATTATTTCTATCTACCTGGGGACCTGGAGTCTTTCACATTGCTCCTGTTAAAACTCTCAGAACACCAAAACTTTACCTACAAAGGGTTCAAGCTATGACACTCCCAATTTTCACAAACCTCCTCATCTCTTGTGAGTCACATGCAGCCAATTCCAGGAATTGAAAACATGGTTGTGAGGATGAAACTGACTTTGGGGCTCCCCTTGGATATGGTCTTCCAGACTTACCAAAAGGCCATTAAGAGGAAGGTTTACCCCACCTCAGGGAAACCCGAGGCAGTACTTGCAGTCAAGGGCTGGCCATGGCTTCTGAGCTACATCCAAAAAGAAATTCATACTGTACCTGGATCTGCTGGAGCCATTTCTGACTGTCCGAGAGCCAGCATGTACCGTTCTTGAACTGCCTCCATTGTGGATCATCAGTAGGGCTGTCAGATTTACTAAATAAAAATACAGGATACCCAGTTAAACTTGAACTTCACATGAATAGTAAGTCATCACTTTTAGTATAAGTAGATCCTATGTAGTATTTGGGGCATACTTATCTTAAAAATGTACTCGTTGTTTTTCAGACATTCATATTTAACTGAACAGCTTATATTTTACCTGTCAACCCTACTCATCAGAAATGATGGAGGCTTATAGAGATCCAAGAGATGCCTCAGAGCATCCTCAGCTTTTACTTCTATGTCCTGGACAGTGAGCACGAGCTTCCCACTCCCATTAATTGCCTGTAATGGCATATATTCTCCATTTTAGAGTCTTTTCTACTTGTAATTGTAATTATCTTCCTTATTTTAAAGAGATGTATATTTTTTTCCAAACTTAATAGCTCATCCAAAAGTATTTGGAAGTTCATTCGACAAGGGAAAAACAACATGATTCTGACAAGCGAAGGAAGCCGCCTGGTGCTTAGTAAAGAAGTATTAGGGAGATTGAAAAAGCCAAACGTAATAAGCAAATCTCTCCAAGGGTATTTTCAGAGCTTGATACCCTCCCACACCCTGAAAATATTATTACATCAAGAAGGTAGAACCTGCTAACCAAATGTAAGACTCCCATATGATTCTATCAAACAGAGGATGCTTCTTTACTAAGAAGTGTGCACACGTGCTGCCCCAGGTACCTTGGCAGTTGCAACACAGAGCTCTTCCCTTTGGGATGGAAACAGCAAGTTTTCCTGTGGTCTTCACACTGGCCCCAAAAATACTACACTCCCAATACTTGTAAACTTTAAGTATTTTTCTGCATATCTTCATTTTTCTGTTACTATTTGGACTACATCTTAGCCTTGACATTACATAAATTGCATTCAAGAAGCTATTTTTAAAAGTTGGTAGGAAACCTTAAATCTATGGATTGCAGTCCCTGGCTTACTTTCATCCAGGTGCATAAGGGTTTTCAAAAGTACTCAGGTTAGTTACCCCGTATCACAGTCCCACGATTCTGTCACAGATATGAAAATGGAACATGATATTTAAGGTTTTAGTTGCCAAATCATCAAGCTTCCCAGGCAGAGGCAATAGATCAAAATGATTACAGAGGTATGGATTTTGATTTGCTCCAGTGTCTTGGGCAAGTCACTTGGCCTCTGTATTTATTTGTACTTATCTGCACTTATCTGTCACTTGGGGGTTACCATTGTACCTAGTCCATGGGTATGTTGTACAAATTAACTGTAACGTAGTTAGAAGAAACCGACACAGAGTAAGCACTCCACAGACATTGGCTATTAGCTATTGGAAATATTTCTCCATGAAACACATGACTTTATCAGTGGATGACCCGGTGGGAGACAGTGAATCACAGAATCACAGCATGTTGAAAGTGACCTAGATCACACACTTATGTGAAAAAAAGAAAAGTGTGCATGGGTAGAAAATGTCTGAAACTTTACATAACAAATAGTACATCATGTTAACTTTGAGGATTAGAATAAATCAGGAAAGGAGGAAAGCAAAACTTGAGTGTAATTCAATATCTACATCATTTGTGTTTCTACACAGAGACTCTGAATACACTGGAAGTGCAATTTTTTTTAATGTGGCGGGATAAAGGTTTTCAAGTTTTCCTGATCCATCCGTATTATTATTTCAGAATTGCTGGCATTTCTTGCCATCTTCAGATCTACACCCATTTGAGTCAGTGGGCCCTTCTGGATGGAGGAGATAATAGAGCAGAAGTGAAGTGAGAGAAAAGGAGAGACAAGATTTTCTCTTTTCTCTTCAAAGAGGAAAGGTCTTTGGAATGGGAACAACTCACAACCAAACTTTGGGGAAAGGATGTGATGGAAAATGAGACAAACATCCTACCCCTGTGATGAGAAGGATTCCCTGGGCTGGATGGAGGGAGGTCACAGGTGGATGGACAAGGAAACCAACTAGGGAGAAACACACACAAGTGCAGAGCAAGCACCCCGAGGCCACTCAGCCTGATTCCATGCAAACATGTGTCCAGCAGACAGCCCTTCACCTGTGGCTCCCCAGCAAGACAGGTACCTCGGGGGTGCCAACTCATTCTGAGTCCATTATGCCTGGCCATTCATAAACCGCTGTCTAACTTGTGAGGAATAAATTCTAAATGTTTATGAGGAAGTTGGGGAAGGAGATTGAAAGGTTACTTAAACGGAAAAAAAAGAAGTTCAGGAAGGCAGGATGGTAGAGAGACAAGAAAAAGACCTTAAAAGATAGAAAGGATTTGCCAAAGAAGAGAAAGAAAAAGAAATGATTCCAAATGGGTTAACCTGCAGCTAGGAAGTTAAGGAAGATTATTGATGGGTGAAGACTATGGAATAAAGTGAATAAAATTTCTCAGAAGTTGCTGAGACTATGGTAAGAAGCATGATTATCAAATTATGAATTGTCTGCAGTAGCATTCTAGGGGGACACTAGGAAGGGGAAGCAAATGTTCATGAGATGACAGTGGCAGGTGGAAAGTTGTTTCAGGGGAAGATCAGTCGTGCAGAGTGTGTATCAGAGGAGGGTAAGTGTGAGCAAGCAAGGAAATACTAAGTGTATACGATTCCTTCACTGAGTGCACCCAGCCCCGTGGTCAGCCTTGAGAACAAGCAGGACTTCAGGTACTGGAGCTACATTTCAGTCATCAAGACTTGAGAAGACACCCTTAACTCAGGTCTTCTCTTCAAACTCCATCTTTCCTTCTTGACCTTCATTTGGCCTCTTCCCTTACCCTCAAGCTGTGGACTGAGGCCACAGAGCAAGATGGGTCACTAGTGTCCTCCATCCCCTGGTGACTGTGGTTCACATCAGTGGAGTACCAAAGGCAATAACCAAGTAACAGACACAAGAGTGTATGAAGAAGAAGAGATTCTGATAAGGCTTTCTGTGACAGTGTGGGCCGAGTTGGCTGTATATGCATGCTATCACCTGAATGATGAGCAAACTTAGGGGAGAAGTGCTCAGAAGGCAGAGCCTGGCTCTCTATAGGCTCTGCGTCCTCACAACCCACTCCAAGACCTCAGTTGCAGATTCGGCCCCCAATCTCTCTCCCTCTGCCTACTCACAGTTTTTGAAGTCTTCTTTCCTCCACATTTCTCTTGAGAGGTGGAGGAGGAAGATGAGCTTCAGGCCAGCTCAGACTCCCCTGGGATCCCAGCAGGATGCCTCTCATTAACCTCCCACATTCTAGGAAGCTCCTAAGATCTCCACACTTGGGGGAGTTTTCATTTCATCAGTGCTTCAAATTGCTGGCTGGAGATGGCCTGTTGAAAGGTGGCTAAAAGCAAGTACGAACCTTTGGGCAGCCTGGCCCTTCTCGACTGTCAGACATCTTCAGGGATATTCTAGGAAACATTGCTTGTTTTAGAGAAGGGAGGGAAACAATCCAATTGTCCAATAATGCTTGAATGGAAAATAAATGATGCTATACGAATGTGACGAAATAATACCAAACAGTCAAAAATCAAAGACCTAGATCTATATGGACTGATGTCACTAAATCTTGAAAACATAATATTGTTTGAAAGAAAATGAGATAAAGAATCTTAGATTATGATAACAGGTATGTAAGTATTTAAATATTTAAATCAATTCAACATATTGCTTCTATATATATAGATGCAAGAAAATAAATTTTATCCAATGAACACATTATTTACATTTAATATGTTCATTTATCTAGGAAACTCAAAAGAACCCTCAGATAAATTAGCAGGAACTAATAAGACGGTTCAACAAAGCACACACATACAAGATCAATAAATTTTAAAAGTCAATCACGCTCCTCTATACTGGTGATAGCAAATTAGAAACTGTAAAAGAAAATAAGAAAAAAAGAAGATCTAAAAATTGTCACAAGAGCCATATAAATTACTTAGAACCAAGCATACATAAAAGTAAATAAAACTGACAAACTGAGTACGACCACTTAAACTCCGCCCAACCCAAGGATTAGAAAACGACTGTTCTTACTTTATGAGAACACGCCCTCTTCCTAAGTAGCAGATCAGTACGTGAGAGTGAATCAAAGAAACACAGCATTTGAAAAGTCAACTAGGCCAAGCCTCTCGATCGCACAGACAGAAGCTGAAGCCCAGATAGGTTGAGTTACTTGCTAAAGGGCCCAATGTCCTGACTCAAGGACTCGCATTTTTCACTCATTCGTAAGACACAATCAAATTCAGTACCTTGGAAAGAGATGGGAAATAAATGAAGAAATCAATTATATAGTTCCTCATCTTTAAGTACAGAAATAGCCGTGACAAAATTACATGTATTGAGGGAAAATTGAAGTGCAGAGTTTAAAATGTCAATAATCCACAGGGAAACTGGAGACCATTTAAAATATTCATATTAAATCTCTCTAGAAAAGGCATTAAAAGATCTCCAATCAAAATGTTCATTTTATAATAGATATGGTATGATACAACTTATAATAGATATGGTATGAACCTTTCCCTTTCACGGGAAAGCTTCGGCTGGGAAACAGGAATTGTTCTTGAAAATGGGGCCTGTGCTATTGCAGACACTGTGCTGAACTTAGGTCCACAGAATGCTCTGATGTCATCATTGAGGTCACAGAATCCTGCTGTGCGCCTGGCAACCTTGTAAACTGAACAGCCCTGGTGAGCACTAGGCAGTACTGCTGGTTCACTAAGTGATACAAGTTTTTCAGCCATTTAGGAGACTTGACTATTTTTGTTTGTATTGAATCATTTCAACAGATTGCCCAAGAGGCAACAAGGGCCAATCTGTAGGGAAGAGGAGGAGTTGGACATCTCTTGAGGCATCTTCTAAGGGAGACTTCTAGTTGGTACCATGAAACGGCGACAGAAGAGGAAACATCTGGAAAATGTAGAGTCCCAGGAAACTGCCGAGTACGGAGGAGGTATGTGGGGGGCAACTTGCTGGGGGACATGGGTTTCTGCCAAACTAAACCTTCTCTAGGATGGAGGGGACTGAGAACGTGTCACCTGTGAAGCAGGGAGCGAGACACCTCGTCTCACTGATGCTGCCGTAACCATCCGGAGGGTCCCTGTGGTGTGAGATGGCACAGAACGGCCAGATGCCCCCTGGGAGATGGGAGGTCAGCTCCGCTGGTCTGGGGACTCTCTCCTGGGGCTGCCGGGCCTGGAGCTTTGTCGGACTCACAGCAGGCTGCATCCTGCTTGCACAGACCTAGAGGTGCAGCTTTTCTCAGTCCCCGATTTCTCTCTTATGCTCTTGGATCTTTCCCTGGGGTCATGAGGTGGGGGATGTGAAGGATGCAAGGATGCTGAGAGAGACCCATGAGTTGCTTGGCCTCTTTTACCAAAGTGGAAAGAGAAGCCCCATGAGTTGAAGGCCCTGTTGAAAAGTATCTTGACAAGTGGAATGCAGTTTGAAAGAAGATTGTTTGTCTAGGGATGGTGTCATATTTAAAGCAAGGAGGTTTTATTCCTTCAACAGGAAGAATTGCCCAAAGGAGATCAAAGAAGGGAAGGGTTTTCCAGAGACTGATACCACGTCGGCGGGGGTGAGATATGTCCTTAGGGTCCTGCAGGGAGCTCTGAGAGCCACGGGCCACGGGGTGCCTGCATGCATTAAATGTAGGCGAGTAGCTTGCCCTGGGCGGGGGTGGTCACCCCAGAGTTCCAGCTAGACGTCTCTGCCCCAGATTAGAGCCCAGTAGCTCCTACCAAGCCCAGGACACTGGAGACTGTAGGGTGGGCCGTGGCAATGGAGGTCTAGAGAGAAGGTAGATTTTCAGGCAGTGGCTGGGACAGGCTGGGGAAGGCAATGACTGCCCCTAACCATTCAGAATATTTTTCTCTATGTTCCTGTGTGTGTGTGTGTGTGAGTGTGTGTGTGTGTGTGTGTGTGTGTCGTAGTGCAGAGATGAGCAGGATGAATGGGGGTAGAGTGCTTATCAGATATAAAGTCTTCGTGGTAAAGTTCCTGTCACCCTGCCTGGACCTGGCTGACACTCGCTGTATGTAAGAGTGTATACAGAACTCTTGTTAGGGGTGTTTTATGAGACAGTAACTCATACACCCATGTACACTCTGATACAGCCAAAATATCACACACCCCACATATAACTTCCTTAGTAAACCACACACAGCACATGGAGGTATATACACGCATCCCTCCTGTACTACGTTCTCATACAACCCATCTGTACCACAATCCTGTCCTCCAACACCAAACGCTGGAGATGAGATATGTATATAGACACACACACTATATATATAGGACACACACACACACACACACACTATATATATATATATGTATCTGATCAACTCTCACACAAACACAGCTAACTTCAGCTATCGCTAAATACCTCTATAAGAACCAGTCACGTGTCATACACACCACACTTATAACACATTCTTGAGTAATGCCAGACCCGCTTTGTACAAACCACAGTAAACCACAGTCTCAGTAACCCATGTCAGGGTTGCCAGAGAAAATATGGGCTATCCAGTTCAATTTGAATTCCAGATAAGCAACAAGTAATTTTTCAGTATCCGTATGTCCCAAATATTGTACGGGCCATACTTACACTAAAAGTAAGTAAGACCAAATACTGCATGGGAATACTTACACTAAAAAATTATTCTGGCTTTATCTGAAACTGAAATTTAACTGGGTGCCCTGTATTTTTCTTCGTTTAGTTTGGCAACCCTTATATACTTACCACCAGGTCAGGTATTATATATTTATTGTAGTTTTGTTTAGTGTGTGTCTTCCACTACTAGAATGTGCAGGATTACCAGAGACTACAACAATGCAAGAGTGCCAGATACACAGGAGTAGCTGCTTACTGAATCTTGGTGAATGAATGAATGAACACACACCATAAATACAAGCCACACCATGTAATGAGGAAAAGTTACATGTCCCAGAATTCCAGACTTGTGAACAGAAACCATGCACACGAAGGCCACAGACACAGATAAGACACAGCTGCACCGTGCTCCCCATGCTAACCCCACACTTACCACAGACTTAACTGATACACATCACTCACTCTTCCCACATACTCACAGTCACCACCGAGGCCTACATTACCAACAAGACAGTGACAGAGTAAGTACTGATTGGAATTAAATCCTGGAGTATACACTGGGAACCACACTCTCAACTGTGTGTATTCACTGCACCTGACACGTGTCACACACTCAGTAAATATTTGTGGACAGAGGACTGATGAACCCACCCTGAGCCTTTCATTCCTCCCTCAGGAATCTCGAAGTCACAAGAGGATCCCCCTCGGCTTGGATCCACTGTGGTGGCCCAAGGCTGCAGCCCAGGGGCAGGGGAGGTCTCCTCTGCCCCTAAACACTTCTCCTGTGCTTCTTCTCCGCGCAAGCTCATCTACGCCGGTAAGGGCGCGGGGCTCCTCAGGTGAGGGGGTGCTTGGCTGTGAGGCAGGAGGCACACAGATCCCAGGGAGGCTGAGAGGAAACCCAGGGTCATCAGAGGTGATGAGGGCTCTGTGGAGGAGCCTGGGCAGGATGGCTGAGCTGTTACGAGGGCGTGGATCCCAGCTGAGTCTGGGGTGGGTGGCGGGTGTGAATCCTGGTACTACCATGGTGGGGAAGTCAAGGAGCAGGGGCCGGAAAGGTCTGGACTTGAGGTGGAGGGAAGAGGGACCAGATTAAGCATCTTCAGAGGAAAATGTAGGGTTTCTCTTTGCCTTTGCTTCCAGAGAAGGACAGAGTTCTGCATCACAGACCTCCAGCCTGAGAGCAGCACCATCCAGCTCAGGTCCACACAGCTCACACACTCATGCGCCCTCCAGGCACAGCCCTTCTCAGTGCACACATGAACCCCAAGCACGTGATCCACAGTACTCTCCTCCTGCACCACCGCCCCATTCCACAAGGTATGCACCACCGGTATTCCCAAACTCACACTCCTCGTCATACACACATCCATCCGCATCCCTCACATACCACAGTCCTCACAACTGTACTCCACACCCGTGTATACAGACACCGCTCCAGTATCCCCCAACACGCAGAAAAAAGCCCACAGATGACACCAGATACACCACTGCCTCCTACGGCCAACAGACACCAAGCTCACGACATAGCTACATCATGCAAATGTCCCTCTCTCGTCTACCACACCAGCTCCCTCAGCTTCTGGCATGGCCCATGCATGTTATTATGTTTTTAATTTCCTTTTTCAGGAATCCGGAGATCACATCGAGACGCTGCCCAGCCTACCGCACCCCTAGCCCAGGTTCAGGAAAAAGGGGAGACCACTCCCCCATCACACTGTGTCTCCTCCTCACCCTCTTCACCCTGTAAGAACGATCTGCACACAGACAAAGAGGAAAGGGGCATGAAAATATACTACATGCAGGTACAAGTGAACAAGGGTGTAGCTGTCTCCTGGAAGACAAACAAACCCTTGGAGTTGCCTGAAAAGCAGCTGAGGATAGAAGTGACCCTTCCTGAGGATGCGTGCACAGTAGACACTTACCCCTCTGATGTGTCCACCGAAAACCTCCTGTCTGACAGTGAGCCCACTGGGAAGGAGAAAGAGTATGAGGAAAGGGCAGAGCCAGGCAGCCCATCAGGGTCACCTGCCGTCGAGGAGACACCCAGGGCCAAGACACCGGACTGGATGGTGACCATGGAGACTGGCTTCAGGTGCATGGCCTGCTGCCGGGTCTTCCCCACCTTGGAGGTCCTCCAGCAGCACGTGAAGGGCGGCGTCCTGGAGGGCTTCAGCTGCCGTATCTTTCATCTCAACATGGCCCAGTGGATGGGCAATGTGGAATCCGAAATCACCCCGAGGAGGAGGACAAGGAGGACGAGGAGGACGAGGAGGAGGAGGAAGAGAAGCAAGAAGGCCCCAGCCCAAGGAGAACCCGTAGGCAAGCTCTTTCCTCTCTTTTGATTTCCACACAGCAACTGAGATTCATGGGACAGAAGATCCTGGAGACGGTGTGGTCTTGGAAGAGGTAAGGCTTGAGGCTGGCAGTCTTCTGAGCCTATGTCACGAGGGCCCAGAGGTGTCTAAGGGAAGGAGTCGCACACATGTGCTGGTTGACCTAATGGCTCTGAAGTTGCATCAACTTGGGACACACCCAGCACTTCCAAAGGAATTGAGCTCTGTTGACTTCAACAAGAATGTGGAGCCTTTTCCTAGGAGTTTTCTCAGGGTCTGCACGATGGACCTCAACTCTTAGAGGACGTACTGCCAGCAGCTCCTTCTCGGCAGAGAGAGCCAGGAGTGGTCTCAAGAGAGGACAGGGGCCCTTGCAGGACCAGAACTTTGAGGTCTGAGAGCCTTGGGCCTGAGCCGAGATCTCACCCGGACCACTGGACCTAGCCTTCTGTGACAAAGGGGAATATGAAAGAGAGTCACGTGGAAATGAGGTCCCCCGAGATATGGAGATGTTCCAGAACCTTCGTTGCGTGGTAGTTGATCTGGAGCCAAGCTCACTGTGGTGTGTGTGGCTCTGAGCATTAAGGCAATGCTGGAGGGTAACCCTGACCAGCAGAGCTTGGAGTGCTTCTTGGCTCTTCCTGTTCTACCTCAGTTGTTTTATCCCTTCCAGGGAGAAGAAAGCACCCTCGGGATAGTTGGTAGTAAACCAGGGTATATCCTCCCTCAAGGGGACCTGGCCTGCCCTTCATTCAAGATGCTCTGGAAATGGGAACTGACTCATGTTATCGAATTGGCTGAGGGAGCACAACTCCCATGTTGATTCCGGTCAGACATGTTCATCAGACCTAGAGCTTTTCTCCTCATTCAAATCAAGTAGGGTATTAGTAGACTTCCCATTTATTTCAGCCCTAGAGATAGCACATGAGCAAATATAAAAACTCTCTGTGTATCAAAGCATTCTAATGAGCCCTTTCATTTTGCTGTTCATTGTGAAAAACACGCTCACTTTATCTCTGCCAATGAAGTGTTTCCACTTGACCCATGATGCCCCACGATCCCATTAGCCTCACTGAATTTAGGGAGCCCATTATGATGACATAATTTCCCTCTCATTCCTGGCCTGCAGAGAAGAGCAGCTATAGAGCATTCCAAGACTGCTAACGCTCCCCTCACCAATACGTTTCTTAAACCTCTGGCAAAGCAAGTGTCCTCTGAGCCCTCCCAGGGCACATAGGGGGTTTGGGTGAGCAGATCTTATGTGATAAATCCACTCCAGTGGTCTGGCATTCCTATGCCTTTGTAAACCTTCTACAGTGGTGGTTCTCAGCTGGGGACACTTTTGGTCCCCCCTCCCAGGAAATATGTGGCAGTGTCTTGAGACTTTTTTTTTTTTTTTTTTGTGGTACGCGGGGCTCTCACTGTTGTGGCCTCTCCCGTTGTGGAGCACAAGCTCCACACTGGCTCCGCACAGGCTCAGTGGCCATGGCTCACGGGCCTAGCTGCTCCACGGCATGTGGGATCTTCCCGGGCCCTGGCACGGACCCATGTCCCCTGCATCGGCAGGCGGACTCTCAACCACTGTGCCACCAGGGATGCCCCTTGAGACTTTTTTCTTTAAGGAGCTGTGTTATGAATGAGCCCCACGTGGCTGGTGCACACGGATGTATCAAGGCACTTTTTTTTTTTTTTTTTTGGTACGCGGGCCTCTCACTGTTGTGGTCTCTCCCGTTGCGGAGCACAGGCTCCAGACGCGCAGGCTCAGCGGCCATGGCTCACGGGCCCAGCTGCCCCGCGGCATGTGGGATCTTCCCGGACTGGGGCACGAACCCGTGTCCCCTGCATCGGCAGGCGGACTCTCAACCACTGCGCCACCAAGGAAGCCCTCAAGGCACTTTTGATTGTTACAACTAGGGTGGCAGGGAAGAGTATGTGCCACTGGCCCATCTTACAGTGCACAGGACAGCTCCCAACAACAAAGAGCTATCCAGTTCAAAATGTCAGTCATGCCAACGCCAAGAAATTTTGCTACAACATACTTAGAAAGTCCTGGCATTTTGACTTTAGCATACGCTCACTTTGGGTACAGGTTTCAGTCATTTGAGCAAACTGTTGAAGGCATTCCCAGGTAGCCAAGCTAACACGCTGAGTCTGGAATGGGTGTTGAATGCACTCGTATCAACAAATCCAGCCTAACCCAATATTACATTACTCCCACCTGCTTCAATACCTACAAAATCCACACACATTATTTCTCAGGTTTCTATTGATATAAATTATAAAATTCCATATTTTAGAAGATAGTGTCTCCTCATGGTCATCCTTTATACCCGGTGGGTACCCACCCCTTCCCTGCTCCCGTCCCCATTTCAAGGACTCTAGTCTGATTACTAGGTCTGGAAAAACGAGAGGTAGTGGAGGCAAGTCTTGAGGATCCACAGACCCCTGCAAGGAAACTATCTCAGAGTAGAGGCAGACTTCCTTCTAATAGCACAGCAGGCTCAACTAAGAGGTCACAGGTCAGAGGTCACAGGCCTCAGCTTTGTTGGAATCTGCCCATATATTTCCACCTCAAATTTCCAGGATTCTACTCCTTCCCACTGATGCCCTAGGACATAAGAGAATCTACAAGGTTGTGAATCAATGTGTTGTCATTCAGCCACTGACTGAATTTGACTTTGGATCCCCTTAAAAAAATAAATAAATAAAAAGGAAGGAAAGAAAGATAGAAATGCTGATTATAACAAGTCCCCCAAAGTGTTGCTATGTAGCCAAGCTCAAAGCTAAGACAGAAAATCCCCAACGCTAAAAATAGATTTCGAGCTCAAGCTATCAACTGGGAGTTGAAACTGAAGGCCCTACAAAGGCCAATGGAACCGGATACAAAGCTAAAGATTTAGTCTTTAGCATAGGTGGGAGTCAAGGTTAGAGGAAGCCATGCACTGGGAGTGAGTTGTGAACTACTCAACACTAAGAATGGAAGAGCAGCTCTGTCATTGAATGTGAAGAAAGAAACAGGTAGTCCCTAGTTGCTACCACTGTCTTTGAACCAAACTAAAGAACAAGGTCAACCAGAAGGGCAGATATGAGAATCAAAAAGGAAACCTCTCTGGAATCCTCACTGAACCAAGTCTAAGTTCTGCTCTACTTGTGGTCTTTCACTTACAGAGACAAACCTTTTGGGCTTACAACAGGGATCAACAGACTTTTTCTCTCAAGGGCCAGAAAGTAAATATTTTAGGTTTTGTGGGCCATCAGTGCTCGTCACAACCACTGAACACTGTCAGCACAATGGGAAACACTCAAAGATGGTAAATAAATGGATGGGCCAATAAAGAGCTTTTATGTTCCAATAAAGCTTTAAAGGCAACGAGCCAGGTTGGGCTCACAGGAGGTAGTTTTCCAGCCCTTGACTTAACTCACTAAACTACAAATTACCTTGAGAGTTGGTGGTTTGATAGCTACCAAACCAAACCAAACAAGAAAGCCCTAGGATTTCTGACATCTAATGCAATGCAATTTGAGGTAGCATGGACTTCACATACACATGTGAAGGTGTGGTCTAGGAAACCAATCTTGGAAACCTGCCTCTCACATTAAATACATCTTTTGCTGAGTAAAGCCCTTTAACCAAGTAAGTGTTAAACATCAGTGAAATGACTAAGAAGTAGGAAATGGTATGCAAACCTCCTCCTTAACAACTTGTTCCCATCAGTCGAGGTTTCTTCCCTATGCACATTTTTCCTTAGGGAATCGTTGATAAATTTTACCTCTAAAACTTACCTATTTCCACTCTCTATCTTCAGGATTTGCCCAATCACTGTTACTTTGTAAACAATTTAAAAAAGTTTTTTGGGGGGTAAATTCCTTTTTTCCCACAGCTAATGGTTCTCTGTGTCATAGTGTCTGGAACGACCCAGCTACTTCTCCAGTCAGACCAAGCACTTGAAAGGACAAGCCGGTACCCCGAGCTATCCATCCATTCACCCAGTAAGGAAGCCTGATGAGGAGAACTAGGATGTGTAAATTTCTACTGTTGGAATTAAAACAGAATATTCTGGGCTGCATGGATTTATCCTAAACTTCAAATGCATTAATTATAAATATACCGTTACACTGACTACTATTCTGTATCTTTGAATAACCATATACATTTTTTCTTTTTATAACTGATTTCTAGAGGTCTATTCCTTAATTTTGGCCATATATATGTATACCTCATGATGATAGGATTTCTCACTGTGAGGGATTAATATGTTCTTAGTAATTTTTAATATTATATTTTACATTATTTTACTACCTATGTTACTATAAAAATAACAGTATTTTACTGGAAAATTGATGCTCAATGAAAAATTTAAAATATGGAAGTTACATGTGGAAAAAATCCCTGAAAATCTTGCCACTGTTTACATAAGGGTGAATATCCCTTTACAGATGACAGGATGCATTAACACACACACATATGTGTTTGATTAAGGTATGTGATGTACCTACCTAAAATACATTAAACTGTTACATGCTTCTGTCATTAAGTTTAAGCCATCATTTTAACAGACCTGTTATTACGTAACTATCTTAAAATATAAAGACATTCCTACTGAATATTTCACTTTTACAAAATTTAGTAACATTGACATGCTACTCACCTTTTCTATTTGAATTTCCTAATTATAAGGTCCTATTCTGTGATTTCTATATCAAAGGGACGCACGTTCTATGTTTTGATATGTACTCAGCAACTTCACTTTGAAAATCAATTTTTCAATCCACCGCTAGGAAAAAGTGTGCAAGTCAGTCGTTGAATAAATATGTTTGATGAAATTACCAAATTTCAACAAATAATTTTTTTCTTTTTATCTCAGGCCAGAGAGGAGTAAGGAGATGGAGAACTTGACAAAAGTAATCTACTTCAAACAGCCTCTTTTCTCTACTTAAGAAGTCTTGATGAAAGTAATGCTAAAACCCTTGGGAGACAATCACATCAAAACCTAGACGGAAATGTGGTGAATAAGAAACCAACGATCAGTTCATTTACTAAGAAATGTTTGTCCTCTGTCACTGTCATTAGTAACTCTTTCTGACACTTAAACCTCTGCCTTGACATTCTTGAAAAAAGGGTCAACAGTATGTTTTCTGTATTGCAAGATGAACAATCCATTTTCAGTAAGTCTATACTGTCACAAAAGATAACTACATTTGTACTGTATAAGATTCACAGAATATTAGATAGACAAAGTCCAAGATAAGATCCAACTTGAAGCGAGGCTGGGGGGAGACAAAAGGAGCTCAGCGTAACAGGACGATGCCACATTAATATTACAAATTGCAATACTGAGTGGTTTTCTAACACTTCAAATTTTTGTCTCCCTGAATTACTTTTAAGGCCAGATTTAGGTTAACTGCTCTGAATACAAATTTTTATGAAATTTTGGAGGGGATTGCAACATAATTTTCAAAAAGTTTTTCCTCATTCATTAACTGAACAAATATCGAGCACCTACAAAGTAGCTGACAATGTTCAGACTGTAGATTCAGAACAAACGTCGCTGCGTTCGTGGAATTTACGTTGTAATGGGCATACATTTTGGCATGTTCATCATACTTTTGTACAAGGCCTGCTGAAACTCACACTAAGGCTTCTCCCCTAATATTTAATAGAGGTCAAGGTTCAAACTTACTACACCATTTACCAGAGTTCTCTGCCGTGTGGCCTCCTGACTACTGGGACATGTTGAGCTATGGCTGAAACACCGAATTTAATGAAACAAATGATTTTTTTTTCTTTTGAACTTGATGACTGGAAGAATTCACATGACACCTGAGTTGTTTTTGGTTTTGTTTTAATCATTTTATGGAACTTTTTCGTGTGTGGGCTCTCTTGATGAGACTGTAGCTGTGAAGGCCGACTGAAGACCTTACTGCATCTGTCACATCTGTACGGCTTCTCTCCAGTGTGGACGCTTTGATGAAGCTGAAGACTTGAGGCCTGAATGAAGTGCTTCCCACACTCCCCACACTTATATGGTTTCTCTCCTGTGTGGACCCTCTGATGCATGTCGAGGTTCAGGCTCCACTTGAAGCCCTTCCCACACTCCTCACATTTGTATGGCTTTTCTCCAGTGTGGACTTTTTGATGGGCTTGAAGGTGTGAACTCCGACCAAAGCTCTTCCCACACTCTTCACATTTGAATGGTTTTTCTCTGCTGTGGACTCTCTCATGGGCCAGAAGATTTGAGGCCTGCCTGAAGACTTTCCCACACTCCTCACAATTATACGGTTTCTCTCCGGTGTGGATTCTGCAATGAATTTTAAGATCTGCTCTACGACTGAATCCCTTCCCACACTCTTCACATTTGTATGGTTTCTCACCGGTATGGATCAGCTGGTGGATCTGAAGTCGTGAACTCTGATTGAAGCCCTGCCCACACTCCTCACACTTGTAAGGTTTCTCTACACTGTGGGCCTTCTGATGGATTTGAAGATATGAACTCTGACGGAAGCCCTTCCCACATACCTCACATTTATAGGGCTTCTCCCCTGTGTGGACAACCAGATGAACTTGATAACGGGAGTTCCTCCTGAAGCTCTTCCCACACTCCTTACATTTGTATGGTTTCTCTCCTGTATGGACTCTTTGATGTGCCTGAAGGTTTGAACTCAGAGTAAAGCCTTTACCACACACATTACGTATGTATGATTTCTCTCCAGTGTGGACTCCCTGATGGGCCTGAAGACTTGAAGGCCGACTAAAGCCTTTCCCACATTCCTCACATTTGTAGGGTTTTTCTCCTGTGTGGACCCTCTGATGAATGTATAGATTTGAGCTACAAATGAAGCCCTTCCCACACTCCTCACATTTGTACGGTTTCTCTCCCGTATGGACTCTCTGATGGGACTGAAGGTGTGAATTCCGACTGAAGCTCTTATCACATGTGTCACATTTGAATGCTTTCTCCCCAGTGTGGACTCTCTGATGGTCCTGAAGGTGAGAGGCCTGACTGAAGGCCCTCCCACACTCCTCACAATTATAAGGTTTCTCTCCCGTGTGGACTTTACAATGAATAGTTAAGTGCTGACCTACGACTGAAGCCTTTCCCACATTCCCCACATTTGAATGGTTTCTCTACAGTGTGGACTTTCTGAGGAGTCTGCAGCTGGGAGCTCTGACTGAACTCCTTGCCACACTCATCACACTCACTGTGTTCTCCTCCCACGTGAACTCTCTGATGAATATGAAGAACCGAGCTGTAACGGAAGCCTTTTCCACACTCACTGCACGTATGAGACTTCTCTTTTGAGTGTAATTGCTGGTGAAGATCAAAGGTGGAGAGATCGGTGAAGGTTTCTTTACATTCATTACACTGGTAAGGTTTTTGTCCCATGTGAATCATAGTATTCTGATCCAGTGTTGAAACCCTCGTGCTATCTTTTCTATAATCACTGTAGCCGTAAGGTTTTTGACCCTTGTGTACTCCATGAGCATCAAGGTGATGTGAAATCCAACTGATGGTGTCAACATCCTCTTTACACTGACACAGTTTATTTTTCATGGAAATTTGCTGGTGTCTATTCTGATAATTCTGTGACTCAGCCAATGAAGTTTTCCTCCAAGAATCCTGGGCTCTCAAAGTTGCAAACCTTGGATTTCCAGGACTACTGGGATCACCTGCTTTATCATTTAATATACGGTTCTCATCTTCAGAAATTTGAATAGAGTCCTGCCCCAATCTGGCAGGGGGAATCACCTTGTTTGTGGGACTGACAACTATTTATCATGGAGTCTTGGCATCTGGTTAAGTCATTTGCAATTTGTTGCCAGATTTGCCAGCAGGAAAGCTCTTCACGTGATCCTCTGTCTTGAACGGCCCTCAACTCACTTTGATTGTTTTCTTCTAGAGGGACAGAGAATTCAGAGATGTGGACACGTGAAAGCTTTGTTCAAAGATTCAAGATTTTACACTTAAGACACAGTATGAGACTTTAATGAACCTCAGGATGGTTCAGCTTATCTTTCGCACGACAAA
This sequence comes from Mesoplodon mirus, assembly GCF_964341445.2. Taxonomy (NCBI): domain Eukaryota; kingdom Metazoa; phylum Chordata; class Mammalia; order Artiodactyla; family Ziphiidae; genus Mesoplodon; species Mesoplodon mirus. The sequence goes on along the minus strand of NW_028295578.1, from coordinate 293,743 downwards.
TGAAGTTCTCTGGTTTATATACTAACAGAAACCAAGAGATGGTCTGTTAAACTCCCAAATACTTAGCATTAATGAAACCCATTTAAAACCAAATGACTACTCTGACATACTATTTCAATCATCTTTCAAAAATTACATGTCATTCCTACCATAACACAGTATCAATAAAGACAAGCATTTTGCTGTGCTCACAGCTTTAACAGTGCCTAGCAGTTAGTCAGGGCTCAAGAAATGCATGCACAGGTGAACTCAGTTTGATTTCTAGGATTCTCTACAATTCTGAATCCCAGGTTAAGTTTGAACCAAGTCAGAGAAGCGAAACAGCTTTTACAAGTCAGGTATCAGATACAGGAAAAGGACTGGAAAGTACAGTTTGGCTTAAGTTGAAAGGCTGCACCCGAGGCGGCAGCACACCAAGGGGGTTAGTGCTGAGGAGGATATGAAAGGGGCTAAAAACCGGGACTGCCCCGGTGGCACAGTGGTTAATAATCTGCCTGCCAGTGCAGGGGACACAGGTTCGAGCCCTGGTCCGGGAAGATCCCACATGCTGCAGAGCAACTAAGCCCGTGAGCCACAACTACTGAGCCCACGTGCCACAACTACTGAAGCCCGCGTTCCTAGAGACCGTGCTCTGAAACAAGAGAAGCCACTGCAATGAGAAGCCTGCGCACCACAACGAAGAGCTGCTCCCACTCACCACAACGAGAGAAAAGCCCATATGCAGCAACCAAGACCCAATGCAACCAACAATTAATTAATTTTAAAAAAGGGTCTAAGAATCAGTGGGGTTAAAAAAAAGCATGAAGACCTATGCACTGGATCCTTCTCAGGCATTTGTGCTGCCTAATATGTTCCTCCACTCCCCCTGCCAAGCAGGAGTCAAAATCTAGAGGCTAGGGAAGAATGCTGTCTCTTTAAAAACAGCATGGAAAATTTTTGGACACAGATACATTGGTCTTTAACAAGAATGAGTTCCAAAGTGAAGAATGGGCTTTATGAGTGAGCTGGGAATAAATTCCATAGCCTGTGATAAGTATTGAGAAGAAACAGACTAGAAACTATTAAAGAATGATCAAAGCACTCAAGGTGACATTATCTAAAATGCCTTCTACAAGATACATACAAATGCACACACACACACACACAAAATGTTTGTACAGCTAACAAAGATCGATTTCTTATTAGTGAGGTGGGCTTTGGAGGAGGCAAATGGGACGCAGCGGGGCAAATCTTTTAAGGGAAAGGCTAACTCACCAGCTGGCTGTTTTCTGAGACCTGTTCTCCCCTGGTATAAGGGATAAGGAAGTAGAAATTTCTTTCCTTCTATGGGAGGGTTACCTAAGAAGTAGACATAAGAATCCTCATTCAAAACAGTATTTCCTCCCCAAATGAATTTGCTCTGCTACTGAGAGCTCAAGGAAAGTCACAGGGAAAGCATTTTACTCAGTTTGGTTATAATTACAGGTTCTGTACATATTTTTTGTGCAAGTTGATGAGGGCCAACTTGTACAGAAAGGCAAACACACACATACACACATCATGGGCACCTGAGAAGTTAGAATTAGGCTAGGAATTCATTTGAAGACAAAAAAACATTTAGCAATATCCCTTATTCACTCGGATTTGTTCACCGCCTACTAGCTATTTTCATGGAAGGCTAATTTCTCTATCCATTAACTCATTCGTTTATTCAAGAAATATTTAAGAGTTCCTGTCATGTACCAAGACTATGCTAAGCACTGAGGCTAGTGAGCAATAAACATATAACAGACCGAATTCCTCCTGCACTCCTGGATTACCCTCCAGTGGAAGAAAGAGAGGTGAGAAACAGGTGAACAAAATGTACATGAGTGAAACGCTTAGAGACAAAACAAGGCAGGGCAGAGAGAGTAAGAAAGAGAGGACTGTATTTTCCATAGGGTGGTCAGAGGACAGCCACCTCCTCATCTTTAAGGCGACTGACTGAAAGAAGTAGAGGCCTAAAAGATTACAGGTGAAAGAGTATTCCAGGCAGAGAGAAGGACCAGGAAAAGGCTCTGTGGCAGAAGCATCCTTTGCAGGTCTGGAAAAGATAGGGTAAGAGGGAGGAGAGGTGGTGTATTCAGGGAGGTGGTGGAGAACGAACAGCAGCCCACAGAAGGCTCTAGAAGCCACTTTAAGTGGTTTTTATTCTAAGTAAAAGAAGCCACAAGAGAATTCTGAAACAAGAACATAACCTGACTTAAAGTTACAAAAGATCACTTTGCCACCTAAAGAACAAACTGTGGGAGGAGAAGGGTGGCAACAGGTGACCAGTACAAAGACTATGCAATAATCCTGGAAAGAGATTTCCAACTGGGACCAGGTGATGGACAGCACAGGGCTGGTGAGAAGCAAAACAGATAGAGAGCTAACCACAGGAACTCACGGCTGCTTGGTTCTCACCTAAATTTCTATCTGGGTTGCTGAATTCATCAACCAAAGCCTCTCTTCTCTTTCTATATGTTTTGTATCTCGTTTGAAGAATGAGAACATGCAAAGTCACAAGTTAACATGAACGGGCTAGAGCGAAAGTTTACTAGAAATTTGAGTTCCAACTGCATATTCAAGGTATTGAAAGCTGTGTTTTTCAAACTTTGTATCACGACCCACTGAAGAAACAGCATTTATTTCACAACCTAGATACACAGGTAGAAAAGTATACATTACTAAAACGAAGCTTGAATGACCTATATCTAACCAATGTCTCTTTTCATGAAATCTGTTCCCACTGGCTCTCACACCACTCATGCCATCGCCCAGAGTTTCTGCTGCAATGTGTTGTACTCTTCCTAAGAAACTCTGATATTTTCTATACTATTTTATTTCATTAAAAAGTCACACGTAGGGCTCAATAAATTGGCTTTATGATCCACTAATGGCAGGGAGGGAAATCTGAAGAAGAATACACAAGGTACAGCAAGATACTGCCGATTTACAGTTCTTTTACAAAATAATTGAAAAGGACCTGAAACACACTGTTTGGAAAGACCAGAGACATCCTCTCGTGTCCCACAGGAATTGCAAAAGTCTGGTCCCCAAACTCAGGGAACCACCTCAAGAGGCCCAAAGCCTTGAAACACCAAGGTCACAAAGACACTCGCAGAGAAAGGCTGTCCTCACCCACTGAGACCAGGTTCCCGAAGTGTTCCACCATCACATCCTGGTACAGCTTCCTCTGGGCCGAGTCCAGCAGCCCCAGCTCCTCCTCTGTGAAGGCCACGGCCACGTCCTTGAAGGTCACCGCCTCCTACGACAAACAACACCACCTCAATCTTATACCCAGTGGCCAGTGGAAGAGGGGCAGCCCCGAGGAGACGAGGAGGATGGGAAGTTGCTCCGGCTCCTGTGAGGTGTGCAGACTTCCCAGCACCCCCTCCTTCCATCCTGCCAATGCCACACACTGACTTTCCTCAGCCTCACTGGACGTGCAGCTATGAAAGAGAAAGCTTTGTGTGTTTACCTGGGGCTCTCAGACAACTCATAAGTAAACTCCCTAGAATTCTAACCACTGGATCCTGAACTAAAAAGCTTTCACTGTTTAATTATTATTGCCAAGTGCCCCAGAAACAGTTACCAATTTAGTCCTGGCAGTATTTGATGGCACCTGCTTTCTCACTGAGGTCGGAACCAGCTGAGAAGGAGTGTTATATGTGGAAACTAACCAAAAGGCCATGCCAGGTCTCTGAATGAAAACTCTCTCTTTCCCCGTTTCTGTCTTTCGCTTGAATGCAATACTCTGACTCCAGACCCTTGGTTTTCTGGGTGAGTCTGAGTTGGTTCCTCCTTTTTTCACAACCCCGATTCTTTATATTTAAAACAAAGATGAAACCAAGCACCTCTTTATACAATTGTTCTGAGCTGTCTATGCAGTGACAAGTGCTTTAAGTACCACTGGACTTTTTAAACTAAGGTCATGCATTACTCTGATTAGAAAAAAATATAAGATGGAAAAAGAAACAAACCAGTAAATAAAATACACAAAGGGTCTGACTCAAGCATGGGGAAGACTGAATCTAACTCTGGTCGTGAGAAAACTTCTAACAATACATGATTTTTTCTGCGTGAAGCAGCAGTTTGATCCTGCTGTGCTCTGCCGTATTTGGATATTCTACCAAAAAACATCCAAGGCACCACATGTAAAACATACCTCTTAAATTCTGAATACCTAAACCTACTATGTTAAGGGCAAAAAGGGGCAATATTCTTCAGAACAGATATTTTGAGAAAAAGGTTAAATCAGGAACACTGTCACTGTAGTGCTCCTAAAACAGGAGAAGTCTTTAAACTAAATGTCTGTGCATAAAGAATAGTTTAAAGAATAGGTGCAGGGCTCCCCTGGTGGCGCAGTGGTTGAGAGTCCGCCTGCCGATGCAGGGGACACGGGTTCGTGCCCCGGTCTGGGAAGATCCCACATGCCGCGGAGCAGCTGGGCCCGTGAGCCATGGCCGCTGAGCCTGCGCGTCCGGAGCCTGTGCCCCGCAACGGGAGAGGCCACAACAGTGAGAGGCCCGCATACCAGAAAAAAAAAAAAAATAGGTGCATAAGTTTGCAGGAACATGATAAAGCAATTAAAAGTGAATGTTAGCTAGTATTAAATGAAAAAAACAATTTAAAACTGTATCTATGTTATAAATACAAATACACATCCATGAATACATATGATGAAGAGATTACAGAAATATAAAAGCAGCTAATTTGTAAGCAGGTAAGCAGTAGACTGGAAGATGTCCTTCATTTCCCTTAATTTTTCTTTTACTTGTAAAATAAAAAAAAATGATGAAATAAAACAAAAATTAAAACCGAAACCAATTAAATTTAACAGGAATTTTAAAAAAAGCACACATGGCACACTCAGGTCCTCATATGCTTAGACTCTCCTTGAAAGAGAAAACCCATATGGAACTATACCCAATATTTCGTAATAACCTATAAGGGAAAAGAATCTGAAAATATATGTATATATATGTATAACTGAATCACTTTGCTGTACACCTGAAATTAATACATTGTAAATCAACTATACTCCAATCAAAAAAAAAAAAGAAAAAGAAAAAAAAGAGGAAAACCTGTGTCCAACCTGAGTACAAAAATGGCGTTTTTAACAGCAAGAAAGGCAAGCTCTACTCACCTGGAATGTGCTCATTTTCTCTCTCCTTCTGGGGCAGTGCAGAGTCCTAGCAAGACAGACAGGGAAAGAAGAAGTCAAACTGGAAACTGGTTTAAAGAAAAAGAAGTCACTAACCCACGTGGTGCTCATTGTGAATTACCAAGGCTCCCAGTCCTCGGGGTGGCTACAGCTGATTATGCTTGATGAGCAGAGCCCCACGCAGATACCAGATGCCCCCGTGAACCCCCTCAGTAGCTGTGTGAGGAATGACCTGCCCAGCCATACACAGTGGCCCCCTCACAGTGTGCCTGCAGCTTCCACAGGGGTCATTCTTATTCTGGGTATGGGGTAAACAGAGACCATGTAAGTCAGAGTAGGTTTTGGAGTCAATATGCATGGGCTCTGATCAGGCTACGCCATTCACTAGCAGTGTCACCCTGGGCAAATTATTCACATCTCTTCGCCTCAGTTCTGTCTTCTGCCAGTAGGGGAGAACACGGGCATCCACCTCGTGAGATCGTCATAAGGTAGGAAGCTCTGAGAACACCACTGTCAGGGTTTCTTATTTCTTAGCAACTGCGGTAAAGCAGATGATATTTTAGTTAGAAATTATCCTTAGAGATGTGATTTCTACCAACAGAAGACTGTCAGACATGTGGAGGTCGTACGTTGTTGCCCTGTTATGTGAGAGTCTTTATAGACTTCTGAAAATCTCTGCTTGTCTTCCTAAAGATTTTGTGACTGCAACAATAATATTTAAATTGACATGGACAACTTTTTACAAAAGGTATAAAAATACGTTAAGTTTCTTTTTAAACAGGAAGTACCCTTTTGACAATTATGCACAGAGGTAAAGAGAACTAATAAAAGCCAGGATTCTGCAACAACAATAAAAAATAGTTTGACAGTCCATACCTAATTCAAATGAAAAAAAGACAGGAATCTGAATTGTAATTATATCATTATAAATATAGGAACGTTTAAGAAATAAATGGGAGACTTCCCTGGTGGTGCAGTGGATAAGACGCCACATTCCCAATGCAGGGGGCCCGGGTTCGATCTAGTACAAAAGATGGCAATGATTCCACTCCCCAAAGCTTGGGAGAGAGATATCTTCACAACTTCTAACGACCTCCATTTTGACTCTACACTTGCTAGCTGTCTTCTGCTCAATTCAGGATTCTGAAAGGGGCCCTGACAGTTGACAATAATTAGTGGGGGAATAAAATCATTGGACTAAGTAGGCCTTTGGTGAAGCCAGCTCAGTTTTATCTGTGACATCCAGCAGGGTCAATTTCCTCGGCCTCAGTTTCCAGAAAAGACCCTCTCTTGAGCTTCTCGAATTTTCACGTGCATGTGAATTACTGCGGGATCTTGTTGGAATGCAGCCTCCTGGACCCCCTACGCAGAAATTATAAATCAGAACGTCTCGAATGGGGCTCAAGGCTGGGCATTTCTATCCAAGTGATGCCAATGCCGCTGGTTTGTGGAACACAATTTGAGTAGCACTGCAGTGTAACATCAGTCCCACAAAAAACAGCCTCCACTACACAGAAACATACACAAAGAGTAACCAGACAAAAAGGCACTAAAACATTAACAACTGTTATCTTTACATCCTAAAGTTACAGATAATTAAAATTTTTCTTTATGTATATATCTGCATTTTTCCATAATGATTATGCTACTTCTATGATATACATATTATTTGAAATAAAATAAATGACCCAGTTGAGAAAACTATCTTAAACACTCATAAAATAGCCTAAACCTTGCTCTCAAGGTCCCCACAATTAAGTCCCAACCTCCTTTCATGATATGATCCTAGCCAGTACCCTATGCTCAAAGAGAATATACCAAAGGGATTAGCAAACTCAGCTGCTGGACTCAAACTGCCTGGGTCCCAACCCCAGCTCTGCCTCCTACCATCTGGGTGAGGATGGGCCAACAGGGTTGTGTTCCCTGCCTTAAAGTAGAGAAAACAGCAGTACCAATTCACAGAGCCACCGCCTGATGGAAATGTGTTCATTTGCATAAAGCTTTTAGAATGGAAATTAGTGACCAAGGCTCAGTTATCATCCTTACCCATGTCTCATACGTTCTACAATTTATAGGAATATCTTAAGTAGAAGAATGCCAAGTCCTACTCACGTGGGGCTCTGCTGCCTCTTCCTCCGTGCAGTGCTTTTTGAGAAGCCAGGGCTGGGGAAGGAAAGGAGACTGTGAAATACCAGGGCTGTGTTTCCATCCCCACTAATTCATACCGCACCCCCTTCCGCCCCCGTACCAGCTAGAAGTCCTCTCCTTCCAAAACAGGCCAGGAGTCCAGGACAATTCAGCTTCCTGGGCTCACAGAATCCCGCTGCGAAATGGGTGCCTCCCGAATTAGCGTAGTATTAATACCAACAATGTATCAGGCAGTTGTAGACCTTTTACTTGTGCTATCTCGTTTCTCCTCACAACACTATATTAACAAGGCATTCCTTTTTCCCCCCTTTTACCGAACAGCAACGGAGGCACAGAGGAGTTAAGCAACTCACCCAGTGTGACGCCGTATGAAGCGGTAGGGCTAGCTCATAGGTGGGGGACGGGGTCAGGTTAGGGGTGAAGAAAACCGGGGAGACCCTCAAACCCCAGGAGGCACGACCTGAGCCCACCCCATCCCGGCTACGTTACCAAACGCAAAGAAGCTCCGCCCGCGGGACGTACATCACCACTCCAGGCCCTCAAACCTCCGCTTTTAGCCGCTCCTCCTCTTTCTCCCCAAATGAAAGGTCTGCAAAGGGGAAGCTTGAATGGGTCGTGAAGAGCGGACCTGAAACACCGTCACCAGGCAGAACATGGCTGCTACGTGTCCTCCTGGGGCGGAAGTGCCTGCGACTAACCCGGAACTCCTGGACCATATTTCCCAGAATTCCGCGGGTAAACCTTTACAGCGAGGCGTTACTGTAGCTGCAGTATATGGGGCTACACGAGTTTACGAGCTCTGGACTACATGTCCCAGAATGCAAGGGTGGGTGCGGGGGTGTCTACCGGCACGAGCTCTGGACTACATGTTTTCACTCTGGTTTTCACTTTCCGGAATCCCTGAGAAGGTCTCAGGCCGTCTTGCCGTTCTACTGTGTAGGCCTCAGAAGAGTGTAGATTCTGTTCATTGAAAGGCGTACAAACTCAGTCGAATTTTGGACGTCTTCAAGAGGCTAAGCGACATAAAAGCATTAACAGCCACGAAGGCTTCCTGGTAAACCCCAAAGAGTTTCACCATTGGAATAAGGGGAGAAGGAAACTGGGCTTTCTTTGGCAGGGACTGAAGCCAAACGCCAAAACACCTCATTCCCTGAAATTGTGTAAAGGTGAACGTGTTTTGTTAGCATCTTACAACCCGTGCAGAAGCAAGGGAAAATCCTTTCTAGAGACAGACATCAACATCCTAGGTCTCAAGTTATTTCTGTAATTATAAAATCTGTGACATTGCTATTTGACCAAGTGAACTTTAAGGGGAAGGAAAAAGCATTACTTGACATACGGAGGGACACTTCACAGTCATAAAAGTTTCAAATTCTCAGAAACTAATAACTTCAGCTGATACTTTATAAAGCAAACATTGACAGAACCATGAAGAGAAACATTCAAATTCATAATTGGATCTGGAGATTGGAACACATACATAGAGGGAAATGTTGAGCCTTAAAAGCATATATTAAAGTAGCAAGGGGGGCTTCCCTGGTGGCACAGTGGTTGAGAGTCCGCCTGCCAATGCAGGGGACATGGGTTCGTGCCCTGGTCCGGGAAGATCCCACACACCACGGAGCGGCTGGGCCCGTGAGCCATGGCCGCTGAGCCTGGGCGTCCGGAGCCTGCGCTCCGCAACGGGAGAGGCCACAACAGTGAGAGGCCCGCGTACAGCAAGGAAAACAAAAACAAAACAAAACAAAACAAATAAAGTAGAAAGGAAGTTGAAAATTGATTCAGAAAACATCCATTTCAGGAAATTAATAAATGAATAATAAAACTGAAGAAGGCAGATGGAAAAATATAAGATCAGATGAATGAAATACAAAAATAAAGTAGATCCCACACACACCCACAAAACAGAAATTAAAGAAACCAACAAAACAAACAAAAAAAGATCATCCATAGTATAAACAAAGATTTTTTCAAAAATATGTTCCAAATTCTTTCAGGAAAATATCCTCCAAGAACTATTCCTGACTTAAGCCAACATAGCACACAGGATTTCTTTCCACTACAAGGAAAGTGAAATCTTGGATATAGCATGATGAAATACGGTAACATGATTAAGTTTTATTTATTCACCTCCTGTTCCCTATGGCACCCTCCACTCCCTTCTCTACCCCGTAAGCTACCATTCTAATTTGTTTGATGTGTTTTCTTTTGGGTGTGTTCTTGTGCAAAATGTGCACTTGTGTATATTTTCAATTCATATAAATAATATTGTGTCATAAAATTCATTCTGGTGTTTATTTCCTTCATTCAGGAGTATATTTTTAAGATTCACCCATCCAGGCTTCCCTGGTGGCACAGTGGTTGAGAGTCTGCCTGCCGATGCAGGGGACGCGGGTTCATGCCCCAGTCTGGGAAAATCCCACATGCCGTGGAGCGGCTGGGCCCGTGAGCCATGGCTGCTGAGCCTGCACGTCCGGAGCCTGTGCTCCGCAGCGGGAGAGGCCACAACAGCGAGAGGCCCACGTACCGCAGAAAAACAAACAAACACAAAAAACATTCACCCCTCTATCTAATTTGTTTCATAGAGTTCCATTTTCTGCACCCACATTTTACCTGTACTCTTCCAACTGCCATGCCAATGATAATAAAATAAACATCTTCTTACATTTGTTTATAGACGTATCTGAGAATTTCTTTGGAACACATACCCGAGTGAAATTATTTCATAGCAAATATGTATACTTTAATAATATAGCCAGATTGACTTCCTGAACGGCTACACCAGTCCAGATTACCAAAGAGTTGCACGTCAGGTTTTTGTGCAACCACTTACCTTCATTTGGACGACTCATCACCGTTTTGCTAGTGTATTAAATGTATAGTAGTATCTTGTTTTAGTTAAATTTCTCTGATTTCTAATAAGTTTGATCTTTTTTTCAAATGCTTGGTAGCTTCATCTATAAGTGTCTACTTACAACTTTTGCCCCATTTTCTAATGTGGATGCTATCTTTTTCTTCCTCATTTCTATTACATATTCTGATTATTAATACCTTTTCAGTTTTACCAATTACAAGTATCCTTTCCTAATTGGGCACGTGTTTCTAAAATTTTTCTATTGTGTTCTTCATGGAATAGAAATCTTTAATTATAAGATAATAAACCAATAATTTCTTAATATCTGTGCTTCTGAAACTCCTCAGGTGAAAAAATATATTTCTACCTTTTAAAAATTAACTTTCTAGACTTATCTTTCACATGTAGGTCCTTTAAATATTTTGGAGTCTATTTATGTACATTTTATTACATGGGATCCACTTTTATTTTTCTCCAAGAGAAGTTCTTAAAAATAGTGATATTCATGGCTTGAAGATTCAATATTACAAAGATATCAGTAATCCTCAAAATGATCTATAGGCTCAATCAAACCCCAATAAAAACATCAGCATTTTTTCCCTTGGAAATTGATGAGATGTTTACAAATATTATGTGGGAAAGCAAAGAGCTACAAGAAGAGCTGGGGGCTTCCCTGGTGGCGCAGTGGTTGAGAATCTGCCTGCTAATGCAGGGGACACGGGTTTGAGCCCTGGTCTGGGAAGATCCCACATGCCACGGAGCAACTAGGCCCGTGAGCCACGTACTGAGCCTGCGCGTCTGGAGCCTGTGCTCCCCAACAAGAGGCTGTGATAGTGAGGCCCACGCACCACGATGAGGAGTGGCCCCCGCTTGCCACAACTAAAGAAAGCCCTCGCACAGAAACGAAGACCCAACACAGCAAAAATAAGTAAATAAACTCCTACCCCCAACATCTAAAAAAACATAAAAATAAAAAATAAAAGAAGAGCTGGGACAATCTGAAAGAAGAATGAAAAGAAAGATATTAGTCACATTAAACCTTACTATAAATCTACAATATAAGATAGTCTGGTGTTTGCTCAAGGATAGACAAGATAATAGACATCAAAATCCATGTTGAAACAGACATTATAACAACGTGTAAAAAGAAAACACTGCAGGGAGCTCCCTGGTGGTCTAGTGGTAAGGATTTGGCGCTTTCACTGTGGTGACCCTGGTTCAATCCCTGGTCAGGGAACTGAGATCCTGCAAGCCACGCAGCACGGCCAAAAGAAAAAAGAAAGAAAAGAAAACACTGCAGCAGAGAGGGGAAAGAACTCTTGTTAATACAGTTGATCCTTGAACTAGGGTTCAAGGGGGTTAGGGGTGCCAACCCTCTGCTAAGTTGAAAATCCAAGTATAACTTATAGCCAGTCCTCTGTACGTACACGGTTTCTCCATAATCGGCAATTCTGCATCTGAGGATTGAACCAACCTTGGATCGTGTAGTAGTGCAGTATTTACTATTAAAAAAAAATCCTCGTATAAGTGCACTTGTGTAGTTTAAACCCATGTTGTCCAAGGGTCAACTATTGGTTCTCAGTCAGCTGGATATCCATATGGGAAAAATATTAATCATTACTGCATAGGATATAAAAATATAAATTCCAGAAGATCTGCAGACTTAAATTTGAAAAGTAAACAATGATGCTTTAGGAAAGAAACGTAAGATAACAGCCTTTTTGCCTTGGAGTAGGAAGAATTTCTTAAGACCAAAAAAATCACCAACTGTGAAAGAAAAAATTGAAAAATTGGACTATTTCAAAGTTAAGAAACACCGTAAACCCAAACGCAGCACTCTTGGGCCAAAAGTGAGAGAGATTTTAAAAACATCTATGGAATAAAAGACTCAGATGCATCCCTCATGCCCATGCATTCTTCAAGGGTCAACTGTATCTACCAAAGTTGAACATATACCCTATAACCCTTTGGTTCCACCCATAGAAATATCCCTCAAACAAGTGCACAAGGCACATTCTAGATTGCTCACATCACCACTAACTGTGATAGCCAAGAATGGGGAAGTACCCAATACCCACCAATAATGGGATTAATAAATAGATTTTGATATGTTTACACACTGCAATAATATCCACCAATGAAAATGAATCAACGGTATCCACTCCCATCAATATGGATAAATGTCATGGATATACTGTGGAGCAAATGAAGCCAACACAAAATAGCACCTATTACATGACTCCATTTATATCAAGTACAAAATAGGCTAAGTGAATCTACACCATTACAAATTAGTGGCTACCATATGGAAAGGAAGGTTACTAGAAAGAGCCAAAAAGGGATGCTTCTAGGGTTTGGGGCTTGTCCTGGTCCTCCAAGAACTAGACGGCAAAGTGCTGAGAAAGACTTTAATGAACAAATATTTCATTAGGGGAAACATCGGAGAGAAAATGGCAGGGAGCTCTGGAAGGCTGGCAGAACTATCAGCGCATAGTGCAAGTCTGACCCTGAGTGAAGATTTGGAAGAAAGATTTGGTAAATCATCCGAGACTGCCTTGTCATCTACGTAAAATCCTTCAAGGCTGTCAGAGTCCTTGAAAAAAGGTCACTGGACAGAGGAATCCTGGTCTCCAAGAAATGGCCTGCCTTAGGATCCCTGCTGTGCTGACTAGGAGCAATCAGGGGCAAGGCCGGCCTCCAGGCAAACGTGGTGATGGATTTAAGAGCAGCAGCTGGGACCTTTGGCCAGTTATGCTCCCTGTGGTCATAACTGTGAAACAGGAGACTCTCAACGTGGATGCTTCCTTGTGATAAGATCTGGTTGTTTATTTCTGTCAGAAATAATCCTGAAGCAACGTTGCGTCCTTCTCAGTATATCATACCCCAGAGATCTAAAACGTTCGTTTGTTCTGTTATTGATAATGTTCACCTCTTGGCTAAGGTAGTGTTCACCAAATTTATACCTACTGTATTTCTTGTTGTGATCAATACTTTGTGGAGAGATATTTGGGGTTTTGTAGCATCCTGCTCCTTGTAAACTTTCAACCAGTAGTTTTATAATTCATTGATTACTCTTGCCAGAACCTATCATTACTATGATGGTTGTAAATAATGATTTTTACATTACGTCATTCCTTCTATATGTTTATGGTTTGGCATTCTATTATGAGAGCCCTTCCTTCCCTCCCTTCCTCTTTTTTTATTCATATTCTGTATGATAATTATTTATTTTAGGGTCAAATTGCTCAGATTTACCCAGTGTGAGTCTCTTCAAGCTGGATCTTCTTACACGTCCCACCACTCTTTCCTACTTTCTGGCACAGTAAATTTTCTCCAGGATCATTCTACACTTTCCTTGCTCCAGCCCTGAAATAGAAACGTGGATATACATGCTTATATACATGACATACACATGCGTATGTTTGTATATCCTCGCACTTCCATATCTACTTCTGTAAATACCTAGCACGTGCACTCACTCCCTCTCTCTCTCTACAGATGGGTGGACGGATGGATGGATGGGTAGACAGATCTGTATAAATAACTTATGGTCAGACTTCCATATCCGTGGTTCCTCTGTATCTGCAATTCTGCAACCATGGGTTCAACCAACCACAGATCATGTAGTACTGTAGTAATTACTATTAAAAAAAAAAACCTGCATATAAGTGGACCTGCCCAGTTCAAACCCATATTGTTCAAGGGTCAACTGTAACTTGCTAAATAAAGCCCTTTAACCAACTATATTAAAAATACCACCATTGGTCTGCATATGGAATGCCATCCAAACCTGCTTTGTCCTTACTGGTTCCACATCCAGAGGGTCCTCTGCTATTATGCTCAGTTCTCTCCTCATGTGCATCTTTTCAACAAGAGAAACTTTTTTTTTTAAACCTCCACAATGTAGGTATATCCACTTTTGTTTCTAGCTCCAGGATTTTCCCTCTCCCTATTATGGATCTGTAGTTAAAGCACAGCATAAATAATAAAGCTTCAACTGTTGAAACTCATGAATTTTTCTGTGTATGCAAAATAATCTGAGAACTGTTTTGTTTTTGAAATTGGCTTCCAGAGTTCATACCATAATTTTGATCTTATATGCCTTATGACAATATAGAACAATCATATGAGGTCTTAACTGCAAGGGATAATTATTTAATACTTTTTCAAATTCTATTAAAATAATTTCCTGCTTTGGCAATACCCACTATTCAATGAAAAAAATATAACATGAAGTTATAAAATGGAAAAATATCACAAAATGCTCCTTGCCTAGGAAAACCACTCTGGAAGAGTATCCCTTTACTCATGATCTTATGCATGTACACATACATGTGTGCACATGCACACATACACAAACACTAACAAAGATTTATGGTTGATTATACTATGAAGGCTACAATCTGTGACCTCTCAAAGCCCATATTGTGTATCTCCTGCGATTATGATATGTCATAAATTTTTAAAATAAACTTTTTATTTAATTTATTTATTTTGGGCTGCATTGGGTCTTCGTTGCTGCGTGCGGGCTTTCTCTAGTTGCAGTGAGTGTGGGCTACTCTTCGTTGCGGTGCGCGGGCTTCTCATTGCAGTGGCTTCTCTTGTTGTGGAGCACAGGCTCTAAGCACGTAGGCTTCAGTTTTTGTGGCACACAGCCTCAGTAGTTGTGGCACACGGGCTTAGATGCTCCACAGCATGTGGGATCTTCCTGGACCAGGGCTCGAACCCGTGTCCCCTGCATTGGCAGGCGAATTCTTAGCCACTGTACCACCAGGGAAGTCCCTGTCATCATTTCACCGGCTTCAGATTAATATAGGAATCTATCAAAACTCAAATTCTTACAGCTGTACACTAATTTCCATTAAAAAATTTAGTGACATCATTGATGTGGTGTTCATCTTTTTGGTATTTTAATCTCACAATCAATAACTTCCAATTATATGATTTCTAAATCAAAGAGATCTAATATATTCTGATATATATATACTCCTTTCCTGAAACCATGCTTTACTGCAACCAATAGGGAAAAGCACATAAATGTCAGTCTTGTCTCAATAATACACTGGATAATTTTATCAGATTCCTACAAGTTTTCTGGGTATTTGCCTCATGGATGTGGGGGAAGAATATGGCATAGCCCCTACCTGAGAACTTTAGAAGAAATGCTACAATAATTAGAAGGCAAACATTCCAAAGTCTGGATGAAAATGCAGAGAATTAGAAATCAGTAAGTTCAAGGTCAACTAAAAATTTTTTTTTCTAGGGACAAACAATTTTTGTGACACTTTCAAAGTGTTACAGTAAACCCTGCCTTAATATTGACAGACAAAAAATCAATTGTATACTATGCAGTTACTGTTGTTGCAAAGTTAATCATGTTTTTTCACTCTGTACCATCAGAAAAAAAAATCACAAGGTAGTTCAATTTCTACTGAACACAGTCCTTGGAAAACTAGACGGGGTCTCAAATAACCACCCAACTTGAGAACAGAGGCTGCGGGAGGCAAGGAGCCAGTTGCGATAGGCTAATAGCATATTAATATTGAAGATTGGGGGGCTTCCCTTCCCTGGTGGCGTAGTGGTTAAGAATCTGCCTGCCAATGCAGGGGACACGGGTTTGAGCCCTGGTCCAGGAAGATCCCACATGCTGCACAGCAGCTCAGCCGCGTGCCACAACTACTGAAGCCTGCACACCTAGAGCCCGTGCTCCACAAAGAGAAGCCACTGCAATGAGAAGCCCACACACTGCAATGAAAAGTAGCCCCCACTCACTGCAACTAGAGAAAGCCTGCGTGCAGCAATAAAGACCCAAGGCAGCCAAAAATAAATTAAAAAAATATATATTGCAGATTGGTTTTCTGCAGTGGTTTTCAGTATTTCAACAAAAGTTCATGTCCTGAATTAATTTTATTTTGCAGGTTTCCCCATCTGGATACAACTTTCATATATTATACATTTCCCCCTTTTGGTTTATTTAAAACACAAGTACTGAGCACACCTAAAAGCACTAGTCAATGATAAGGTTGTGTACATTCAGCAGCCAAGTCCCTGCCCTCATGGAGCGCACATTCTCATGGACATCAATTTTGACTAGCTCATCCTTACACTTTTGTTAAAGCCCAGACCAAACTCTTTTCCTTTCTAAGTGCTATCTCCTAAGTGACATCTGATAAATGTCAAAGTTCTGAATGCAGCCCTTACTGCACCACTCAGAAGGGATCTCTGCTGTGTGCTCTGCTGAACACTAGGATCTGTTTAGCTACTGCTTCAACACCAACTAAGTTAAAATACTTTCTCTCCTATGAGACCTGACGCTTGCAAGAATTCACGTTGCACGTGAGTTTTTTGAAAACAACATTTTGTAGAACTTCTATCCTCTGACAGTTCCTTGATGTTCTTACCACTCTCGCTGCTTTCATAAAATGTGTCCCCAGTATGCATTTTGTGATGACTTATAAGATTGGAGCGCCAACTGAAGCTCTTACCACAGGTCTCACACTTGTAAGGCTTCTCCCCTGTGTGCACTCTTTGATGAGACTGTAGCTGTGAAGGCCGACTGAAGACCTTACTGCATCTGTCACATCTGTACGGCTTCTCTCCAGTGTGGACGCTTTGATGAAGCTGAAGACTTGAGGCCTGAATGAAGTGCTTCCCACACTCCCCACACTTATATGGTTTCTCTCCTGTGTGGACCCTCTGATGCATGTCGAGGTTCAGGCTCCACTTGAAGCCCTTCCCACACTCCTCACATTTGTATGGCTTTTCTCCAGTGTGGACTTTTTGATGGGCTTGAAGGTGTGAACTCCGACCAAAGCTCTTCCCACACTCTTCACATTTGAATGGTTTTTCTCTGCTGTGGACTCTCTCATGGGCCAGAAGATTTGAGGCCTGCCTGAAGACTTTCCCACACTCCTCACAATTATACGGTTTCTCTCCGGTGTGGATTCTGCAATGAATTTTAAGATCTGCTCTACGACTGAATCCCTTCCCACACTCTTCACATTTGTATGGTTTCTCACCGGTATGGATCAGCTGGTGGATCTGAAGTCGTGAACTCTGATTGAAGCCCTGCCCACACTCCTCACACTTGTAAGGTTTCTCTACACTGTGGGCCTTCTGATGGATTTGAAGATATGAACTCTGACGGAAGCCCTTCCCACATACCTCACATTTATAGGGCTTCTCCCCTGTGTGGACAACCAGATGAACTTGATAATGGGAGTTCCTCCTGAAGCTCTTCCCACACTCCTTACAGTTGTATGGTTTCTCTCCTGTATGGACTCTTTGATGTGCCTGAAGGTTTGAACTCAGAGTAAAGCCTTTACCACACACATTACGTATGTATGATTTCTCTCCAGTGTGGACTCCCTGATGGGCCTGAAGACTTGAAGGCCGACTAAAGCCTTTCCCACATTCCTCACATTTGTAGGGTTTTTCTCCTGTGTGGACCCTCTGATGAATGTATAGATTTGAGCTACAAATGAAGCCCTTCCCACACTCCTCACATTTGTACGGTTTCTCTCCCGTATGGACTCTCTGATGGGACTGAAGGTGTGAATTCCGACTGAAGCTCTTATCACATGTGTCACATTTGAATGCTTTCTCCCCAGTGTGGACTCTCTGATGGTCCTGAAGGTGAGAGGCCTGACTGAAGGCCCTCCCACACTCCTCACAATTATAAGGTTTCTCTCCCATGTGGACTTTACAATGAATAGTTAAGTGCTGACCTACGACTGAAGCCTTTCCCACATTCCCCACATTTGAATGGTTTCTCTACAGTGTGGACTTTCTGAGGAGTCTGCAGCTGGGAGCTCTGACTGAACTCCTTGCCACACTCATCACACTCACTGTGTTCTCCTCCCACGTGAACTCTCTGATGAATATGAAGAACCGAGCTGTAACGGAAGCCTTTTCCACACTCACTGCACGTATGAGACTTCTCTTTTGAGTGTAATTGCTGGTGAAGATCAAAGGTGGAGAGATCGGTGAAGGTTTCTTTACATTCATTACACTGGTAAGGTTTTTGTCCCGTGTGAATCATAGTATTCTGATCCAGTGTTGAAACCCTCGTGCTATCTTTTCTATAATCACTGTAGCCGTAAGGTTTTTGACCCTTGTGTACTCCATGAGCATCAAGGTGATGTGAAATCCAACTGATGGTGTCAACATCCTCTTTACACTGACACAGTTTATTTTTCATGGAAATTTGCTGGTGTCTATTCTGATAATTCTGTGACTCAGCCAATGAAGTTTTCCTCCAAGAATCCTGGGCTCTCAAAGTTGCAAACCTTGGATTTCCAGGACTACTGGGATCACCTGCTTTATCATTTAATATACGGTTCTCATCTTCAGAAATTTGAATAGAGTCCTGCCCCAATCTGGCAGGGGGAATCACCTTGTTTGTGGAACTGACAACTATTTATCATGGAGTCTTGGCATCTGGTTAAGTCATTTGCAATTTGTTGCCAGATTTGCCAGCAGGAAAGCTCTTCACGTGATCCTCTGTCTTGAACGGCCCTCAACTCACTTTGATTGTTTTCTTCTAGAGGGACAGAGAATTCAGAGATGTGGACACGTGAAAGCTTTGTTCAAAGATTCAAGATTTTACACTTAAGACACAGTATGAGACTTTAATGAACCTCAGGATGGTTCAGCTTATCTTTCGCACGACAAATGAAGTTCTCTGGTTTATATACTAACAGAAACCAAGAGATGGTCTGTTAAACTCCCAAATACTTAGCATTAATGAAACCCATTTAAAACCAAATGATTACTCTGACATACTATTTAAATCATCTTTTAAAAATTACATGTCATTCCTACCATAACACAGTATCAATAAAGACAAGCATTTTGCTGTGCTCACAGCTTTAACAGTGCCTAGCAGTTAGTCAGGGCTCAAGAAATGCATGCACAGGTGAACTCAGTTTGATTTCTAGGATTCTCTACAATTCTGAATCCCAGGTTAAGTTTGAACCAAGTCAGAGAAGCGAAACAGCTTTTACAAGTCAGGTATCAGATACAGGAAAAGGACTGGAAAGTACAGTTTGGCTTAAGTTGAAAGGCTGCACCCGAGGCGGCAGCACACCAAGGGGGTTAGTGCTGAGGAGGATATGAAAGGGGCTAAAACCCGGGACTGCCCCGGTGGCACAGTGGTTAATAATCTGCCTGCCAGTGCAGGGGACACAGGTTCGAGCCCTGGTCCGGGAAGATCCCACATGCCGCAGAGCAACTAAGCCCGTGAGCCACAACTACTGAGCCCACGTGCCACAACTACTGAAGCCCGCGTTCCTAGAGACCGTGCTCTGAAACAAGAGAAGCCACTGCAATGAGAAGCCTGCGCACCACAACGAAGAGCTGCTCCCACTCACCACAACGAGAGAAAAGCCCATATGCAGCAACCAAGACCCAATGCAACCAACAATTAATTAATTTTAAAAAAGGGTCTAAGAATCAGTGGGGTTAAAAAAAAGCATGAAGACCTATGCACTGGATCCTTCTCAGGCATTTGTGCTGCCTAATATGTTCCTCCACTCCCCCTGCCAAGCAGGAGTCAAAATGTAGAGGCTAGGGAAGAATGCTGTCTCTTTAAAAACAGCATGGAAAATTTTTGGACACAGATACATTGGTCTTTAACAAGAATGAGTTCCAAAGTGAAGAATGGGCTTTATGAGTGAGCTGGGAATAAATTCCATAGCCTGTGATAAGTATTGAGAAGAAACAGACTAGAAACTATTAAAGAATGATCAAAGCACTCAAGGTGACATTATCTAAAATGCCTTCTACAAGATACATACAAATGCACACACACACACACACACAAAATGTTTGTACAGCTAACAAAGATCGATTTCTTATTAGTGAGGTGAGCTTTGGAGGAGGCAAATGGGACGCAGCGGGGCAAATCTTTTAAGGGAAAGGCTAACTCACCAGCTGGCTGTTTTCTGAGACCTGTTCTCCCCTGGTATAAGGGATAAGGAAATAGAAATTTCTTTCCTTCTATGGGAGGGTTACCTAAGAAGTAGACATAAGAATCCTCATTCAAAACAGTATTTCCTCCCCAAATGAATTTGCTCTGCTACTGAGAGCTCAAGGAAAGTCACAGGGAAAGCATTTTACTCAGTTTGGTTATAATTACAGGTTCTGTACATATTTTTTTGTGCAAGTTGATGAGGGCCAACTTGTACAGAAAGGCAAACACACACATACACACATCATGGGCACCTGAGAAGTTAGAATTAGGCTGGGAATTCATTTGAAGACAAAAAAACATTTAGCAATATCCCTTATTCACTCGGATTTGTTCACCGCCTACTAGCTATTTTCATGGAAGGCTAATTTCTCTATCCATTAACTCATTCGTTTATTCAAGAAATATTTAAGAGTTCCTGTCATGTACCAAGACTATGCTAAGCACTGAGGCTAGTGAGCAATAAACATATAACAGACCGAATTCCTCCTGCACTCCTGGATTACCCTCCAGTGGAAGAAAGAGAGGTGAGAAACAGGTGAACAAAATGTACATGAGTGAAACGCTTAGAGACAAAACAAGGCAGGGCAGAGAGAGTAAGAAAGAGAGGACTGTATTTTCCATAGGGTGGTCAGAGGACAGCCACCTCCTCATCTTTAAGGTGACTGACTGAAAGAAGTAGAGGCCTAAAAGATTACAGGTGAAAGAGTATTCCAGGCAGAGAGAAGGACCAGGAAAAGGCTCTGTGGCAGAAGCATCCTTTGCAGGTCTGGAAAAGATAGGGTAAGAGGGAGGAGAGGTGGTGTATTCAGGGAGGTGGTGGAGAACGAACAGCAGCCCACAGAAGGCTCTAGAAGCCACTTTAAGTGGTTTTTATTCTAAGTAAAAGAAGCCACAAGAGAATTCTGAAACAAGAACATAACCTGACTTAAAGTTACAAAAGATCACTTTGCCACCTAAAGAACAAACTGTGGGAGGAGAAGGGTGGCAACAGGTGACCAGTACAAAGACTATGCAATAATCCTGGAAAGAGATTTCCAACTGGGACCAGGTGATGGACAGCACAGGGCTGGTGAGAAGCAAAACAGATAGAGAGCTAACCACAGGAACTCACGGCTGCTTGGTTCTCACCTAAATTTCTATCTGGGTTGCTGAATTCATCAACCAAAGCCTCTCTTCTCTTTCTATATGTTTTGTATCTCGTTTGAAGAATGAGAACATGCAAAGTCACAAGTTAACATGAACGGGCTAGAGCGAAAGTTTACTAGAAATTTGAGTTCCAACTGCATATTCAAGGTATTGAAAGCTGTGTTTTTCAAACTTTGTATCACGACCCACTGAAGAAACAGCATTTATTTCACAACCTAGATACACAGGTAGAAAAGTATACATTACTAAAACGAAGCTTGAATGACCTATATCTAACCAATGTCTCTTTTCATGAAATCTGTTCCCACTGGCTCTCACACCACTCATGCCATCGCCCAGAGTTTCTGCTGCAATGTGTTGTACTCTTCCTAAGAAACTCTGATATTTTCTATACTATTTTATTTCATTAAAAAGTCACACGTAGGGCTCAATAAATTGGCTTTATGATCCACTAATGGCAGGGAGGGAAATCTGAAGAAGAATACACAAGGTACAGCAAGATACTGCCGATTTACAGTTCTTTTACAAAATAATTGAAAAGGACCTGAAACACACTGTTTGGAAAGACCAGAGACATCCTCTCGTGTCCCACAGGAATTGCAAAAGTCTGGTCCCCAAACTCAGGGAACCACCTCAAGAGGCCCAAAGCCTTGAAACACCAAGGTCACAAAGACACTCGCAGAGAAAGGCTGTCCTCACCCACTGAGACCAGGTTCCCGAAGTGTTCCACCATCACATCCTGGTACAGCTTCCTCTGGGCCGAGTCCAGCAGCCCCAGCTCCTCCTCTGTGAAGGCCACGGCCACGTCCTTGAAGGTCACCGCCTCCTACGACAAACAACACCACCTCAATCTTATACCCAGTGGCCAGTGGAAGAGGGGCAGCCCCGAGGAGACGAGGAGGATGGGAAGTTGCTCCGGCTCCTGTGAGGTGTGCAGACTTCCCAGCACCCCCTCCTTCCATCCTGCCAATGCCACACACTGACTTTCCTCAGCCTCACTGGACGTGCAGCTATGAAAGAGAAAGCTTTGTGTGTTTACCTGGGGCTCTCAGACAACTCATAAGTAAACTCCCTAGAATTCTAACCACTGGATCCTGAACTAAAAAGCTTTCACTGTTTAATTATTATTGCCAAGTGCCCCAGAAACAGTTACCAATTTAGTCCTGGCAGTATTTGATGGCACCTGCTTTCTCACTGAGGTCGGAACCAGCTGAGAAGGAGTGTTATATGTGGAAACTAACCAAAAGGCCATGCCAGGTCTCTGAATGAAAACTCTCTCTTTCCCCGTTTCTGTCTTTCGCTTGAATGCAATACTCTGACTCCAGACCCTTGGTTTTCTGGGTGAGTCTGAGTTGGTTCCTCCTTTTTTCACAACCCCGATTCTTTATATTTAAAACAAAGATGAAACCAAGCACCTCTTTATACAATTGTTCTGAGCTGTCTATGCAGTGACAAGTGCTTTAAGTACCACTGGACTTTTTAAACTAAGGTCATGCATTACTCTGATTAGAAAAAAATATAAGATGGAAAAAGAAACAAATCGGTAAATAAAATACACAAAGGGTCTGACTCAAGCATGGGGAAGACTGAATCTAACTCTGGTCGTGAGAAAACTTCTAACAATACATGATTTTTTCTGCGTGAAGCAGCAGTTTGATCCTGCTGTGCTCTGCCGTATTTGGATATTCTACCAAAAAACATCCAAGGCACCACATGTAAAACATACCTCTTAAATTCTGAATACCTAAACCTACTATGTTAAGGGCAAAAAGGGGCAATATTCTTCAGAACAGATATTTTGAGAAAAAGGTTAAATCAGGAACACTGTCACTGTAGTGCTCCTAAAACAGGAGAAGTCTTTAAACTAAATGTCTGTGCATAAAGAATAGTTTAAAGAATAGGTGCAGGGCTCCCCTGGTGGCGCAGTGGTTGAGAGTCCGCCTGCCGATGCAGGGGACACGGGTTCGTGCCCCGGTCCGGGAAGATCCCACATGCCGCGGAGCAGCTGGGCCCGTGAGCCATGGCCGCTGAGCCTGCGCGTCCGGAGCCTGTGCCCCGCAACGGGAGAGGCCACAACAGTGAGAGGCCCGCATACCAGAAAAAAAAAAAAAAAATAGGTGCATAAGTTTGCAGGAACATGATAAAGCAATTAAAAGTGAATGTTAGCTAGTATTAAATGAAAAAAACAATTTAAAACTGTATCTATGTTATAAATACGAATACACATCCATGAATACATATGATGAAGAGATTACAGAAATATAAAAGCAGCTAATTTGTAAGCAGGTAAGCAGTAGACTGGAAGATGTCCTTCATTTCCCTTAATTTTTCTTTTACTTGTAAAATAAAAAAAATGATGAAATAAAACAAAAATTAAAACCGAAACCAATTAAATTTAACAGGAATTTTAAAAAAAGCACACATGGCACACTCAGGTCCTCATATGCTTAGACTCTCCTTGAAAGAGAAAACCCATATGGAACTATACCCAATATTTCGTAATAACCTATAAGGGAAAAGAATCTGAAAATATATGTATATATATGTATAACTGAATCACTTTGCTGTACACCTGAAATTAATACATTGTAAATCAACTATACTCCAATCAAAAAAAAAAAAAAAGAAAAAGAAAAAAAGAGGAAAACCTGTGTCCAACCTGAGTACAAAAATGGCGTTTTTAACAGCAAGAAAGGCAAGCTCTACTCACCTGGAATGTGCTCATTTTCTCTCTCCTTCTGGGGCAGTGCAGAGTCCTAGCAAGACAGACAGGGAAAGAAGAAGTCAAACTGGAAACTGGTTTAAAGAAAAAGAAGTCACTAACCCACGTGGTGCTCATTGTGAATTGCCAAGGCTCCCAGTCCTCGGGGTGGCTACAGCTGATTATGCTTGATGAGCAGAGCCCCACGCAGATACCAGATGCCCCCGTGAACCCCCTCAGTGGCTGTGTGAGGAATGACCTGCCCAGCCATACACAGTGGCCCCCTCACAGTGTGCCTGCAGCTTCCACAGGGGTCATTCTTATTCTGGGTATGGGGTAAACAGAGACCATGTAAGTCAGAGTAGGTTTTGGAGTCAATATGCATGGGCTCTGATCAGGCTACGCCATTCACGAGCAGTGTCACCCTGGGCAAATTATTCACATCTCTTCGCCTCAGTTCTGTCTTCTGCCAGTAGGGGAGAACACGGGCATCCACCTCGTGAGATCGTCATAAGGTAGGAAGCTCTGAGAACACCACTGTCAGGGTTTCTTATTTCTTAGCAACTGCGGTAAAGCAGATGATATTTTAGTTAGAAATTATCCTTAGAGATGTGATTTCTACCAACAGAAGACTGTCAGACATGTGGAGGTCGTACGTTGTTGCCCTGTTATGTGAGAGTCTTTATAGACTTCTGAAAATCTCTGCTTGTCTTCCTAAAGATTTTGTGACTGCAACAATAATATTTAAATTGACATGGACAACTTTTTACAAAAGGTATAAAAATACGTTAAGTTTCTTTTTAAACAGGAAGTACCCTTTTGACAATTATGCACAGAGGTAAAGAGAACTAATAAAAGCCAGGATTCTGCAACAACAATAAAAAATAGTTTGACAGTCCATACCTAATTCAAATGAAAAAAAGACAGGAATCTGAATTGTAATTATATCATTATAAATATAGGAAAGTTTAAGAAATAAATGGGAGACTTCCCTGGTGGTGCAGTGGATAAGACGCCACATTCCCAATGCAGGAGGCCCGGGTTCGATCTAGTACAAAAGATGGCAATGATTCCACTCCCCAAAGCTTGGGAGAGAGATATCTTCACAACTTCTAACGACCTCCATTTTGACTCTACACTTGCTAGCTGTCTTCTGCTCAATTCAGGATTCTGAAAGGGGCCCTGACAGTTGACAATAATTAGTGGGGGAATAAAATCATTGGACTAAGTAGGCCTTTGGTGAAGCCAGCTCAGTTTTATCTGTGACATCCAGCAGGGTCAATTTCCTCGGCCTCAGTTTCCAGAAAAGACCCTCTCTTGAGCTTCTCGAATTTTCACGTGCATGTGAATTACTGCGGGATCTTGTTGGAATGCAGCCTCCTGGACCCCCTACGCAGAAATTATAAATCAGAACGTCTCGAATGGGGCTCAAGGCTGGGCATTTCTATCCAAGTGATGCCAATGCCGCTGGTTTGTGGAACACAATTTGAGTAGCACTGCAGTGTAACATCAGTCCCACAAAAAACAGCCTCCACTACACAGAAACATACACAAAGAGTAACCAGACAAAAAGGCACTAAAACATTAACAACTGTTGTCTTTACATCCTAAAGTTACAGATAATTAAAATTTTTCTTTATGTATATATCTGCATTTTTCCATAATGATTATGCTACTTCTATGATATACATATTATTTGAAATAAAATAAATGACCCAGTTGAGAAAACTATCTTAAACACTCATAAAATAGCCTAAACCTTGCTCTCAAGGTCCCCACAATTAAGTCCCAACCTCCTTTCATGATATGATCCTAGCCAGTACCCTATGCTCAAAGAGAATATACCAAAGGGATTAGCAAACTCAGCTGCTGGACTCAAACTGCCTGGGTCCCAACCCCAGCTCTGCCTCCTACCATCTGGGTGAGGATGGGCCAACAGGGTTGTGTTCCCTGCCTTAAAGTAGAGAAAACAGCAGTACCAATTCACAGAGCCACCGCCTGATGGAAATGTGTTCATTTGCATAAAGCTTTTAGAATGGAAATTAGTGACCAAGGCTCAGTTATCATCCTTACCCATGTCTCATACGTTCTACAATTTATAGGAATATCTTAAGTAGGAAGAATGCCAAGTCCTACTCACGTGGGGCTCTGCTGCCTCCTCCTCCGCGCAGTGCTTTTTGAGAAGCCAGGGCTGGGGAAGGAAAGGAGACTGTGAAATACCAGGGCTGTGTTTCCATCCCCACTAATTCATACCGCACCCCCTTCCGCCCCCGTACCAGCTAGAAGTCCTCTCCTTCCAAAACAGGCCAGGAGTCCAGGACAATTCAGCTTCCTGGGCTCACAGAATCCCGCTGCGAAATGGGTGCCTCCCGAATTAGCGTAGTATTAATACCAACAATGTATCAGGCAGTTGTAGACCTTTTACTTGTGCTATCTCGTTTCTCCTCACAACACTATATTAACAAGGCATTCCTTTTTCCCCCCTTTTACCGAACAGCAACGGAGGCACAGAGGAGTTAAGCAACCCACCCAGTGTGACGCCATATGAAGCGGTAGGGCTAGCTCATAGGTGGGGGACGGGGTCAGGTTAGGGGTGAAGAAAACCGGGGAGACCCTCAAACCCCAGGAGGCACGACCTGAGCCCACCCCATCCCGGCTACGTTACCAAACGCAAAGAAGCTCCGCCCGCGGGACGTACATCACCACTCCAGGCCCTCAAACCTCCGCTTTTAGCCGCTCCTCCTCTTTCTCCCCAAATGAAAGGTCTGCAAAGGGGAAGCTTGAATGGGTCGTGAAGAGCGGACCTGAAACACCGTCACCAGGCAGAACATGGCTGCTACGTGTCCTCCTGGGGCGGAAGTGCCTGCGACTAACCCGGAACTCCTGGACCATATTTCCCAGAATTCCGCGGGTAAACCTTTACAGCGAGGCGTTACTGTAGCTGCAGTATATGGGGCTACACGAGTTTACGAGCTCTGGACTACATGTCCCAGAATGCAAGGGTGGGTGCGGGGGTGTCTACCGGCACGAGCTCTGGACTACATGTTTTCACTCTGGTTTTCACTTTCCGGAATCCCTGAGAAGGTCTCAGGCCGTCTTGCCGTTCTACTGTGTAGGCCTCAGAAGAGTGTAGATTCTGTTCATTGAAAGGCGTACAAACTCAGTCGAATTTTGGACGTCTTCAAGAGGCTAAGCGACATAAAAGCATTAACAGCCACGAAGGCTTCCTGGTAAACCCCAAAGAGTTTCACCATTGGAATAAGGGGAGAAGGAAACTGGGCTTTCTTTGGCAGGGACTGAAGCCAAACGCCAAAACACCTCATTCCCTGAAATTGTGTAAAGGTGAACGTGTTTTGTTAGCATCTTACAACCCGTGCAGAAGCAAGGGAAAATCCTTTCTAGAGACAGACATCAACATCCTAGGTCTCAAGTTATTTCTGTAATTATAAAATCTGTGACATTGCTATTTGACCAAGTGAACTTTAAGGGGAAGGAAAAAGCATTACTTGACATACGGAGGGACACTTCACAGTCATAAAAGTTTCAAATTCTCAGAAACTAATAACTTCAGCTGATACTTTATAAAGCAAACATTGACAGAACCATGAAGAGAAACATTCAAATTCATAATTGGATCTGGAGATTGGAACACATACATAGAGGGAAATGTTGAGCCTTAAAAGCATATATTAAAGTAGCAAGGGGGGCTTCCCTGGTGGCGCAGTGGTTGAGAGTCCGCCTGCCGATGCAGGGGACATGGGTTCGTGCCCTGGTCCGGGAAGATCCCACATACCACGGAGCGGCTGGGCCCGTGAGCCATGGCCGCTGAGCCTGGGCGTCCGGAGCCTGTGCTCCGCAACGGGAGAGGCCACAACAGTGAGAGGCCCGCGTACAGCAAGGAAAACAAAAACAAAACAAAACAAAACAAATAAAGTAGAAAGGAAGTTGAAAATTGATTCAGAAAACATCCATTTCAGGAAATTAATAAATGAATAATAAAACTGAAGAAGGCAGATGGAAAAATATAAGATCAGATGAATGAAATACAAAAATAAAGTAGATCCCACACACACCCACAAAACAGAAATTAAAGAAACAAACAAAACAAACAAAAAAAGATCATCCATAGTATAAACAAAGATTTTTTCAAAAATGTGTTCCAAATTCTTTCAGGAAAATATCCTCCAAGAACTATTCCTGACTTAAGCCAACATAGCACACAGGATTTCTTTCCACTACAAGGAAAGTGAAATCTTGGATATAGCATGATGAAATACGGTAACATGATTAAGTTTTATTTATTCACCTCCTGTTCCCTATGGCACCCTCCACTCCCTTCTCTACCCCGTAAGCTACCATTCTAATTTGTTTGATGTGTTTTCTTTTGGGTGTGTTCTTGTGCAAAATGTGCACTTGTGTATATTTTCAATTCATATAAATAATATTGTGTCATAAAATTCATTCTGGTGTTTATTTCCTTCATTCAGGAGTATATTTTTAAGATTCACCCATCCAGGCTTCCCTGGTGGCACAGTGGTTGAGAGTCTGCCTGCCGATGCAGGGGACGTGGGTTCATGCCCCAGTCTGGGAAAATCCCACATGCCGTGGAGCGGCTGGGCCCGTGAGCCATGGCTGCTGAGCCTGCACGTCCGGAGCCTGTGCTCCGCAGCGGGAGAGGCCACAACAGCGAGAGGCCCACGTACCGCAGAAAAACAAACAAACACAAAAAACATTCACCCCTCTATCTAATTTGTTTCATAGAGTTCCATTTTCTGCACCCACATTTTACCTGTACTCTTCCAACTGCCATGCCAATGATAATAAAATAAACATCTTCTTACATTTGTTTATGGACGTATCTGAGAATTTCTTTGGAACACATACCCGAGTGAAATTATTTCATAGCAAATATGTATACTTTAATAATATAGCCAGATTGACTTCCTGAACGGCTACACCAGTCCAGATTACCAAAGAGTTGCACGTCAGGTTTTTGTGCAACCACTTACCTTCATTTGGACGACTCATCACCGTTTTGCTAGTGTATTAAATGTATAGTAGTATCTTGTTTTAGTTAAATTTCTCTGATTTCTAATAAGTTTGATCTTTTTTTCAAATGCTTGGTAGCTTCATCTATAAGTGTCTACTTAAAACTTTTGCCCCATTTTCTAATGTGGATGCTATCTTTTTCTTCCTCATTTCTATTACATATTCTGATTATTAATACCTTTTCAGTTTTACCAATTACAAGTATCCTTCCCTAATTGGGCACGTGTTTCTAAAATTTTTCTATTGTGTTCTTCATGGAATAGAAATCTTTAATTATAAGATAATAAACCAATAATTTCTTAATATCTGTGCTTCTGAAACTCCTCAGGTGAAAAAATATATTTCTACCTTTTAAAAATTAACTTTCTAGACTTATCTTTCACATGTAGGTCCTTTAAATATTTTGGAGTCTATTTATGTACATTTTATTACATGGGATCCACTTTTATTTTTCTCCAAGAGAAGTTCTTAAAAATAGTGATATTCATGCCTTGAAGATTCAATATTACAAAGATATCAGTAATCCTCAAAATGATCTATAGGCTCAATCAAACCCCAATAAAAACATCAGCATTTTTTCCCTTGGAAATTGATGAGATGTTTACAAATATTATGTGGGAAAGCAAAGAGCTACAAGAAGAGCTGGGGGCTTCCCTGGTGGCGCAGTGGTTGAGAATCTGCCTGCTAATGCAGGGGACACGGGTTTGAGCCCTGGTCTGGGAAGATCCCACATGCCACGGAGCAACTAGGCCCGTGAGCCACGTACTGAGCCTGCGCGTCTGGAGCCTGTGCTCCCCAACAAGAGGCCGTGATAGTGAGGCCCACGCACCACGATGAGGAGTGGCCCCCGCTTGCCACAACTAAAGAAAGCCCTCGCACAGAAACGAAGACCCAACACAGCAAAAATAAGTAAATAAACTCCTACCCCCAACATCTAAAAAAACATAAAAATAAAAAATAAAAGAAGAGCTGGGACAATCTGAAAGAAGAATGAAAAGAAAGATATTAGTCACATTAAACCTTACTATAAA
Source organism: Mesoplodon mirus (assembly GCF_964341445.2). Lineage (NCBI taxonomy): Eukaryota > Metazoa > Chordata > Mammalia > Artiodactyla > Ziphiidae > Mesoplodon > Mesoplodon mirus. The sequence continues at coordinate 263,674 of NW_028295578.1, read as the reverse complement.
TCTACAATATAAGATAGTCTGGTGTTTGCTCAAGGATAGACAAGATAATAGACATCAAAATCCATGTTGAAACAGACATTATAACAACGTGTAAAAAGAAAACACTGCAGGGAGCTCCCTGGTGGTCTAGTGGTAAGGATTTGGCGCTTTCACTGTGGTGACCCTGGTTCAATCCCTGGTCAGGGAACTGAGATCCTGCAAGCCACGCAGCACGGCCAAAAGAAAAAAGAAAGAAAAGAAAACACTGCAGCAGAGAGGGGAAAGAACTCTTGTTAATACAGTTGATCCTTGAACTAGGGTTCAAGGGGGTTAGGGGTGCCAACCCTCTGCTAAGTTGAAAATCCAAGTATAACTTATAGCCAGTCCTCTGTACGTACACGGTTTCTCCATAATCGGCAATTCTGCATCTGAGGATTGAACCAACCTTGGATCGTGTAGTAGTGCAGTATTTACTATTAAAAAAAAATCCTCGTATAAGTGCACTTGTGTAGTTTAAACCCATGTTGTCCAAGGGTCAACTATTGGTTCTCAGTCAGCTGGATATCCATATGGGAAAAATATTAATCATTACTGCATAGGATATAAAAATATAAATTCCAGAAGATCTGCAGACTTAAATTTGAAAAGTAAACAATGATGCTTTAGGAAAGAAACGTAAGATAACAGCCTTTTTGCCTTGGAGTAGGAAGAATTTCTTAAGACCAAAAAAATCACCAACTGTGAAAGAAAAAATTGAAAAATTGGACTATTTCAAAGTTAAGAAACACCGTAAACCCAAACGCAGCACTCTTGGGCCAAAAGTGAGAGAGATTTTAAAAACATCTATGGAATAAAAGACTCAGATGCATCCCTCATGCCCATGCATTCTTCAAGGGTCAACTGTATCTACCAAAGTTGAACATATACCCTATAACCCTTTGGTTCCACCCATAGAAATATCCCTCAAACAAGTGCACAAGGCACATTCTAGATTGCTCACATCACCACTAACTGTGATAGCCAAGAATGGGGAAGTACCCAATACCCACCAATAATGGGATTAATAAATAGATTTTGATATGTTTACACACTGCAATAATATCCACCAATGAAAATGAATCAACGGTATCCACTCCCATCAATATGGATAAATGTCATGGATATACTGTGGAGCAAATGAAGCCAACACAAAATAGCACCTATTACATGACTCCATTTATATCAAGTACAAAATAGGCTAAGTGAATCTACACCATTACAAATTAGTGGCTACCATATGGAAAGGAAGGTTACTAGAAAGAGCCAAAAAGGGATGCTTCTAGGGTTTGGGGCTTGTCCTGGTCCTCCAAGAACTAGACGGCAAAGTGCTGAGAAAGACTTTAATGAACAAATATTTCATTAGGGGAAACATCGGAGAGAAAATGGCAGGGAGCTCTGGAAGGCTGGCAGAACTATCAGCGCATAGTGCAAGTCTGACCCTGAGTGAAGATTTGGAAGAAAGATTTGGTAAATCATCCGAGACTGCCTTGTCATCTACGTAAAATCCTTCAAGGCTGTCAGAGTCCTTGAAAAAAGGTCACTGGACAGAGGAATCCTGGTCTCCAAGAAATGGCCTGCCTTAGGATCCCTGCTGTGCTGACTAGGAGCAATCAGGGGCAAGGCCGGCCTCCAGGCAAACGTGGTGATGGATTTAAGAGCAGCAGCTGGGACCTTTGGCCAGTTATGCTCCCTGTGGTCATAACTGTGAAACAGGAGACTCTCAACGTGGATGCTTCCTTGTGATAAGATCTGGTTGTTTATTTCTGTCAGAAATAATCCTGAAGCAACGTTGCGTCCTTCTCAGTATATCATACCCCAGAGATCTAAAACGTTCGTTTGTTCTGTTATTGATAATGTTCACCTCTTGGCTAAGGTAGTGTTCACCAAATTTATACCTACTGTATTTCTTGTTGTGATCAATACTTTGTGGAGAGATATTTGGGGTTTTGTAGCATCCTGCTCCTTGTAAACTTTCAACCAGTAGTTTTATAATTCATTGATTACTCTTGCCAGAACCTATCATTACTATGATGGTTGTAAATAATGATTTTTACATTACGTCATTCCTTCTATATGTTTATGGTTTGGCATTCTATTATGAGAGCCCTTCCTTCCCTCCCTTCCTCTTTTTTTATTCATATTCTGTATGATAATTATTTATTTTAGGGTCAAATTGCTCAGATTTACCCAGTGTGAGTCTCTTCAAGCTGGATCTTCTTACACGTCCCACCACTCTTTCCTACTTTCTGGCACAGTAAATTTTCTCCAGGATCATTCTACACTTTCCTTGCTCCAGCCCTGAAATAGAAACGTGGATATACATGCTTATATACATGACATACACATGCGTATGTTTGTATATCCTCGCACTTCCATATCTACTTCTGTAAATACCTAGCACGTGCACTCACTCCCTCTCTCTCTCTACAGATGGGTGGACGGATGGATGGATGGGTAGACAGATCTGTATAAATAACTTATGGTCAGACTTCCATATCCGTGGTTCCTCTGTATCTGCAATTCTGCAACCATGGGTTCAACCAACCACAGATCATGTAGTACTGTAGTAATTACTATTAAGAAAAAACCCCTGCATATAAGTGGACCTGCCCAGTTCAAACCCATATTGTTCAAGGGTCAACTGTAACTTGCTAAATAAAGCCCTTTAACCAACTATATTAAAAATACCACCATTGGTCTGCATATGGAATGCCATCCAAACCTGCTTTGTCCTTACTGGTTCCACATCCAGAGGGTCCTCTGCTATTATGCTCAGTTCTCTCCTCATGTGCATCTTTTCAACAAGAGAAACTTTTTTTTTTAAACCTCCACACTGTAGGTATATCCACTTTTGTTTCTAGCTCCAGGATTTTCCCTCTCCCTATTATGGATCTGTAGTTAAAGCACAGCATAAATAATAAAGCTTCAACTGTTGAAACTCATGAATTTTTCTGTGTATGCAAAATAATCTGAGAACTGTTTTGTTTTTGAAATTGGCTTCCAGAGTTCATACCATAATTTTGATCTTATATGCCTTATGACAATATAGAACAATCATATGAGGTCTTAACTGCAAGGGATAATTATTTAATACTTTTTCAAATTCTATTAAAATAATTTCCTGCTTTGGCAATACCCACTATTCAATGAAAAAAATATAACATGAAGTTATAAAATGGAAAAATATCACAAAATGCTCCTTGCCTAGGAAAACCACTCTGGAAGAGTATCCCTTTACACATGATCTTATGCATGTACACATACATGTGTGCACATGCACACATACACAAACACTAACAAAGATTTATGGTTGATTATACTATGAAGGCTACAATCTGTGACCTCTCAAAGCCCATATTGTGTATCTCCTGCGATTATGATATGTCATAAATTTTTAAAATAAACTTTTTATTTAATTTATTTATTTTGGGCTGCATTGGGTCTTCATTGCTGCGTGCGGGCTTTCTCTAGTTGCAGTGAGTGTGGGCTACTCTTTGTTGCGGTGCGCGGGCTTCTCATTGCAGTGGCTTCTCTTGTTGCGGAGCACAGGCTCTAAGCACGTAGGCTTCAGTTGTTGTGGCACACAGCCTCAGTAGTTGTGGCACACGGGCTTAGTTGCTCCACAGCATGTGGGATCTTCCTGGACCAGGGCTCGAACCCGTGTCCCCTGCATTGGCAGGCGAATTCTTAGCCACTGTACCACCAGGGAAGTCCCTGTCATCATTTCACCGGCTTCAGATTAATATAGGAATCTATCAAAACTCAAATTCTTACAGCTGTACACTAATTTCCATTAAAAAATTTAGTGACATCATTGATGTGGTGTTCATCTTTTTGGTATTTTAATCTCACAATCAATAACTTCCAATTATATGATTTCTAAATCAAAGAGATCTAATATATTCTGATATATATACTCCTTTCCTGAAACCATGCTTTACTGCAACCAATAGGGAAAAGCACATAAATGTCAGTCTTGTCTCAATAATACACTGGATAATTTTATCAGATTCCTACAAGTTTTCTGGGTATTTGCCTCATGGATGTGGGGGAAGAATATGGCATAGCCCCTACCTGAGAACTTTAGAAGAAATGCTACAATAATTAGAAGGCAAACATTCCAAAGTCTGGATGAAAATGCAGAGAATTAGAAATCAGTAAGTTCAAGGTCAACTAAAAATTTTTTTTTCTAGGGACAAACAATTTTTGTGACACTTTCAAAGTGTTACAGTAAACCCTGCCTTAATATTGACAGACAAAAAATCAATTGTATACTATGCAGTTACTGTTGTTGCAAAGTTAATCATGTTTTTTCACTCTGTACCATCAGAAAAAAAAAATCACAAGGTAGTTCAATTTCTACTGAACACAGTCCTTGGAAAACTAGACGGGGTCTCAAATAACCACCCAACTTGAGAACAGAGGCTGCGGGAGGCAAGGAGCCAGTTGCGATAGGCTAATAGCATATTAATATTGAAGATTGGGGGGCTTCCCTTCCCTGGTGGCGTAGTGGTTAAGAATCTGCCTGCCAATGCAGGGGACACGGGTTTGAGCCCTGGTCCAGGAAGATCCCACATGCTGCACAGCAGCTCAGCCGCGTGCCACAACTACTGAAGCCTGCACACCTAGAGCCCGTGCTCCACAAAGAGAAGCCACTGCAATGAGAAGCCCACACACTGCAATGAAAAGTAGCCCCCACTCACTGCAACTAGAGAAAGCCTGCGTGCAGCAATAAAGACCCAAGGCAGCCAAAAATAAATTAAAAAAATATATATTGCAGATTGGTTTTCTGCAGTGGTTTTCAGTATTTCAACAAAAGTTCATGTCCTGAATTAATTTTATTTTGCAGGTTTCCCCATCTGGATACAACTTTCATATATTATACATTTCCCCCTTTTGGTTTATTTAAAACACAAGTACTGAGCACACCTAAAAGCACTAGTCAATGATAAGGTTGTGTACATTCAGCAGCCAAGTCCCTGCCCTCATGGAGCGCACATTCTCACGGACATCAATTTTGACTAGCTCATCCTTACACTTTTGTTAAAGCCCAGACCAAACTCTTTTCCTTTCTAAGTGCTATCTCCTAAGTGACATCTGATAAATGTCAAAGTTCTGAATGCAGCCCTTACTGCACCACTCAGAAGGGATCTCTGCTGTGTGCTCTGCTGAACACTAGGATCTGTTTAGCTACTGCTTCAACACCAACTAAGTTAAAATACTTTCTCTCCTATGAGACCTGACGCTTGCAAGAATTCACGTTGCACGTGAGTTTTTTGAAAACAACATTTTGTAGAACTTCTATCCTCTGACAGTTCCTTGATGTTCTTACCACTCTCGCTGCTTTCATAAAATGTGTCCCCAGTATGCATTTTGTGATGACTTATAAGATTGGAGCGCCAACTGAAGCTCTTACCACAGGTCTCACACTTGTAAGGCTTCTCCCCTGTGTGCACTCTTTGATGAGACTGTAGCTGTGAAGGCCGACTGAAGACCTTACTGCATCTGTCACATCTGTACGGCTTCTCTCCAGTGTGGACGCTTTGATGAAGCTGAAGACTTGAGGCCTGAATGAAGTGCTTCCCACACTCCCCACACTTATATGGTTTCTCTCCTGTGTGGACCCTCTGATGCATGTCGAGGTTCAGGCTCCACTTGAAGCCCTTCCCACACTCCTCACATTTGTATGGCTTTTCTCCAGTGTGGACTTTTTGATGGGCTTGAAGGTGTGAACTCCGACCAAAGCTCTTCCCACACTCTTCACATTTGAATGGTTTTTCTCTGCTGTGGACTCTCTCATGGGCCAGAAGATTTGAGGCCTGCCTGAAGACTTTCCCACACTCCTCACAATTATACGGTTTCTCTCCGGTGTGGATTCTGCAATGAATTTTAAGATCTGCTCTACGACTGAATCCCTTCCCACACTCTTCACATTTGTATGGTTTCTCACCGGTATGGATCAGCTGGTGGATCTGAAGTCGTGAACTCTGATTGAAGCCCTGCCCACACTCCTCACACTTGTAAGGTTTCTCTACACTGTGGGCCTTCTGATGGATTTGAAGATATGAACTCTGACGGAAGCCCTTCCCACATACCTCACATTTATAGGGCTTCTCCCCTGTGTGGACAACCAGATGAACTTGATAATGGGAGTTCCTCCTGAAGCTCTTCCCACACTCCTTACAGTTGTATGGTTTCTCTCCTGTATGGACTCTTTGATGTGCCTGAAGGTTTGAATTCAGAGTAAAGCCTTTACCACACACATTATGTATGTATGATTTCTCTCCAGTGTGGACTCCCTGATGGGCCTAAAGACCTGAAGGCCGACAAAAGCCTTTCCCACATTCCTCACATTTGTAGGGTTTTTCTCCTGTGTGGACCCTCTGATGAATGTATAGATTTGAGCTACAAATGAAGCCCTTCCCACACTCCTCACATTTGTACGGTTTCTCTCCCGTATGGACTCTCTGATGGGACTGAAGGTGTGAATTCCGACTGAAGCTCTTATCACATGTGTCACATTTGAATGCTTTCTCCCCAGTGTGGACTCTCTGATGGTCCTGAAGTTGAGAGGCCTGACTGAAGGCCCTCCCACACTCCTCACAATTATAAGGTTTCTCTCCCGTGTGGACTTTACAATGAATAGTTAAGTGCTGACCTACGACTGAAGCCTTTCCCACATTCCCCACATTTGAATGGTTTCTCTACAGTGTGGACTTTCTGAGGAGTCTGCAGCTGGGAGCTCTGACTGAACTCCTTGCCACACTCATCACACTCACTGTGTTCTCCTCCCACGTGAACTCTCTGATGAATATGAAGAACCGAGCTGTAACGGAAGCCTTTTCCACACTCACTGCACGTATGAGACTTCTCTTTTGAGTGTAATTGCTGGTGAAGATCAAAGGTGGAGAGATCGGTGAAGGTTTCTTTACATTCATTACACTGGTAAGGTTTTTGTCCCGTGTGAATCATAGTATTCTGATCCAGTGTTGAAACCCTCGTGCTATCTTTTCTATAATCACTGTAGCCGTAAGGTTTTTGACCCTTGTGTACTCCATGAGCATCAAGGTGATGTGAAATCCAACTGATGGTGTCAACATCCTCTTTACACTGACACAGTTTATTTTTCATGGAAATTTGCTGGTGTCTATTCTGATAATTCTGTGACTCAGCCAATGAAGTTTTCCTCCAAGAATCCTGGGCTCTCAAAGTTGCAAACCTTGGATTTCCAGGACTACTGGGATCACCTGCTTTATCATTTAATATACGGTTCTCATCTTCAGAAATTTGAATAGAGTCCTGCCCCAATCTGGCAGGGGGAATCACCTTGTTTGTGGAACTGACAACTAGTTATCATGGAGTCTTGGCATCTGGTTAAGTCATTTGCAATTTGTTGCCAGATTTGCCAGCAGGAAAGCTCTTCACGTGATCCTCTGTCTTGAACGGCCCTCAACTCACTTTGATTGTTTTCTTCTAGAGGGACAGAGAATTCAGAGATGTGGACACGTGAAAGCTTTGTTCAAAGATTCAAGATTTTACACTTAAGACACAGTATGAGACTTTAATGAACCTCAGGATGGTTCAGCTTATCTTTCGCACGACAAATGAAGTTCTCTGGTTTATATACTAACAGAAACCAAGAGATGGTCTGTTAAACTCCCAAATACTTAGCATTAATGAAACCCATTTAAAACCAAATGACTACTCTGACATACTATTTCAATCATCTTTCAAAAATTACATGTCATTCCTACCATAACACAGTATCAATAAAGACAAGCATTTTGCTGTGCTCACAGCTTTAACAGTGCCTAGCAGTTAGTCAGGGCTCAAGAAATGCATGCACAGGTGAACTCAGTTTGATTTCTAGGATTCTCTACAATTCTGAATCCCAGGTTAAGTTTGAACCAATTCAGAGAAGCGAAACAGCTTTTACAAGTCAGGTATCAGATACAGGAAAAGGACTGGAAAGTACAGTTTGGCTTAAGTTGAAAGGCTGCACCCGAGGCGGCAGCACACCAAGGGGGTTAGTGCTGAGGAGGATATGAAAGGGGCTAAAACCCGGGACTGCCCCGGTGGCACAGTGGTTAATAATCTGCCTGCCAGTGCAGGGGACACAGGTTCGAGCCCTGGTCCGGGAAGATCCCACATGCCGCAGAGCAACTAAGCCCGTGAGCCACAACTACTGAGCCCACGTGCCACAACTACTGAAGCCCGCGTTCCTAGAGACCGTGCTCTGAAACAAGAGAAGCCACTGCAATGAGAAGCCTGCGCACCACAACGAAGAGCTGCTCCCACTCACCACAACGAGAGAAAAGCCCATATGCAGCAACCAAGACCCAATGCAACCAACAATTAATTAATTTTAAAAAAGGGTCTAAGAATCAGTGGGGTTAAAAAAAAGCATGAAGACCTATGCACTGGATCCTTCTCAGGCATTTGTGCTGCCTAATATGTTCCTCCACTCCCCCTGCCAAGCAGGAGTCAAAATGTAGAGGCTAGGGAAGAATGCTGTCTCTTTAAAAACAGCATGGAAAATTTTTGGACACAGATACATTGGTCTTTAACAAGAATGAGTTCCAAAGTGAAGAATGGGCTTTATGAGTGAGCTGGGAATAAATTCCATAGCCTGTGATAAGTATTGAGAAGAAACAGACTAGAAACTATTAAAGAATGATCAAAGCACTCAAGGTGACATTATCTAAAATGCCTTCTACAAGATACATACAAATGCACACACACACACACACACAAAATGTTTGTACAGCTAACAAAGATCGATTTCTTATTAGTGAGGTGGGCTTTGGAGGAGGCAAATGGGACGCAGCGGTGCAAATCTTTTAAGGGAAAGGCTAACTCACCAGCTGGCTGTTTTCTGAGACCTGTTCTCCCCTGGTATAAGGGATAAGGAAATAGAAATTTCTTTCCTTCTATGGGAGGGTTACCTAAGAAGTAGACATAAGAATCCTCATTCACAACAGTATTTCCTCCCAAAATGAATTTGCTCTGCTACTGAGAGCTCAAGGAAAGTCACAGGGAAAGCATTTTACTCAGTTTGGTTATAATTACAGGTTCTGTACATATTTTTTGTGCAAGTTGATGAGGGCCAACTTGTACAGAAAGGCAAACACACACATACACACATCATGGGCACCTGAGAAGTTAGAATTAGGCTAGGAATTCATTTGAAGACAAAAAAACATTTAGCAATATCCCTTATTCACTCGGATTTGTTCACCGCCTACTAGCTATTTTCATGGAAGGCTAATTTCTCTATCCATTAACTCATTCGTTTATTCAAGAAATATTTAAGAGTTCCTGTCATGTACCAAGACTATGCTAAGCACTGAGGCTAGTGAGCAATAAACATATAACAGACCGAATTCCTCCTGCACTCCTGGATTACCCTCCAGTGGAAGAAAGAGAGGTGAGAAACAGGTGAACAAAATGTACATGAGTGAAACGCTTAGAGACAAAACAAGGCAGGGCAGAGAGAGTAAGAAAGAGAGGACTGTATTTTCCATAGGGTGGTCAGAGGACAGCCACCTCCTCATCTTTAAGGTGACTGACTGAACGAAGTAGAGGCCTAAAAGATTACAGGTGAAAGAGTATTCCAGGCAGAGAGAAGGACCAGGAAAAGGCTCTGTGGCAGAAGCATCCTTTGCAGGTCTGGAAAAGATAGGGTAAGAGGGAGGAGAGGTGGTGTATTCAGGGAGGTGGTGGAGAACGAACAGCAGCCCACAGAAGGCTCTAGAAGCCACTTTAAGTGGTTTTTATTCTAAGTAAAAGAAGCCACAAGAGAATTTTGAAACAAGAACATAACCTGACTTAAAGTTACAAAAGATCACTTTGCCACCTAAAGAACAAACTGTGGGAGGAGAAGGGTGGCAACAGGTGACCAGTACAAAGACTATGCAATAATCCTGGAAAGAGATTTCCAACTGGGACCAGGTGATGGACAGCACAGGGCTGGTGAGAAGCAAAACAGATAGAGAGCTAACCACAGGAACTCACGGCTGCTTGGTTCTCACTTAAATTTCTATCTGGGTTGCTGAATTCATCAACCAAAGCCTCTCTTCTCTTTCTATATGTTTTGTATCTCGTTTGAAGAATGAGAACATGAAAGTCACAAGTTAACATGAACGGGCTAGAGCGAAAGTTTACTAGAAATTTGAGTTCCAACTGCATATTCAAGGTATTGAAAGCTGTGTTTTTCAAACTTTGTATCACGACCCACTGAAGAAACAGCATTTATTTCACAACCTAGATACACAGGTAGAAAAGTATACATTACTAAAACGAAGCTTGAATGACCTATATCTAACCAATGTCTCTTTTCATGAAATCTGTTCCCACTGGCTCTCACACCACTCATGCCATCGCCCAGAGTTTCTGCTGCAATGTGTTGTACTCTTCCTAAGAAACTCTGATATTTTCTATACTATTTTATTTCATTAAAAAGTCACACGTAGGGCTCAATAAATTGGCTTTATGATCCACTAATGGCAGGGAGGGAAATCTGAAGAAGAATACACAAGGTACAGCAAGATACTGCCGATTTACAGTTCTTTTACAAAATAATTGAAAAGGACCTGAAACACACTGTTTGGAAAGACCAGAGACATCCTCTCGTGTCCCACAGGAATTGCAAAAGTCTGGTCCCCAAACTCAGGGAACCACCTCAAGAGGCCCAAAGCCTTGAAACACCAAGGTCACAAAGACACTCGCAGAGAAAGGCTGTCCTCACCCACTGAGACCAGGTTCCCGAAGTGTTCCACCATCACATCCTGGTACAGCTTCCTCTGGGCCGAGTCCAGCAGCCCCAGCTCCTCCTCTGTGAAGGCCACGGCCACGTCCTTGAAGGTCACCGCCTCCTACGACAAACAACACCACCTCAATCTTATACCCAGTGGCCAGTGGAAGAGGGGCAGCCCCGAGGAGACGAGGAGGATGGGAAGTTGCTCCGGCTCCTGTGAGGTGTGCAGACTTCCCAGCACCCCCTCCTTCCATCCTGCCAATGCCACACACTGACTTTCCTCAGCCTCACTGGACGTGCAGCTATGAAAGAGAAAGCTTTGTGTGTTTACCTGGGGCTCTCAGACAACTCATAAGTAAACTCCCTAGAATTCTAACCACTGGATCCTGAACTAAAAAGCTTTCACTGTTTAATTATTATTGCCAAGTGCCCCAGAAACAGTTACCAATTTAGTCCTGGCAGTATTTGATGGCACCTGCTTTCTCACTGAGGTCGGAACCAGCTGAGAAGGAGTGTTATATGTGGAAACTAACCAAAAGGCCATGCCAGGTCTCTGAATGAAAACTCTCTCTTTCCCCGTTTCTGTCTTTCGCTTGAATGCAATACTCTGACTCCAGACCCTTGGTTTTCTGGGTGAGTCTGAGTTGGTTCCTCCTTTTTTCACAACCCCGATTCTTTATATTTAAAACAAAGATGAAACCAAGCACCTCTTTATACAATTGTTCTGAGCTGTCTATGCAGTGACAAGTGCTTTAAGTACCACTGGACTTTTTAAACTAAGGTCATGCATTACTCTGATTAGAAAAAAATATAAGATGGAAAAAGAAACAAATCGGTAAATAAAATACACAAAGGGTCTGACTCAAGCATGGGGAAGACTGAATCTAACTCTGGTCGTGAGAAAACTTCTAACAATACATGATTTTTTCTGCGTGAAGCAGCAGTTTGATCCTGCTGTGCTCTGCCGTATTTGGATATTCTACCAAAAAACATCCAAGGCACCACATGTAAAACATACCTCTTAAATTCTGAATACCTAAACCTACTATGTTAAGGGCAAAAAGGGGCAATATTCTTCAGAACAGATATTTTGAGAAAAAGGTTAAATCAGGAACACTGTCACTGTAGTGCTCCTAAAACAGGAGAAGTCTTTAAACTAAATGTCTGTGCATAAAGAATAGTTTAAAGAATAGGTGCAGGGCTCCCCTGGTGGCGCAGTGGTTGAGAGTCCGCCTGCCGATGCAGGGGACACGGGTTCGTGCCCCGGTCCGGGAAGATCCCACATGCCGCGGAGCAGCTGGGCCCGTGAGCCATGGCCGCTGAGCCTGCGCGTCCGGAGCCTGTGCCCCGCAACGGGAGAGGCCACAACAGTGAGAGGCCCGCATACCAGAAAAAAAAAAAAAAAATAGGTGCATAAGTTTGCAGGAACATGATAAAGCAATTAAAAGTGAATGTTAGCTAGTATTAAATGAAAAAAACAATTTAAAACTGTATCTATGTTATAAATACGAATACACATCCATGAATACATATGATGAAGAGATTACAGAAATATAAAAGCAGCTAATTTGTAAGCAGGTAAGCAGTAGACTGGAAGATGTCCTTCATTTCCCTTAATTTTTCTTTTACTTGTAAAATAAAAAAAATGATGAAATAAAACAAAAATTAAAACCGAAACCAATTAAATTTAACAGGAATTTTAAAAAAAGCACACATGGCACACTCAGGTCCTCATATGCTTAGACTCTCCTTGAAAGAGAAAACCCATATGGAACTATACCCAATATTTCGTAATAACCTATAAGGGAAAAGAATCTGAAAATATATGTATATATATGTATAACTGAATCACTTTGCTGTACACCTGAAATTAATACATTGTAAATCAACTATACTCCAATCAAAAAAAAAAAAAAAGAAAAAGAAAAAAAGAGGAAAACCTGTGTCCAACCTGAGTACAAAAATGGCGTTTTTAACAGCAAGAAAGGCAAGCTCTACTCACCTGGAATGTGCTCATTTTCTCTCTCCTTCTGGGGCAGTGCAGAGTCCTAGCAAGACAGACAGGGAAAGAAGAAGTCAAACTGGAAACTGGTTTAAAGAAAAAGAAGTCACTAACCCACGTGGTGCTCATTGTGAATTGCCAAGGCTCCCAGTCCTCGGGGTGGCTACAGCTGATTATGCTTGATGAGCAGAGCCCCACGCAGATACCAGATGCCCCCGTGAACCCCCTCAGTGGCTGTGTGAGGAATGACCTGCCCAGCCATACACAGTGGCCCCCTCACAGTGTGCCTGCAGCTTCCACAGGGGTCATTCTTATTCTGGGTATGGGGTAAACAGAGACCATGTAAGTCAGAGTAGGTTTTGGAGTCAATATGCATGGGCTCTGATCAGGCTACGCCATTCACGAGCAGTGTCACCCTGGGCAAATTATTCACATCTCTTCGCCTCAGTTCTGTCTTCTGCCAGTAGGGGAGAACACGGGCATCCACCTCGTGAGATCGTCATAAGGTAGGAAGCTCTGAGAACACCACTGTCAGGGTTTCTTATTTCTTAGCAACTGCGGTAAAGCAGATGATATTTTAGTTAGAAATTATCCTTAGAGATGTGATTTCTACCAACAGAAGACTGTCAGACATGTGGAGGTCGTACGTTGTTGCCCTGTTATGTGAGAGTCTTTATAGACTTCTGAAAATCTCTGCTTGTCTTCCTAAAGATTTTGTGACTGCAACAATAATATTTAAATTGACATGGACAACTTTTTACAAAAGGTATAAAAATACGTTAAGTTTCTTTTTAAACAGGAAGTACCCTTTTGACAATTATGCACAGAGGTAAAGAGAACTAATAAAAGCCAGGATTCTGCAACAACAATAAAAAATAGTTTGACAGTCCATACCTAATTCAAATGAAAAAAAGACAGGAATCTGAATTGTAATTATATCATTATAAATATAGGAAAGTTTAAGAAATAAATGGGAGACTTCCCTGGTGGTGCAGTGGATAAGACGCCACATTCCCAATGCAGGAGGCCCGGGTTCGATCTAGTACAAAAGATGGCAATGATTCCACTCCCCAAAGCTTGGGAGAGAGATATCTTCACAACTTCTAACGACCTCCATTTTGACTCTACACTTGCTAGCTGTCTTCTGCTCAATTCAGGATTCTGAAAGGGGCCCTGACAGTTGACAATAATTAGTGGGGGAATAAAATCATTGGACTAAGTAGGCCTTTGGTGAAGCCAGCTCAGTTTTATCTGTGACATCCAGCAGGGTCAATTTCCTCGGCCTCAGTTTCCAGAAAAGACCCTCTCTTGAGCTTCTCGAATTTTCACGTGCATGTGAATTACTGCGGGATCTTGTTGGAATGCAGCCTCCTGGACCCCCTACGCAGAAATTATAAATCAGAACGTCTCGAATGGGGCTCAAGGCTGGGCATTTCTATCCAAGTGATGCCAATGCCGCTGGTTTGTGGAACACAATTTGAGTAGCACTGCAGTGTAACATCAGTCCCACAAAAAACAGCCTCCACTACACAGAAACATACACAAAGAGTAACCAGACAAAAAGGCACTAAAACATTAACAACTGTTGTCTTTACATCCTAAAGTTACAGATAATTAAAATTTTTCTTTATGTATATATCTGCATTTTTCCATAATGATTATGCTACTTCTATGATATACATATTATTTGAAATAAAATAAATGACCCAGTTGAGAAAACTATCTTAAACACTCATAAAATAGCCTAAACCTTGCTCTCAAGGTCCCCACAATTAAGTCCCAACCTCCTTTCATGATATGATTCTAGCCAGTACCCTATGCTCAAAGAGAATATACCAAAGGGATTAGCAAACTCAGCTGCTGGACTCAAACTGCCTGGGTCCCAACCCCAGCTCTGCCTCCTACCATCTGGGTGAGGATGGGCCAACAGGGTTGTGTTCCCTGCCTTAAAGTAGAGAAAACAGCAGTACCAATTCACAGAGCCACCGCCTGATGGAAATGTGTTCATTTGCATAAAGCTTTTAGAATGGAAATTAGTGACCAAGGCTCAGTTATCATCCTTACCCATGTCTCATACGTTCTACAATTTATAGGAATATCTTAAGTAGGAAGAATGCCAAGTCCTACTCACGTGGGGCTCTGCTGCCTCCTCCTCCGCGCAGTGCTTTTTGAGAAGCCAGGGCTGGGGAAGGAAAGGAGACTGTGAAATACCAGGGCTGTGTTTCCATCCCCACTAATTCATACCGCACCCCCTTCCGCCCCCGTACCAGCTAGAAGTCCTCTCCTTCCAAAACAGGCCAGGAGTCCAGGACAATTCAGCTTCCTGGGCTCACAGAATCCCGCTGCGAAATGGGTGCCTCCCGAATTAGCGTAGTATTAATACCAACAATGTATCAGGCAGTTGTAGACCTTTTACTTGTGCTATCTCGTTTCTCCTCACAACACTATATTAACAAGGCATTCCTTTTTCCCCCCTTTTACCGAACAGCAACGGAGGCACAGAGGAGTTAAGCAACCCACCCAGTGTGACGCCATATGAAGCGGTAGGGCTAGCTCATAGGTGGGGGACGGGGTCAGGTTAGGGGTGAAGAAAACCGGGGAGACCCTCAAACCCCAGGAGGCACGACCTGAGCCCACCCCATCCCGGCTACGTTACCAAACGCAAAGAAGCTCCGCCCGCGGGACGTACATCACCACTCCAGGCCCTCAAACCTCCGCTTTTAGCCGCTCCTCCTCTTTCTCCCCAAATGAAAGGTCTGCAAAGGGGAAGCTTGAATGGGTCGTGAAGAGCGGACCTGAAACACCGTCACCAGGCAGAACATGGCTGCTACGTGTCCTCCTGGGGCGGAAGTGCCTGCGACTAACCCGGAACTCCTGGACCATATTTCCCAGAATTCCGCGGGTAAACCTTTACAGCGAGGCGTTACTGTAGCTGCAGTATATGGGGCTACACGAGTTTACGAGCTCTGGACTACATGTCCCAGAATGCAAGGGTGGGTGCGGGGGTGTCTACCGGCACGAGCTCTGGACTACATGTTTTCACTCTGGTTTTCACTTTCCGGAATCCCTGAGAAGGTCTCAGGCCGTCTTGCCGTTCTACTGTGTAGGCCTCAGAAGAGTGTAGATTCTGTTCATTGAAAGGCGTACAAACTCAGTCGAATTTTGGACGTCTTCAAGAGGCTAAGCGACATAAAAGCATTAACAGCCACGAAGGCTTCCTGGTAAACCCCAAAGAGTTTCACCATTGGAATAAGGGGAGAAGGAAACTGGGCTTTCTTTGGCAGGGACTGAAGCCAAACGCCAAAACACCTCATTCCCTGAAATTGTGTAAAGGTGAACGTGTTTTGTTAGCATCTTACAACCCGTGCAGAAGCAAGGGAAAATCCTTTCTAGAGACAGACATCAACATCCTAGGTCTCAAGTTATTTCTGTAATTATAAAATCTGTGACATTGCTATTTGACCAAGTGAACTTTAAGGGGAAGGAAAAAGCATTACTTGACATACGGAGGGACACTTCACAGTCATAAAAGTTTCAAATTCTCAGAAACTAATAACTTCAGCTGATACTTTATAAAGCAAACATTGACAGAACCATGAAGAGAAACATTCAAATTCATAATTGGATCTGGAGATTGGAACACATACATAGAGGGAAATGTTGAGCCTTAAAAGCATATATTAAAGTAGCAAGGGGGGCTTCCCTGGTGGCGCAGTGGTTGAGAGTCCGCCTGCCGATGCAGGGGACATGGGTTCGTGCCCTGGTCCGGGAAGATCCCACATACCACGGAGCGGCTGGGCCCGTGAGCCATGGCCGCTGAGCCTGGGCGTCCGGAGCCTGTGCTCCGCAACGGGAGAGGCCACAACAGTGAGAGGCCCGCGTACAGCAAGGAAAACAAAAACAAAACAAAACAAAACAAATAAAGTAGAAAGGAAGTTGAAAATTGATTCAGAAAACATCCATTTCAGGAAATTAATAAATGAATAATAAAACTGAAGAAGGCAGATGGAAAAATATAAGATCAGATGAATGAAATACAAAAATAAAGTAGATCCCACACACACCCACAAAACAGAAATTAAAGAAACAAACAAAACAAACAAAAAAAGATCATCCATAGTATAAACAAAGATTTTTTCAAAAATGTGTTCCAAATTCTTTCAGGAAAATATCCTCCAAGAACTATTCCTGACTTAAGCCAACATAGCACACAGGATTTCTTTCCACTACAAGGAAAGTGAAATCTTGGATATAGCATGATGAAATACGGTAACATGATTAAGTTTTATTTATTCACCTCCTGTTCCCTATGGCACCCTCCACTCCCTTCTCTACCCCGTAAGCTACCATTCTAATTTGTTTGATGTGTTTTCTTTTGGGTGTGTTCTTGTGCAAAATGTGCACTTGTGTATATTTTCAATTCATATAAATAATATTGTGTCATAAAATTCATTCTGGTGTTTATTTCCTTCATTCAGGAGTATATTTTTAAGATTCACCCATCCAGGCTTCCCTGGTGGCACAGTGGTTGAGAGTCTGCCTGCCGATGCAGGGGACGTGGGTTCATGCCCCAGTCTGGGAAAATCCCACATGCCGTGGAGCGGCTGGGCCCGTGAGCCATGGCTGCTGAGCCTGCACGTCCGGAGCCTGTGCTCCGCAGCGGGAGAGGCCACAACAGCGAGAGGCCCACGTACCGCAGAAAAACAAACAAACACAAAAAACATTCACCCCTCTATCTAATTTGTTTCATAGAGTTCCATTTTCTGCACCCACATTTTACCTGTACTCTTCCAACTGCCATGCCAATGATAATAAAATAAACATCTTCTTACATTTGTTTATGGACGTATCTGAGAATTTCTTTGGAACACATACCCGAGTGAAATTATTTCATAGCAAATATGTATACTTTAATAATATAGCCAGATTGACTTCCTGAACGGCTACACCAGTCCAGATTACCAAAGAGTTGCACGTCAGGTTTTTGTGCAACCACTTACCTTCATTTGGACGACTCATCACCGTTTTGCTAGTGTATTAAATGTATAGTAGTATCTTGTTTTAGTTAAATTTCTCTGATTTCTAATAAGTTTGATCTTTTTTTCAAATGCTTGGTAGCTTCATCTATAAGTGTCTACTTAAAACTTTTGCCCCATTTTCTAATGTGGATGCTATCTTTTTCTTCCTCATTTCTATTACATATTCTGATTATTAATACCTTTTCAGTTTTACCAATTACAAGTATCCTTCCCTAATTGGGCACGTGTTTCTAAAATTTTTCTATTGTGTTCTTCATGGAATAGAAATCTTTAATTATAAGATAATAAACCAATAATTTCTTAATATCTGTGCTTCTGAAACTCCTCAGGTGAAAAAATATATTTCTACCTTTTAAAAATTAACTTTCTAGACTTATCTTTCACATGTAGGTCCTTTAAATATTTTGGAGTCTATTTATGTACATTTTATTACATGGGATCCACTTTTATTTTTCTCCAAGAGAAGTTCTTAAAAATAGTGATATTCATGCCTTGAAGATTCAATATTACAAAGATATCAGTAATCCTCAAAATGATCTATAGGCTCAATCAAACCCCAATAAAAACATCAGCATTTTTTCCCTTGGAAATTGATGAGATGTTTACAAATATTATGTGGGAAAGCAAAGAGCTACAAGAAGAGCTGGGGGCTTCCCTGGTGGCGCAGTGGTTGAGAATCTGCCTGCTAATGCAGGGGACACGGGTTTGAGCCCTGGTCTGGGAAGATCCCACATGCCACGGAGCAACTAGGCCCGTGAGCCACGTACTGAGCCTGCGCGTCTGGAGCCTGTGCTCCCCAACAAGAGGCCGTGATAGTGAGGCCCACGCACCACGATGAGGAGTGGCCCCCGCTTGCCACAACTAAAGAAAGCCCTCGCACAGAAACGAAGACCCAACACAGCAAAAATAAGTAAATAAACTCCTACCCCCAACATCTAAAAAAACATAAAAATAAAAAATAAAAGAAGAGCTGGGACAATCTGAAAGAAGAATGAAAAGAAAGATATTAGTCACATTAAACCTTACTATAAATCTACAATATAAGATAGTCTGGTGTTTGCTCAAGGATAGACAAGATAATAGACATCAAAATCCATGTTGAAACAGACATTATAACAACGTGTAAAAAGAAAACACTGCAGGGAGCTCCCTGGTGGTCTAGTGGTAAGGATTTGGCGCTTTCACTGTGGTGACCCTGGTTCAATCCCTGGTCAGGGAACTGAGATCCTGCAAGCCACGCAGCACGGCCAAAAGAAAAAAGAAAGAAAAGAAAACACTGCAGCAGAGAGGGGAAAGAACTCTTGTTAATACAGTTGATCCTTGAACTAGGGTTCAAGGGGGTTAGGGGTGCCAACCCTCTGCTAAGTTGAAAATCCAAGTATAACTTATAGCCAGTCCTCTGTACGTACACGGTTTCTCCATAATCGGCAATTCTGCATCTGAGGATTGAACCAACCTTGGATCGTGTAGTAGTGCAGTATTTACTATTAAAAAAAAATCCTCGTATAAGTGCACTTGTGTAGTTTAAACCCATGTTGTCCAAGGGTCAACTATTGGTTCTCAGTCAGCTGGATATCCATATGGGAAAAATATTAATCATTACTGCATAGGATATAAAAATATAAATTCCAGAAGATCTGCAGACTTAAATTTGAAAAGTAAACAATGATGCTTTAGGAAAGAAACGTAAGATAACAGCCTTTTTGCCTTGGAGTAGGAAGAATTTCTTAAGACCAAAAAAATCACCAACTGTGAAAGAAAAAATTGAAAAATTGGACTATTTCAAAGTTAAGAAACACCGTAAACCCAAACGCAGCACTCTTGGGCCAAAAGTGAGAGAGATTTTAAAAACATCTATGGAATAAAAGACTCAGATGCATCCCTCATGCCCATGCATTCTTCAAGGGTCAACTGTATCTACCAAAGTTGAACATATACCCTATAACCCTTTGGTTCCACCCATAGAAATATCCCTCAAACAAGTGCACAAGGCACATTCTAGATTGCTCACATCACCACTAACTGTGATAGCCAAGAATGGGGAAGTACCCAATACCCACCAATAATGGGATTAATAAATAGATTTTGATATGTTTACACACTGCAATAATATCCACCAATGAAAATGAATCAACGGTATCCACTCCCATCAATATGGATAAATGTCATGGATATACTGTGGAGCAAATGAAGCCAACACAAAATAGCACCTATTACATGACTCCATTTATATCAAGTACAAAATAGGCTAAGTGAATCTACACCATTACAAATTAGTGGCTACCATATGGAAAGGAAGGTTACTAGAAAGAGCCAAAAAGGGATGCTTCTAGGGTTTGGGGCTTGTCCTGGTCCTCCAAGAACTAGACGGCAAAGTGCTGAGAAAGACTTTAATGAACAAATATTTCATTAGGGGAAACATCGGAGAGAAAATGGCAGGGAGCTCTGGAAGGCTGGCAGAACTATCAGCGCATAGTGCAAGTCTGACCCTGAGTGAAGATTTGGAAGAAAGATTTGGTAAATCATCCGAGACTGCCTTGTCATCTACGTAAAATCCTTCAAGGCTGTCAGAGTCCTTGAAAAAAGGTCACTGGACAGAGGAATCCTGGTCTCCAAGAAATGGCCTGCCTTAGGATCCCTGCTGTGCTGACTAGGAGCAATCAGGGGCAAGGCCGGCCTCCAGGCAAACGTGGTGATGGATTTAAGAGCAGCAGCTGGGACCTTTGGCCAGTTATGCTCCCTGTGGTCATAACTGTGAAACAGGAGACTCTCAACGTGGATGCTTCCTTGTGATAAGATCTGGTTGTTTATTTCTGTCAGAAATAATCCTGAAGCAACGTTGCGTCCTTCTCAGTATATCATACCCCAGAGATCTAAAACGTTCGTTTGTTCTGTTATTGATAATGTTCACCTCTTGGCTAAGGTAGTGTTCACCAAATTTATACCTACTGTATTTCTTGTTGTGATCAATACTTTGTGGAGAGATATTTGGGGTTTTGTAGCATCCTGCTCCTTGTAAACTTTCAACCAGTAGTTTTATAATTCATTGATTACTCTTGCCAGAACCTATCATTACTATGATGGTTGTAAATAATGATTTTTACATTACGTCATTCCTTCTATATGTTTATGGTTTGGCATTCTATTATGAGAGCCCTTCCTTCCCTCCCTTCCTCTTTTTTTATTCATATTCTGTATGATAATTATTTATTTTAGGGTCAAATTGCTCAGATTTACCCAGTGTGAGTCTCTTCAAGCTGGATCTTCTTACACGTCCCACCACTCTTTCCTACTTTCTGGCACAGTAAATTTTCTCCAGGATCATTCTACACTTTCCTTGCTCCAGCCCTGAAATAGAAACGTGGATATACATGCTTATATACATGACATAAACATGTGTGTGTTTGTATATCCTCGCACTTCCATATCTACTTCTGTAAATACCTAGCACGTGCACTCACTCCCTCTCTCTCTCTACAGATGGGTGGACGGATGGATGGATGGGTAGACAGATCTGTATAAATAACTTATGGTCAGACTTCCATATCCGTGGTTCCTCTGTATCTGCAATTCTGCAACCATGGGTTCAACCAACCACAGATCATGTAGTACTGTAGTAATTACTATTAAGAAAAAACCCCTGCATATAAGTGGACCTGCCCAGTTCAAACCCATATTGTTCAAGGGTCAACTGTAACTTGCTAAATAAAGCCCTTTAACCAACTATATTAAAAATACCACCATTGGTCTGCATATGGAATGCCATCCAAACCTGCTTTGTCCTTACTGGTTCCACATCCAGAGGGTCCTCTGCTATTATGCTCAGTTCTCTCCTCATGTGCATCTTTTCAACAAGAGAAACTTTTTTTTTTAAACCTCCACACTGTAGGTATATCCACTTTTGTTTCTAGCTCCAGGATTTTCCCTCTCCCTATTATGGATCTGTAGTTAAAGCACAGCATAAATAATAAAGCTTCAACTGTTGAAACTCATGAATTTTTCTGTGTATGCAAAATAATCTGAGAACTGTTTTGTTTTTGAAATTGGCTTCCAGAGTTCATACCATAATTTTGATCTTATATGCCTTATGACAATATAGAACAATCATATGAGGTCTTAACTGCAAGGGATAATTATTTAATACTTTTTCAAATTCTATTAAAATAATTTCCTGCTTTGGCAATACCCACTATTCAATGAAAAAAATATAACATGAAGTTATAAAATGGAAAAATATCACAAAATGCTCCTTGCCTAGGAAAACCACTCTGGAAGAGTATCCCTTTACACATGATCTTATGCATGTACACATACATGTGTGCACATGCACACATACACAAACACTAACAAAGATTTATGGTTGATTATACTATGAAGGCTACAATCTGTGACCTCTCAAAGCCCATATTGTGTATCTCCTGCGATTATGATATGTCATAAATTTTTAAAATAAACTTTTTATTTAATTTATTTATTTTGGGCTGCATTGGGTCTTCATTGCTGCGTGCGGGCTTTCTCTAGTTGCAGTGAGTGTGGGCTACTCTTTGTTGCGGTGCGCGGGCTTCTCATTGCAGTGGCTTCTCTTGTTGCGGAGCACAGGCTCTAAGCACGTAGGCTTCAGTTGTTGTGGCACACAGCCTCAGTAGTTGTGGCACACGGGCTTAGTTGCTCCACAGCATGTGGGATCTTCCTGGACCAGGGCTCGAACCCGTGTCCCCTGCATTGGCAGGCGAATTCTTAGCCACTGTACCACCAGGGAAGTCCCTGTCATCATTTCACCGGCTTCAGATTAATATAGGAATCTATCAAAACTCAAATTCTTACAGCTGTACACTAATTTCCATTAAAAAATTTAGTGACATCATTGATGTGGTGTTCATCTTTTTGGTATTTTAATCTCACAATCAATAACTTCCAATTATATGATTTCTAAATCAAAGAGATCTAATATATTCTGATATATATACTCCTTTCCTGAAACCATGCTTTACTGCAACCAATAGGGAAAAGCACATAAATGTCAGTCTTGTCTCAATAATACACTGGATAATTTTATCAGATTCCTACAAGTTTTCTGGGTATTTGCCTCATGGATGTGGGGGAAGAATATGGCATAGCCCCTACCTGAGAACTTTAGAAGAAATGCTACAATAATTAGAAGGCAAACATTCCAAAGTCTGGATGAAAATGCAGAGAATTAGAAATCAGTAAGTTCAAGGTCAACTAAAAATTTTTTTTTCTAGGGACAAACAATTTTTGTGACACTTTCAAAGTGTTACAGTAAACCCTGCCTTAATATTGACAGACAAAAAATCAATTGTATACTATGCAGTTACTGTTGTTGCAAAGTTAATCATGTTTTTTCACTCTGTACCATCAGAAAAAAAAAATCACAAGGTAGTTCAATTTCTACTGAACACAGTCCTTGGAAAACTAGACGGGGTCTCAAATAACCACCCAACTTGAGAACAGAGGCTGCGGGAGGCAAGGAGCCAGTTGCGATAGGCTAATAGC
Source organism: Mesoplodon mirus (assembly GCF_964341445.2). Lineage (NCBI taxonomy): Eukaryota > Metazoa > Chordata > Mammalia > Artiodactyla > Ziphiidae > Mesoplodon > Mesoplodon mirus. Next base: position 240,345 of record NW_028295578.1, on the reverse strand, counting down.
ATATTAATATTGAAGATTGGGGGGCTTCCCTTCCCTGGTGGCGTAGTGGTTAAGAATCTGCCTGCCAATGCAGGGGACATGGGTTTGAGCCCTGGTCCAGGAAGATCCCACATGCTGCACAGCAGCTCAGCCGCGTGCCACAACTACTGAAGCCTGCACACCTAGAGCCCGTGCTCCACAAAGAGAAGCCACTGCAATGAGAAGCCCACACACTGCAATGAAAAGTAGCCCCCACTCACTGCAACTAGAGAAAGCCTGCGTGCAGCAATAAAGACCCAAGGCAGCCAAAAATAAATTAAAAAAATATATATTGCAGATTGGTTTTCTGCAGTGGTTTTCAGTATTTCAACAAAAGTTCATGTCCTGAATTAATTTTATTTTGCAGGTTTCCCCATCTGGATACAACTTTCATATATTATACATTTCCCCCTTTTGGTTTATTTAAAACACAAGTACTGAGCACACCTAAAAGCACTAGTCAATGATAAGGTTGTGTACATTCAGCAGCCAAGTCCCTGCCCTCATGGAGCGCACATTCTCACGGACATCAATTTTGACTAGCTCATCCTTACACTTTTGTTAAAGCCCAGACCAAACTCTTTTCCTTTCTAAGTGCTATCTCCTAAGTGACATCTGATAAATGTCAAAGTTCTGAATGCAGCCCTTACTGCACCACTCAGAAGGGATCTCTGCTGTGTGCTCTGCTGAACACTAGGATCTGTTTAGCTACTGCTTCAACACCAACTAAGTTAAAATACTTTCTCTCCTATGAGACCTGACGCTTGCAAGAATTCACGTTGCACGTGAGTTTTTTGAAAACAACATTTTGTAGAACTTCTATCCTCTGACAGTTCCTTGATGTTCTTACCACTCTCGCTGCTTTCATAAAATGTGTCCCCAGTATGCATTTTGTGATGACTTATAAGATTGGAGCGCCAACTGAAGCTCTTACCACAGGTCTCACACTTGTAAGGCTTCTCCCCTGTGTGCACTCTTTGATGAGACTGTAGCTGTGAAGGCCGACTGAAGACCTTACTGCATCTGTCACATCTGTACGGCTTCTCTCCAGTGTGGACGCTTTGATGAAGCTGAAGACTTGAGGCCTGAATGAAGTGCTTCCCACACTCCCCACACTTATATGGTTTCTCTCCTGTGTGGACCCTCTGATGCATGTCGAGGTTCAGGCTCCACTTGAAGCCCTTCCCACACTCCTCACATTTGTATGGCTTTTCTCCAGTGTGGACTTTTTGATGGGCTTGAAGGTGTGAACTCCGACCAAAGCTCTTCCCACACTCTTCACATTTGAATGGTTTTTCTCTGCTGTGGACTCTCTCATGGGCCAGAAGATTTGAGGCCTGCCTGAAGACTTTCCCACACTCCTCACAATTATACGGTTTCTCTCCGGTGTGGATTCTGCAATGAATTTTAAGATCTGCTCTACGACTGAATCCCTTCCCACACTCTTCACATTTGTATGGTTTCTCACCGGTATGGATCAGCTGGTGGATCTGAAGTCGTGAACTCTGATTGAAGCCCTGCCCACACTCCTCACACTTGTAAGGTTTCTCTACACTGTGGGCCTTCTGATGGATTTGAAGATATGAACTCTGACGGAAGCCCTTCCCACATACCTCACATTTATAGGGCTTCTCCCCTGTGTGGACAACCAGATGAACTTGATAATGGGAGTTCCTCCTGAAGCTCTTCCCACACTCCTTACAGTTGTATGGTTTCTCTCCTGTATGGACTCTTTGATGTGCCTGAAGGTTTGAATTCAGAGTAAAGCCTTTACCACACACATTATGTATGTATGATTTCTCTCCAGTGTGGACTCCCTGATGGGCCTAAAGACCTGAAGGCCGACAAAAGCCTTTCCCACATTCCTCACATTTGTAGGGTTTTTCTCCTGTGTGGACCCTCTGATGAATGTATAGATTTGAGCTACAAATGAAGCCCTTCCCACACTCCTCACATTTGTACGGTTTCTCTCCCGTATGGACTCTCTGATGGGACTGAAGGTGTGAATTCCGACTGAAGCTCTTATCACATGTGTCACATTTGAATGCTTTCTCCCCAGTGTGGACTCTCTGATGGTCCTGAAGTTGAGAGGCCTGACTGAAGGCCCTCCCACACTCCTCACAATTATAAGGTTTCTCTCCCGTGTGGACTTTACAATGAATAGTTAAGTGCTGACCTACGACTGAAGCCTTTCCCACATTCCCCACATTTGAATGGTTTCTCTACAGTGTGGACTTTCTGAGGAGTCTGCAGCTGGGAGCTCTGACTGAACTCCTTGCCACACTCATCACACTCACTGTGTTCTCCTCCCACGTGAACTCTCTGATGAATATGAAGAACCGAGCTGTAACGGAAGCCTTTTCCACACTCACTGCACGTATGAGACTTCTCTTTTGAGTGTAATTGCTGGTGAAGATCAAAGGTGGAGAGATCGGTGAAGGTTTCTTTACATTCATTACACTGGTAAGGTTTTTGTCCCGTGTGAATCATAGTATTCTGATCCAGTGTTGAAACCCTCGTGCTATCTTTTCTATAATCACTGTAGCCGTAAGGTTTTTGACCCTTGTGTACTCCATGAGCATCAAGGTGATGTGAAATCCAACTGATGGTGTCAACATCCTCTTTACACTGACACAGTTTATTTTTCATGGAAATTTGCTGGTGTCTATTCTGATAATTCTGTGACTCAGCCAATGAAGTTTTCCTCCAAGAATCCTGGGCTCTCAAAGTTGCAAACCTTGGATTTCCAGGACTACTGGGATCACCTGCTTTATCATTTAATATACGGTTCTCATCTTCAGAAATTTGAATAGAGTCCTGCCCCAATCTGGCAGGGGGAATCACCTTGTTTGTGGAACTGACAACTAGTTATCATGGAGTCTTGGCATCTGGTTAAGTCATTTGCAATTTGTTGCCAGATTTGCCAGCAGGAAAGCTCTTCACGTGATCCTCTGTCTTGAACGGCCCTCAACTCACTTTGATTGTTTTCTTCTAGAGGGACAGAGAATTCAGAGATGTGGACACGTGAAAGCTTTGTTCAAAGATTCAAGATTTTACACTTAAGACACAGTATGAGACTTTAATGAACCTCAGGATGGTTCAGCTTATCTTTCGCACGACAAATGAAGTTCTCTGGTTTATATACTAACAGAAACCAAGAGATGGTCTGTTAAACTCCCAAATACTTAGCATTAATGAAACCCATTTAAAACCAAATGATTACTCTGACATACTATTTAAATCATCTTTTAAAAATTACATGTCATTCCTACCATAACACAGTATCAATAAAGACAAGCATTTTGCTGTGCTCACAGCTTTAACAGTGCCTAGCAGTTAGTCAGGGCTCAAGAAATGCATGCACAGGTGAACTCAGTTTGATTTCTAGGATTCTCTACAATTCTGAATCCCAGGTTAAGTTTGAACCAAGTCAGAGAAGCGAAACAGCTTTTACAAGTCAGGTATCAGATACAGGAAAAGGACTGGAAAGTACAGTTTGGCTTAAGTTGAAAGGCTGCACCCGAGGCGGCAGCACACCAAGGGGGTTAGTGCTGAGGAGGATATGAAAGGGGCTAAAACCCGGGACTGCCCCGGTGGCACAGTGGTTAATAATCTGCCTGCCAGTGCAGGGGACACAGGTTCGAGCCCTGGTCCGGGAAGATCCCACATGCCGCAGAGCAACTAAGCCCGTGAGCCACAACTACTGAGCCCACGTGCCACAACTACTGAAGCCCGCGTTCCTAGAGACCGTGCTCTGAAACAAGAGAAGCCACTGCAATGAGAAGCCTGCGCACCACAACGAAGAGCTGCTCCCACTCACCACAACGAGAGAAAAGCCCATATGCAGCAACCAAGACCCAATGCAACCAACAATTAATTAATTTTAAAAAAGGGTCTAAGAATCAGTGGGGTTAAAAAAAAGCATGAAGACCTATGCACTGGATCCTTCTCAGGCATTTGTGCTGCCTAATATGTTCCTCCACTCCCCCTGCCAAGCAGGAGTCAAAATGTAGAGGCTAGGGAAGAATGCTGTCTCTTTAAAAACAGCATGGAAAATTTTTGGACACAGATACATTGGTCTTTAACAAGAATGAGTTCCAAAGTGAAGAATGGGCTTTATGAGTGAGCTGGGAATAAATTCCATAGCCTGTGATAAGTATTGAGAAGAAACAGACTAGAAACTATTAAAGAATGATCAAAGCACTCAAGGTGACATTATCTAAAATGCCTTCTACAAGATACATACAAATGCACACACACACACACACACAAAATGTTTGTACAGCTAACAAAGATCGATTTCTTATTAGTGAGGTGGGCTTTGGAGGAGGCAAATGGGACGCAGCGGTGCAAATCTTTTAAGGGAAAGGCTAACTCACCAGCTGGCTGTTTTCTGAGACCTGTTCTCCCCTGGTATAAGGGATAAGGAAATAGAAATTTCTTTCCTTCTATGGGAGGGTTACCTAAGAAGTAGACATAAGAATCCTCATTCACAACAGTATTTCCTCCCAAAATGAATTTGCTCTGCTACTGAGAGCTCAAGGAAAGTCACAGGGAAAGCATTTTACTCAGTTTGGTTATAATTACAGGTTCTGTACATATTTTTTGTGCAAGTTGATGAGGGCCAACTTGTACAGAAAGGCAAACACACACATACACACATCATGGGCACCTGAGAAGTTAGAATTAGGCTAGGAATTCATTTGAAGACAAAAAAACATTTAGCAATATCCCTTATTCACTCGGATTTGTTCACCGCCTACTAGCTATTTTCATGGAAGGCTAATTTCTCTATCCATTAACTCATTCGTTTATTCAAGAAATATTTAAGAGTTCCTGTCATGTACCAAGACTATGCTAAGCACTGAGGCTAGTGAGCAATAAACATATAACAGACCGAATTCCTCCTGCACTCCTGGATTACCCTCCAGTGGAAGAAAGAGAGGTGAGAAACAGGTGAACAAAATGTACATGAGTGAAACGCTTAGAGACAAAACAAGGCAGGGCAGAGAGAGTAAGAAAGAGAGGACTGTATTTTCCATAGGGTGGTCAGAGGACAGCCACCTCCTCATCTTTAAGGTGACTGACTGAACGAAGTAGAGGCCTAAAAGATTACAGGTGAAAGAGTATTCCAGGCAGAGAGAAGGACCAGGAAAAGGCTCTGTGGCAGAAGCATCCTTTGCAGGTCTGGAAAAGATAGGGTAAGAGGGAGGAGAGGTGGTGTATTCAGGGAGGTGGTGGAGAACGAACAGCAGCCCACAGAAGGCTCTAGAAGCCACTTTAAGTGGTTTTTATTCTAAGTAAAAGAAGCCACAAGAGAATTTTGAAACAAGAACATAACCTGACTTAAAGTTACAAAAGATCACTTTGCCACCTAAAGAACAAACTGTGGGAGGAGAAGGGTGGCAACAGGTGACCAGTACAAAGACTATGCAATAATCCTGGAAAGAGATTTCCAACTGGGACCAGGTGATGGACAGCACAGGGCTGGTGAGAAGCAAAACAGATAGAGAGCTAACCACAGGAACTCACGGCTGCTTGGTTCTCACTTAAATTTCTATCTGGGTTGCTGAATTCATCAACCAAAGCCTCTCTTCTCTTTCTATATGTTTTGTATCTCGTTTGAAGAATGAGAACATGAAAGTCACAAGTTAACATGAACGGGCTAGAGCGAAAGTTTACTAGAAATTTGAGTTCCAACTGCATATTCAAGGTATTGAAAGCTGTGTTTTTCAAACTTTGTATCACGACCCACTGAAGAAACAGCATTTATTTCACAACCTAGATACACAGGTAGAAAAGTATACATTACTAAAACGAAGCTTGAATGACCTATATCTAACCAATGTCTCTTTTCATGAAATCTGTTCCCACTGGCTCTCACACCACTCATGCCATCGCCCAGAGTTTCTGCTGCAATGTGTTGTACTCTTCCTAAGAAACTCTGATATTTTCTATACTATTTTATTTCATTAAAAAGTCACACGTAGGGCTCAATAAATTGGCTTTATGATCCACTAATGGCAGGGAGGGAAATCTGAAGAAGAATACACAAGGTACAGCAAGATACTGCCGATTTACAGTTCTTTTACAAAATAATTGAAAAGGACCTGAAACACACTGTTTGGAAAGACCAGAGACATCCTCTCGTGTCCCACAGGAATTGCAAAAGTCTGGTCCCCAAACTCAGGGAACCACCTCAAGAGGCCCAAAGCCTTGAAACACCAAGGTCACAAAGACACTCGCAGAGAAAGGCTGTCCTCACCCACTGAGACCAGGTTCCCGAAGTGTTCCACCATCACATCCTGGTACAGCTTCCTCTGGGCCGAGTCCAGCAGCCCCAGCTCCTCCTCTGTGAAGGCCACGGCCACGTCCTTGAAGGTCACCGCCTCCTACGACAAACAACACCACCTCAATCTTATACCCAGTGGCCAGTGGAAGAGGGGCAGCCCCGAGGAGACGAGGAGGATGGGAAGTTGCTCCGGCTCCTGTGAGGTGTGCAGACTTCCCAGCACCCCCTCCTTCCATCCTGCCAATGCCACACACTGACTTTCCTCAGCCTCACTGGACGTGCAGCTATGAAAGAGAAAGCTTTGTGTGTTTACCTGGGGCTCTCAGACAACTCATAAGTAAACTCCCTAGAATTCTAACCACTGGATCCTGAACTAAAAAGCTTTCACTGTTTAATTATTATTGCCAAGTGCCCCAGAAACAGTTACCAATTTAGTCCTGGCAGTATTTGATGGCACCTGCTTTCTCACTGAGGTCGGAACCAGCTGAGAAGGAGTGTTATATGTGGAAACTAACCAAAAGGCCATGCCAGGTCTCTGAATGAAAACTCTCTCTTTCCCCGTTTCTGTCTTTCGCTTGAATGCAATACTCTGACTCCAGACCCTTGGTTTTCTGGGTGAGTCTGAGTTGGTTCCTCCTTTTTTCACAACCCCGATTCTTTATATTTAAAACAAAGATGAAACCAAGCACCTCTTTATACAATTGTTCTGAGCTGTCTATGCAGTGACAAGTGCTTTAAGTACCACTGGACTTTTTAAACTAAGGTCATGCATTACTCTGATTAGAAAAAAATATAAGATGGAAAAAGAAACAAACCAGTAAATAAAATACACAAAGGGTCTGACTCAAGCATGGGGAAGACTGAATCTAACTCTGGTCGTGAGAAAACTTCTAACAATACATGATTTTTTCTGCGTGAAGCAGCAGTTTGATCCTGCTGTGCTCTGCCGTATTTGGATATTCTACCAAAAAACATCCAAGGCACCACATGTAAAACATACCTCTTAAATTCTGAATACCTAAACCTACTATGTTAAGGGCAAAAAGGGGCAATATTCTTCAGAACAGATATTTTGAGAAAAAGGTTAAATCAGGAACACTGTCACTGTAGTGCTCCTAAAACAGGAGAAGTCTTTAAACTAAATGTCTGTGCATAAAGAATAGTTTAAAGAATAGGTGCAGGGCTCCCCTGGTGGCGCAGTGGTTGAGAGTCCGCCTGCCGATGCAGGGGACACGGGTTCGTGCCCCGGTCTGGGAAGATCCCACATGCCGCGGAGCAGCTGGGCCCGTGAGCCATGGCCGCTGAGCCTGCGCGTCCGGAGCCTGTGCCCCGCAACGGGAGAGGCCACAACAGTGAGAGGCCCGCATACCAGAAAAAAAAAAAAAATAGGTGCATAAGTTTGCAGGAACATGATAAAGCAATTAAAAGTGAATGTTAGCTAGTATTAAATGAAAAAAACAATTTAAAACTGTATCTATGTTATAAATACAAATACACATCCATGAATACATATGATGAAGAGATTACAGAAATATAAAAGCAGCTAATTTGTAAGCAGGTAAGCAGTAGACTGGAAGATGTCCTTCATTTCCCTTAATTTTTCTTTTACTTGTAAAATAAAAAAAAATGATGAAATAAAACAAAAATTAAAACCGAAACCAATTAAATTTAACAGGAATTTTAAAAAAAGCACACATGGCACACTCAGGTCCTCATATGCTTAGACTCTCCTTGAAAGAGAAAACCCATATGGAACTATACCCAATATTTCGTAATAACCTATAAGGGAAAAGAATCTGAAAATATATGTATATATATGTATAACTGAATCACTTTGCTGTACACCTGAAATTAATACATTGTAAATCAACTATACTCCAATCAAAAAAAAAAAAGAAAAAGAAAAAAAAGAGGAAAACCTGTGTCCAACCTGAGTACAAAAATGGCGTTTTTAACAGCAAGAAAGGCAAGCTCTACTCACCTGGAATGTGCTCATTTTCTCTCTCCTTCTGGGGCAGTGCAGAGTCCTAGCAAGACAGACAGGGAAAGAAGAAGTCAAACTGGAAACTGGTTTAAAGAAAAAGAAGTCACTAACCCACGTGGTGCTCATTGTGAATTACCAAGGCTCCCAGTCCTCGGGGTGGCTACAGCTGATTATGCTTGATGAGCAGAGCCCCACGCAGATACCAGATGCCCCCGTGAACCCCCTCAGTAGCTGTGTGAGGAATGACCTGCCCAGCCATACACAGTGGCCCCCTCACAGTGTGCCTGCAGCTTCCACAGGGGTCATTCTTATTCTGGGTATGGGGTAAACAGAGACCATGTAAGTCAGAGTAGGTTTTGGAGTCAATATGCATGGGCTCTGATCAGGCTACGCCATTCACTAGCAGTGTCACCCTGGGCAAATTATTCACATCTCTTCGCCTCAGTTCTGTCTTCTGCCAGTAGGGGAGAACACGGGCATCCACCTCGTGAGATCGTCATAAGGTAGGAAGCTCTGAGAACACCACTGTCAGGGTTTCTTATTTCTTAGCAACTGCGGTAAAGCAGATGATATTTTAGTTAGAAATTATCCTTAGAGATGTGATTTCTACCAACAGAAGACTGTCAGACATGTGGAGGTCGTACGTTGTTGCCCTGTTATGTGAGAGTCTTTATAGACTTCTGAAAATCTCTGCTTGTCTTCCTAAAGATTTTGTGACTGCAACAATAATATTTAAATTGACATGGACAACTTTTTACAAAAGGTATAAAAATACGTTAAGTTTCTTTTTAAACAGGAAGTACCCTTTTGACAATTATGCACAGAGGTAAAGAGAACTAATAAAAGCCAGGATTCTGCAACAACAATAAAAAATAGTTTGACAGTCCATACCTAATTCAAATGAAAAAAAGACAGGAATCTGAATTGTAATTATATCATTATAAATATAGGAAAGTTTAAGAAATAAATGGGAGACTTCCCTGGTGGTGCAGTGGATAAGACGCCACATTCCCAATGCAGGGGGCCCGGGTTCGATCTAGTACAAAAGATGGCAATGATTCCACTCCCCAAAGCTTGGGAGAGAGATATCTTCACAACTTCTAACGACCTCCATTTTGACTCTACACTTGCTAGCTGTCTTCTGCTCAATTCAGGATTCTGAAAGGGGCCCTGACAGTTGACAATAATTAGTGGGGGAATAAAATCATTGGACTAAGTAGGCCTTTGGTGAAGCCAGCTCAGTTTTATCTGTGACATCCAGCAGGGTCAATTTCCTCGGCCTCAGTTTCCAGAAAAGACCCTCTCTTGAGCTTCTCGAATTTTCACGTGCATGTGAATTACTGCGGGATCTTGTTGGAATGCAGCCTCCTGGACCCCCTACGCAGAAATTATAAATCAGAAGGTCTCGAATGGGGCTCAAGGCTGGGCATTTCTATCCAAGTGATGCCAATGCCGCTGGTTTGTGGAACACAATTTGAGTAGCACTGCAGTGTAACATCAGTCCCACAAAAAACAGCCTCCACTACACAGAAACATACACAAAGAGTAACCAGACAAAAAGGCACTAAAACATTAACAACTGTTATCTTTACATCCTAAAGTTACAGATAATTAAAATTTTTCTTTATGTATATATCTGCATTTTTCCATAATGATTATGCTACTTCTATGATATACATATTATTTGAAATAAAATAAATGACCCAGTTGAGAAAACTATCTTAAAAACTCATAAAATAGCCTAAACCTTGCTCTCAAGGTCCCCACAATTAAGTCCCAACCTCCTTTCATGATATGATCCTAGCCAGTACCCTATGCTCAAAGAGAATATACCAAAGGGATTAGCAAACTCAGCTGCTGGACTCAAACTGCCTGGGTCCCAACCCCAGCTCTGCCTCCTACCATCTGGGTGAGGATGGGCCAACAGGGTTGTGTTCCCTGCCTTAAAGTAGAGAAAACAGCAGTACCAATTCACAGAGCCACCGCCTGATGGAAATGTGTTCATTTGCATAAAGCTTTTAGAATGGAAATTAGTGACCAAGGCTCAGTTATCATCCTTACCCATGTCTCATACGTTCTACAATTTATAGGAATATCTTAAGTAGAAGAATGCCAAGTCCTACTCACGTGGGGCTCTGCTGCCTCTTCCTCCGTGCAGTGCTTTTTGAGAAGCCAGGGCTGGGGAAGGAAAGGAGACTGTGAAATACCAGGGCTGTGTTTCCATCCCCACTAATTCATACCGCACCCCCTTCCGCCCCCGTACCAGCTAGAAGTCCTCTCCTTCCAAAACAGGCCAGGAGTCCAGGACAATTCAGCTTCCTGGGCTCACAGAATCCCGCTGCGAAATGGGTGCCTCCCGAATTAGCGTAGTATTAATACCAACAATGTATCAGGCAGTTGTAGACCTTTTACTTGTGCTATCTCGTTTCTCCTCACAACACTATATTAACAAGGCATTCCTTTTTCCCCCCTTTTACCGAACAGCAACGGAGGCACAGAGGAGTTAAGCAACTCACCCAGTGTGACGCCGTATGAAGCGGTAGGGCTAGCTCATAGGTGGGGGACGGGGTCAGGTTAGGGGTGAAGAAAACCGGGGAGACCCTCAAACCCCAGGAGGCACGACCTGAGCCCACCCCATCCCGGCTACGTTACCAAACGCAAAGAAGCTCCGCCCGCGGGACGTACATCACCACTCCAGGCCCTCAAACCTCCGCTTTTAGCCGCTCCTCCTCTTTCTCCCCAAATGAAAGGTCTGCAAAGGGGAAGCTTGAATGGGTCGTGAAGAGCGGACCTGAAACACCGTCACCAGGCAGAACATGGCTGCTACGTGTCCTCCTGGGGCGGAAGTGCCTGCGACTAACCCGGAACTCCTGGACCATATTTCCCAGAATTCCGCGGGTAAACCTTTACAGCGAGGCGTTACTGTAGCTGCAGTATATGGGGCTACACGAGTTTACGAGCTCTGGACTACATGTCCCAGAATGCAAGGGTGGGTGCGGGGGTGTCTACCGGCACGAGCTCTGGACTACATGTTTTCACTCTGGTTTTCACTTTCCGGAATCCCTGAGAAGGTCTCAGGCCGTCTTGCCGTTCTACTGTGTAGGCCTCAGAAGAGTGTAGATTCTGTTCATTGAAAGGCGTACAAACTCAGTCGAATTTTGGACGTCTTCAAGAGGCTAAGCGACATAAAAGCATTAACAGCCACGAAGGCTTCCTGGTAAACCCCAAAGAGTTTCACCATTGGAATAAGGGGAGAAGGAAACTGGGCTTTCTTTGGCAGGGACTGAAGCCAAACGCCAAAACACCTCATTCCCTGAAATTGTGTAAAGGTGAACGTGTTTTGTTAGCATCTTACAACCCGTGCAGAAGCAAGGGAAAATCCTTTCTAGAGACAGACATCAACATCCTAGGTCTCAAGTTATTTCTGTAATTATAAAATCTGTGACATTGCTATTTGACCAAGTGAACTTTAAGGGGAAGGAAAAAGCATTACTTGACATACGGAGGGACACTTCACAGTCATAAAAGTTTCAAATTCTCAGAAACTAATAACTTCAGCTGATACTTTATAAAGCAAACATTGACAGAACCATGAAGAGAAACATTCAAATTCATAATTGGATCTGGAGATTGGAACACATACATAGAGGGAAATGTTGAGCCTTAAAAGCATATATTAAAGTAGCAAGGGGGGCTTCCCTGGTGGCACAGTGGTTGAGAGTCCGCCTGCCAATGCAGGGGACATGGGTTCGTGCCCTGGTCCGGGAAGATCCCACACACCACGGAGCGGCTGGGCCCGTGAGCCATGGCCGCTGAGCCTGGGCGTCCGGAGCCTGCGCTCCGCAACGGGAGAGGCCACAACAGTGAGAGGCCCGCGTACAGCAAGGAAAACAAAAACAAAACAAAACAAAACAAATAAAGTAGAAAGGAAGTTGAAAATTGATTCAGAAAACATCCATTTCAGGAAATTAATAAATGAATAATAAAACTGAAGAAGGCAGATGGAAAAATATAAGATCAGATGAATGAAATACAAAAATAAAGTAGATCCCACACACACCCACAAAACAGAAATTAAAGAAACCAACAAAACAAACAAAAAAAGATCATCCATAGTATAAACAAAGATTTTTTCAAAAATATGTTCCAAATTCTTTCAGGAAAATATCCTCCAAGAACTATTCCTGACTTAAGCCAACATAGCACACAGGATTTCTTTCCACTACAAGGAAAGTGAAATCTTGGATATAGCATGATGAAATACGGTAACATGATTAAGTTTTATTTATTCACCTCCTGTTCCCTATGGCACCCTCCACTCCCTTCTCTACCCCGTAAGCTACCATTCTAATTTGTTTGATGTGTTTTCTTTTGGGTGTGTTCTTGTGCAAAATGTGCACTTGTGTATATTTTCAATTCATATAAATAATATTGTGTCATAAAATTCATTCTGGTGTTTATTTCCTTCATTCAGGAGTATATTTTTAAGATTCACCCATCCAGGCTTCCCTGGTGGCACAGTGGTTGAGAGTCTGCCTGCCGATGCAGGGGACGCGGGTTCATGCCCCAGTCTGGGAAAATCCCACATGCCGTGGAGCGGCTGGGCCCGTGAGCCATGGCTGCTGAGCCTGCACGTCCGGAGCCTGTGCTCCGCAGCGGGAGAGGCCACAACAGCGAGAGGCCCACGTACCGCAGAAAAACAAACAAACAAAAAAAACATTCACCCCTCTATCTAATTTGTTTCATAGAGTTCCATTTTCTGCACCCACATTTTACCTGTACTCTTCCAACTGCCATGCCAATGATAATAAAATAAACATCTTCTTACATTTGTTTATGGACGTATCTGAGAATTTCTTTGGAATACATACCCGAGTGAAATTATTTCATAGCAAATATGTATACTTTAATAATATAGCCAGATTGACTTCCTGAACGGCTACACCAGTCCAGATTACCAAAGAGTTGCACGTCAGGTTTTTGTGCAACCACTTACCTTCATTTGGACGACTCATCACCGTTTTGCTAGTGTATTAAATGTATAGTAGTATCTTGTTTTAGTTAAATTTCTCTGATTTCTAATAAGTTTGATCTTTTTCTCAAATGCTTGGTAGCTTCATCTATAAGTGTCTACTTACAACTTTTGCCCCATTTTCTAATGTGGATGCTATCTTTTTCTTCCTCATTTCTATTACATATTCTGATTATTAATACCTTTTCAGTTTTACCAATTACAAGTATCCTTTCCTAATTGGGCACGTGTTTCTAAAATTTTTCTATTGTGTTCTTCATGGAATAGAAATCTTTAATTATAAGATAATAAACCAATAATTTCTTAACATCTGTGCTTCTGAAACTCCTCAGGTGAAAAAATATATTTCTACCTTTTAAAAATTAACTTTCTAGACTTATCTTTCACATGTAGGTCCTTTAAATATTTTGGAGTCTATTTATGTACATTTTATTACATGGGATCCACTTTTATTTTTCTCCAAGAGAAGTTCTTAAAAATAGTGATATTCATGGCTTGAAGATTCAATATTACAAAGATATCAGTAATCCTCAAAATGATCTATAGGCTCAATCAAACCCCAATAAAAACATCAGCATTTTTTCCCTTGGAAATTGATGAGATGTTTACAAATATTATGTGGGAAAGCAAAGAGCTACAAGAAGAGCTGGGGGCTTCCCTGGTGGCGCAGTGGTTGAGAATCTGCCTGCTAATGCAGGGGACACGGGTTTGAGCCCTGGTCTGGGAAGATCCCACATGCCCCGGAGCAACTAGGCCCGTGAGCCACGTACTGAGCCTGCGCGTCTGGAGCCTGTGCTCCCCAACAAGAGGCCGTGATAGTGAGGCCCACGCACCACGATGAGGAGTGGCCCCCGCTTGCCACAACTAAAGAAAGCCCTCGCACAGAAACGAAGACCCAACACAGCAAAAATAAGTAAATAAACTCCTACCCCCAACATCTAAAAAAACATAAAAATAAAAAATAAAAGAAGAGCTGGGACAATCTGAAAGAAGAATGAAAAGAAAGATATTAGTCACATTAAACCTTACTATAAATCTACAATATAAGATAGTCTGGTGTTTGCTCAAGGATAGACAAGATAATAGACATCAAAATCCATGTTGAAACAGACATTATAACAACGTGTAAAAAGAAAACACTGCAGGGAGCTCCCTGGTGGTCTAGTGGTAAGGATTTGGCGCTTTCACTGTGGTGACCCTGGTTCAATCCCTGGTCAGGGAACTGAGATCCTGCAAGCCACGCAGCACGGCCAAAAGAAAAAAGAAAGAAAAGAAAACACTGCAGCAGAGAGGGGGAAGAACTCTTGTTAATACAGTTGATCCTTGAACTAGGGTTCAAGGGGGTTAGGGGTGCCAACCCTCTGCTAAGTTGAAAATCCAAGTATAACTTATAGCCAGTCCTCTGTACGTACATGGTTTCTCCATAATCGGCAATTCTGCATCTGAGGATTGAACCAACCTTGGATCGTGTAGTAGTGCAGTATTTACTATTCAAAAAAATCCTCGTATAAGTGCACTTGTGTAGTTTAAACCCATGTTGTCCAAGGGTCAACTATTGGTTCTCAGTCAGCTGGATATCCATATGGGAAAAATATTAATCATTACTGCATAGGATATAAAAATATAAATTCCAGAAGATCTGCAGACTTAAATTTGAAAAGTAAACAATGATGCTTTAGGAAAGAAACGTAAGATAACAGCCTTTTTGCCTTGGAGTAGGAAGAATTTCTTAAGACCAAAAAAATCACCAACTGTGAAAGAAAAAATTGAAAAATTGGACTATTTCAAAGTTAAGAAACACCGTAAACCCAAACGCAGCACTCTTGGGCCAAAAGTGAGAGAGATTTTAAAAACATCTATGGAATAAAAGACTCAGATGCATCCCTCATGCCCATGCATTCTTCAAGGGTCAACTGTATCTACCAAAGTTGAACATATACCCTATAACCCTTTGGTTCCACCCATAGAAATATCCCTCAAACAAGTGCACAAGGCACATTCTAGATTGCTCACATCACCACTAACTGTGATAGCCAAGAATGGGGAAGTACCCAATACCCACCAATAATGGGATTAATAAATAGATTTTGATATGTTTACACACTGCAATAATATCCACCAATGAAAATGAATCAACGGTATCCACTCCCATCAATATGGATAAATGTCATGGATATACTGTGGAGCAAATGAAGCCAACACAAAATAGCACCTATTACATGACTCCATTTATATCAAGTACAAAATAGGCTAAGTGAATCTACACCATTACAAATTAGTGGCTACCATATGGAAAGGAAGGTTACTAGAAAGAGCCAAAAAGGGATGCTTCTAGGGTTTGGGGTTTGTCCTGGTCCTCCAAGAACTAGACGGCAAAGTGCTGAGAAAGACTTTAATGAACAAATATTTCATTGGGGGAAACATCGGAGAGAAAATGGCAGGGAGCTCTGGAAGGCTGGCAGAACTATCAGCGCATAGTGCAAGTCTGACCCTGAGTGAAGATTTGGAAGAAAGATTTGGTAAATCATCCGAGACTGCCTTGTCATCTACGTAAAATCCTTCAAGGCTGTCAGAGTCCTTGAAAAAAGGTCACTGGACAGAGGAATCCTGGTCTCCAAGAAATGGCCTGCCTTAGGATCCCTGCTGTGCTGACCAGGAGCAATCAGGGGCAAGGCCGGCCTCCAGGCAAACGTGGTGATGGATTTAAGAGCAGCAGCTGGGACCTTTGGCCAGTTATGCTCCCTGTGGTCATAACTGTGAAACAGGAGACTCTCAACGTGGATGCTTCCTTGTGATAAGATCTGGTTGTTTATTTCTCTCAGAAATAATCCTGAAGCAACGTTGCGTCCTTCTCAGTATATCATACCCCAGAGATCTAAAACGTTCGTTTGTTCTGTTATTGATAATGTTCACCTCTTGGCTAAGGTAGTGTTCACCAAATTTATACCTACTGTACTTCTTGTTGTGATCAATACTTTGTGGAGAGATATTTGGGGTTTTGTAGCATCCTGCTCCTTGTAAACTTTCAACCAGTAGTTTTATAATTCATTGATTACTCTTGCCAGAACCTATCATTACTATGATGGTTGTAAATAATGATTTTTACATTATGTCATTCCTTCTATATGTTTATGGTTTGGCATTCTATTATGAGAGCCCTTCCTTCCCTCCCTTCCTCTTTTTTTATTCATATTCTGTATGATAATTATTTATTTTAGGGTCAAATTGCTCAGATTTACCCAGTGTGAGTCTCTTCAAGCTGGATCTTTTTACACGTCCCACCACTCTTTCCTACTTTCTGGCACAGTAAATTTTCTCCAGGATCATTCTACACTTTCCTTGCTCCAGCCCTGAAATAGAAACGTGGATATACATGCTTATATACATCACATACACATGTGTGTGTTTGTATATCCTCGCACTTCCATATCTACTTCTGTAAATACCTAGCACGTGCACTCACTCCCTCTCTCTCTCTACAGATGGGTGGACGGATGGATGGATGGGTAGACAGATCTGTATAAATAACTTATGGTCAGACTTCCATATCCGTGGTTCCTCTGTATCTGCAATTCTGCAACCATGGGTTCAACCAACCACAGATCATGTAGTACTGTAGTAATTACTATTAAAAAAAAAAACCCTGCATATAAGTGGACCTGCCCAGTTCAAACCCATATTGTTCAAGGGTCAACTGTAACTTGCTAAATAAAGCCCTTTAACCAACTATATTAAAAATACCACCATTGGTCTGCATATGGAATGCCATCCAAACCTGCTTTGTCCTTACTGGTGCCACATCCAGAGGGTCCTCTGCTATTATGCTCAGTTCTCTCCTCATGTGCATCTTTTCAACAAGAGAAACTTTTTTTTTTAAACCTCCACAATGTAGGTATATCCACTTTTGTTTCTAGCTCCAGGATTTTCCCTCTCCCTATTATGGATCTGTAGTTAAAGCACAGCATAAATAATAAAGCTTCAACTGTTGAAACTCATGAATTTTTCTGTGTATGCAAAATAATCTGAGAACTGTTTTGTTTTTGAAATTGGCTTCCAGAGTTCATACCATAATTTTGATCTTATATGCCTTATGACAATATAGAACAATCATATGAGGTCTTAACTGCAAGGGATAATTATTTAATACTTTTTCAAATTCTATTAAAATAATTTCCTGCTTTGGCAATACCCACTATTCAATGAAAAAAATATAACATGAAGTTATAAAATGGAAAAATATCACAAAATGCTCCTTGCCTAGGAAAACCACTCTGGAAGAGTATCCCTTTACACATGATCTTATGCATGTACACATACATGTGTGCACATGCACACATACACAAACACTAACAAAGATTTATGGTTGATTATACTATGAAGGCTACAATCTGTGACCTCTCAAAGCCCATATTGTGTATCTCCTGCGATTATGATATGTCATAAATTTTTAAAATAAATTTTTTATTTAATTTATTTATTTTGGGCTGCATTGGGTCTTCGTTGCTGCGTGCGGGCTTTCTCTAGTTGCAGTGAGTGTGGGCTACTCTTCGTTGCGGTGCGCGGGCTTCTCATTGCAGTGGCTTCTCTTGTTGCGGAGCACAGGCTCTAAGCACGTAGGCTTCAGTTGTTGTGGCACACAGCCTCAGTAGTTGTGGCACACGGGCTTAGTTGCTCCACAGCATGTGGGATCTTCCTGGACCAGGGCTCGAACCCGTGTCCCCTGCATTGGCAGGCGAATTCTTAGCCACTGTACCACCAGGGAAGTCCCTGTCATCATTTCACCGGCTTCAGATTAATATAGGAATCTATCAAAACTCAAATTCTTACAGCTGTACACTAATTTCCATTAAAAAATTTAGTGACATCATTGATGTGGTGTTCATCTTTTTGGTATTTTAATCTCACAATCAATAACTTCCAATTATATGATTTCTAAATCAAAGAGATCTAATATATTCTGATATATATACTCCTTTCCTGAAACCATGCTTTACTGCAACCAATAGGGAAAAGCACATAAATGTCAGTCTTGTCTCAATAATACACTGGATAATTTTATCAGATTCCTACAAGTTTTCTGGGTATTTGCCTCATGGATGTGGGGGAAGAATATGGCATAGCCCCTACCTGAGAACTTTAGAAGAAATGCTACAATAATTAGAAGGCAAACATTCCAAAGTCTGGATGAAAATGCAGAGAATTAGAAATCAGTAAGTTCAAGGTCAACTAAAAATTTTTTTTTCTAGGGACAAACAATTTTTGTGACACTTTCAAAGTGTTACAGTAAACCCTGCCTTAATATTGACAGACAAAAAATCAATTGTATACTATGCAGTTACTGTTGTTGCAAAGTTAATCATGTTTTTTCACTCTGTACCATCAGAAAAAAAAATCACAAGGTAGTTCAATTTCTACTGAACACAGTCCTTGGAAAACTAGACGGGGTCTCAAATAACCACCCAACTTGAGAACAGAGGCTGCGGGAGGCAAGGAGCCAGTTGCGATAGGCTAATAGCATATTAATATTGAAGATTGGGGGGCTTCCCTTCCCTGGTGGCGTAGTGGTTAAGAATCTGCCTGCCAATGCAGGGGACACGGGTTTGAGCCCTGGTCCAGGAAGATCCCACATGCTGCACAGCAGCTCAGCCACGTGCCACAACTACTGAAGCCTGCACACCTAGAGCCCGTGCTCCACAAAGAGAAGCCACTGCAATGAGAAGCCCACACACTGCAATGAAAAGTAGCCCCCACTCACTGCAACTAGAGAAAGCCTGCGTGCAGCAATAAAGACCCAAGGCAGCCAAAAATAAATTAAAAATATATATATTGCAGATTGGTTTTCTGCAGTGGTTTTCAGTATTTCAACAAAAGTTCATGTCCTGAATTAATTTTATTTTGCAGGTTTCCCCATCTGGATACAACTTTCATATATTATACATTTCCCCCTTTTGGTTTATTTAAAACACAAGTACTGAGCACACCTAAAAGCACTAGTCAATGATAAGGTTGTGTACATTCAGCAGCCAAGTCCCTGCCCTCATGGAGCGCACATTCTCACGGACATCAATTTTGACTAGCTCATCCTTACACTTTTGTTAAAGCCCAGACCAAACTCTTTTCCTTTCTAAGTGCTATCTCCTAAGTGACATCTGATAAATGTCAAAGTTCTGAATGCAGCCCTTACTGCACCACTCAGAAGGGATCTCTGCTGTGTGCTCTGCTGAACACTAGGATCTGTTTAGCTACTGCTTCAACACCAACTAAGTTAAAATACTTTCTCTCCTATGAGACCTGACGCTTGCAAGAATTCACGTTGCACGTGAGTTTTTGAAAACAACATTTTGTAGAACTTCTATCCTCTGACAGTTCCTTGATGTTCTTACCACTCTCGCTGCTTTCATAAAATGTGTCCCCAGTATGCATTTTGTGATGACTTATAAGATTGGAGCACCAACTGAAGCTTTTACCACAGGTCTCACACTGGTAAGGTTTCTCCCCTGTATGAACTCGCCTGTGATACTGAAGCTGTGAAGACCGACTAAAGACTTTACCACACACATCACATCTGTACGGCTTCTCTCCAGTGTGGATGCTCTGATGAAGCTGAAGACTTGAGGCCTGACTGAAGTGCTTACCACGCTCCCCACACTTATATGGTTTCTCTCCTGTGGGGACCTTCTGATGCATGTCGAGGTTCAGGCTCCACATGAAGCCCTTCCCAGTGTCTTGGGAAAGTCATTTGGCCACTGTATTTATTTGTACTTATCTACACTTATCTGTCACTTGGGGGTTATAATTGTACCTGGTCCATGGGTACGTTGTACAAAAGATCTGAAAAGTAGTTACAAGAAACTGACACAGAGTAAGCACTCCACAGACATTGGCTATTAGCTATTGGAAATCTTTCTCCATGAAACAGATGACTTTATCAGTGGATGACTCGGTGGGAGACAGTGAATCACAGAATCACAGCATGTTGAAAGTGACCTAGTTCACACTCTTATGTGAAAAAAAGTAAAGTGTGCATGGGTAGAAAATGTCTGAAACTTTACCTAACAAATAGTTCATCATGTTAGCATTGAGGATTAGAATAAATCAGGAAAGGAGGAAAGAAAAACTTGAGTGTAATTCAATTTCTCTATCATTTGTGTTTCTACACTGAGACTCTGAATACACTGGAAGTGCATTTTTTTTTAATGTGGCGGGATAAAGGTTTTCAAGTGTTCCTGATCCATCCGAATCAGGAAGAAATAGAAAATATGAACAGACCAATCACAAGTACTGAAATTGAAACTGTGATAAAAAATCTTCCAACAAACAAAAGCCCAGGACCAGATGGCTTCACAGGCGAATTCTGTCAAGCATTTAGAGAAGAGCTAACACCTATCCTTCTGAAACTCTTCCAAAATATAGCAGAGGGAGGAACACTCCCAAACTCATTCTACGAGGCCACCATCACCTTGATACCAAAACCAGACAAGGATGTCACAAAGAAAGAAAACTACAGGCTAATATCACTGATGAACATAGATGCAAAAATCCTCAACAAAATACTAGCAAACAGAATCCAACAGCACATTAAAAGGATCATACACCATGATTAAGTGGGGTTTATTCCAGGAATGCAAGGATTCTTCAATATACGCAAATCAATCAACGTGATACACCATATTAACAAATTGAAGGAGAAAAACCATATGATCATCTCAATAGATGCAGAGAAAGCTTTCGACAAAATTCAACACCCATTTATGATAAAAACCCTGCAGAAAGTAGGCATAGAGGGAACTTTCCTCAACATAATAAAGGCCATATATGACAAACCCACAGCCAGCATCGTCCTCAATGGTGAAAAACTGAAACCATTTCCACTAAGATCAGGAACAAGACAAGCCTGCCCACTCTCACCACTCGTATTCAACCTAGTTTTGGAAGTTTTAGCCACAGCAATCAGAGAAGAAAAGGAAATAAAAGGAATCCAAATCGGAAAAGAAGAAGTAAAGCTGTCACTGTTTGCAGATGACATGATACTATACATAGAGAATCCTAAAGATGCTACCAGAAAACTACTAGAGTTAATCAATGAATTTGGTCAAGTTGCAGGATACAAAATTAATGCACAGAAATCTCTGGCATTCCTATATACTAATGATGAAAAATCTGAAAGTGAAATCAAGGAAACACTCCCATTTACCACTGCAACAAAAAGAATAAAATATCTAGGAATAAACCTACCTAAGGAGACAAAAGACCTGTATGCAGAAAATTATAAGACACTGATGAAAGAAATTAAAGATGATACAAATAGATGGAGAGATGTACCATGTTCTTGGATTGGAAGAATCAACATTGTGAAAATGACTCTACTACCCAAAGCAATCTACAGATTCAATGCAATCCCTATCAAACAACCACTGGCATTTTTCACAGAACTAGAATAAAAAATTTCACAATTTGTATGGAAACACAGAAGACCCCGAATAGCCAAAGCAATCTTGAGAACGAAAAATGGAGCTGGAGGAATCAGGCTCCCTGACTTCAGACTATACTACAAAGCTACAGTAATCAAGACAGTATGGTACTGGCACAAAAACAGAAAGATAGATCAATGGAACAGGATAGAAAGCCCAGAGTTAAACCCACGGACATATGGTCACCTTATCTTTGATAAAGGAGGCAGGAATGTACAGTGGAGAAAGGACAGTCTCTTCAATAAGTGGTGCTGGGAAAACTGGATAGGGACATGTAAAAGTATGAGATTAGATCACTCCCTAACACCATACACAAAAATAAGCTCAAAATGGATTAAAGACCTAAATGTAAGGCCAGACACTATCAAACTCTTAGAGGAACACATAGGCAGAACACTCTATGACATAAATCACAGCAAGATCCTTTTTGACACACCTCCTAGAGAAATGGAAATAAAGACAAAAATAAACACATGGGACCTAATGAAGTGCAGAGTTTAAAATGTCAATAATCCACAGGGAAACTGGAGACCATTTAAAACATTCATATTAAATCTCTCTAGAAAAGACATTAAAAGATCTCCAATCAAAATGTGAATTTTATAATAGACATGGTATGATACAATTTATAATAGATATGGTAGGAACCTTTCCCTTTCACGGGAAAGCTTCGGCTGGGAAAAAGGAATTGTTCTTGAAAATGGGGCCTGTGCTATTGCAGACACTGTGCTCAACCTAGGTCCACCGAATGCTCTGATGTCATCACTGAGGTCACAGAATTCCACTGTGAGCCTGGCAACCTTGCAAACATAACAGCCCTGGTGAGCACTAGGCACTACTGCTGGTTCACCAAGTGGTACAAGTTTTTCAGCCATTTAGGAGACTTGACTATTTTTGTTTGTATTGAATCATTTCAACGGATTGCCCAAGAGCCAAGAAGGGCCAACCTGTAGGGAAGAGGAGGAGTTGGACATCTCTTGAGGCATCTTCTAAGGGAGACTTCTAGTTGGTACGATGGGACGGCGACAAAAGAGGAAACATCTGGAAAATGAAGAGTCCCAGGAAACTGCCGAGAACGGAGGAGGTATGTGGGGGGCAACTTGTCTGGGGCACATGGGTTTCTGCCAAACTGAACCTTCTCTAGGAAGCGGGGGACTGAGAACGTGTCACCTGTGAAGCAGGGAGCGAGAGACCTTGTCTCACTGATGCTGCCGTATCTATCCGGAGGGTCCCTGTGGTGTGAGACGGCACAGAACGGCCAGATGCCCCCTGGGAGATGGGAGGTCAGCTCCGCTGGTCTGAGGACTCTCTCCTGGAGCAGCCGGGCCTGGAGCTTTGTCGGACTCACAGCAGGCTGCATCCTGCTTGCACAGACCTAGAGGTGCAGCTTTTCTCAGTCCCCGATTTCTCTCTTATGCTCTTGGATCTTTCCCTGGGGTCATGAGGTGGGGGATGTGAAGGATGCAAGGATGCTGAGAGAGACCCATGAGTTGCTTGGCCTCTTTTACCAAAGTGGAAAGAGAAGCCCCATGAGTTGAAGGCCCTGTTGAAAAATACCTTGACAAGTGGAATGCACTTTGAAAGAAGATTGTTTGTCTAGGGATGGTGTCATATTGAAAGCAAGGAGCTTTTATTCCTTCAACAGGAAGAATTTCCCAAAGGAGATCAAGGGAAGGGAAGGGTTTTCCAGAGACTGAGACCACGTGAGCGGGGGTGAGAAATGGCCTCAGGGTCCTGCGGGGAGCTCTGAGAGCCACGGGCCACGTGGTGCCTGCATGCATTAAATGTAGGCGAGTAGCTTGCCCTGGGAGAGGGGTGGTCACCCCAGAGCTCCAGCTAGAGGCCTCTGCCCCAGATTAGAGCCCAGTAGCTCCTACCAGGCTCAGGGCCCTGGAGACTGTAGGATGGGCCCTGGGAATGGAGCTCTAGACAGCAGGCAGATTTCCAGGCAGTGGCTGGGACAGGCTGGGGAAGGCAATGACTGCCCCTGACCATTCAGAATATTTTGCCCTATGTTCCTGTGAGTGTGTGTGTGTGAGTGTGTGTGTGTGTGTGTGTGTGTGTGTGTGGTAGTGCAGAGAAGAGCGAGATGAATGGGGGTAGAGTGCTTACCAGATATAAAGTCTGCGTGGTAAAGTTCTTGTCACCCTGCCTGGACCTGGCTGACACTTGGTGTACGTAAGAGTGTATACAGAATTCTAGTTAGGGGTGTTTTATGAGACAGAAACTCATACACCCATGTACACTCTGATACAGCAAAAATATCACACACCCTACATATAACATCTTTAGTAAACCACACAGAGCACATGGAGGTATATACACGCATCCCGCCTGTACTACATTCTCATACAACCCACCTGTATCACAATCCTCTCCTCCAACAACAAACGCTGGAGATGAGATATGTATATAGACACACACACTATATATATAGGACACACACACACACACACACACACACTATATACATGTATCTCCTCAACTCTTGCACAAACACAACTAACTTCAGCCATCTCTAAATACCTCTATAAGAACCAGTCACGTGTCATACACACCACACTTATAACACATTCTTGCGTAATGCCAGACCCGCTTTGTACAAACCACAGTAAACCACAGTCTCAGTAACCCATGTCAGGATTGCCAGAGAAAATATGGGCTATCCAGTTCAATTTGAATTCCAGATAAACAACAAGTAATTTTTCAGTATCCGTATGTCCCACATATTGTATGGGCTATACTTACACTAAAACTAAGTCAGGCCAAATACTGCATGGGAATACTTACACTAAAAGATTATTCTGGGTTTATCTGAAACTGAAATTTAACTGGGTGCCTTGTATTCTTGTTCGCTAAGTCTGGCAACCCTTATATACTTACCACCAGCTGATGTATTATATATTTATTGTAGTTTTGTTTAGTGTGTGTCTTCCCCTACTAGAATGTGCAGCGTTACCAAAGACTACAACAATGGAAGAGTGCCGGATACACAGGAGTAGCTGCTTACTGAATCTTGGTGAATGAATGAATGAACACACACCATAAATACAAGCCACACCATGTAATGAGGAAACGTTACATGTCCCAGAATTCCTGACTTGTGAACAGAAACCATGCACACAAAGGCCACAGACACAGATAGACACGTCTGCACTGTGCTCCCCATGCCAACCCCACACTTACCACAGACTTAACTGATACACATCACTCACTCTTCCCACACACTCACAGTCACCACCGAGGCCTACATTACCAACTAGACAGTGAGAGAATAAGTATTGATTGGAATTAAATCCTGGAGTATCCACTGGGAACCACACTCTCAACTGTGTGTATTCACTGCACCTGACACGTGTCACACACTCAGTAAATATTTGTGGACAGAGGACTGATGAACCCACCCTGAGCCTTTCATTCCTCCCTCAGGAATCTCAAAGTCACAAGAGGATCCCCCTCGGCTTGGATCCACTGTGGTGGCCCAAGGCTGCAGCCCAGGGGCAGTGGAGGTCTCCTCTAGCTCTAAATACTTCTTCTGTACTTCTACTCTGCGCAAGCTCAGCTACGCTGGTAAGGGCGTGGGGCTCCTCAGGTGATGGGGTGCTTGGCTGTGAAGCAGGAGGCACACAGATCCCAGGGAGGCTGAGAGGAAATCCAGGGTCATCAGAGGTGATGAGGCCTCTGTGGAGGAGCCTGGGCAGGATGGCTGAGCTGTTCCGAGGGCGTGGATGCCAGCTGAGTCTGGGGGTGTGTGTGTGAATACTGCTACTACCATGGTGGGGAAGTCAAGGAGCAGGGGCCGGAAAGGTCTGGGCTTGAGGTGGAGGGAAGAGGGACCAGATTAAGCATCTTCAGAGGAAAATGTAGGCTTTGTCTTTGCCTTTGCTTCCAGAGAAGGACAGAGTTCTCCATCATACACCTCCAGCCTGAGAGCAGGACCATCCAGCTCAGGTGCACACAGCTCACACATACACGCGCCCTCCAGGCACAGCCCTTCTCAGTGCACATCAACCCCAAGCACGTGCTCCACAGTACTCTCCTGCACCACAGCCCCATTCCACAAGGAATGCACCACCGATATTCCCAAACTCACACTCCTCATCGTACACGCATCCAGCCGCATCTCTCACATACTACAGCCCTCACCACCATACTCCACACCCCTGTATACAGACACCGCTCCAGTATACCCCCCCCCAGGAACATGAAAAGCCCACAGATGACACCAGATACAGCACTCCGTCCTACGGCCAATGAACACCAAGCTCACGACATTGCTATGTCGTGCCAATGTCCCTCTCTCGTCTACCACACCTGCTCCCTCAGCTGCCGGCATGGCCCATGCATGTTATTATGATTTTAATTTCCTTTTTCAGGAATCCGGAGATTTCATCGAGACACTGCCCAGCCTAGACCACCCCTAGCCCAGGATCAGGAAGAAGGAGAGACCGCTTCCCCATCACACTGTGTCTCCTCCTCACCCTCTTCACCCTGTAAGAACTATCTGCACCCAGACAAAGAGGAAAGGGGCATGAAAATATACTACATGCAGGTACAAGTGAACAAGGGTGTCGCTGTCTCCTGGAAGACAAAGAAACCCTGGGAGTTGCCTGAAAAGCAGCTGAGGATAGAAGAAGTGACCCTTCCTGAGGATGTGTGCGCAGTAGCCACTGACCCCTCTTCTGATGTGTCCACCGAAAGCCTCCTGTCTGACAGTGAGCCCACTGGGGAGGAGAAAGAGTATGAGGAAAGGGCAGAGCCAGGCAGCCCATCAGGGCCACCTGCCGTCGAGGAGAGACCCAGCGCCAAGACAGCGGACTGGATGCTGACCATGGAGACCGGCTTCAGGTGCATGGCCTGCTGCCGGGTCTTCCCCACCTTGGAGATCCTCCAGCAGCACGTGAAGGGCGGCGTCCTGCAGGGCTTCAGCTGCCGTGCCTTTCATCTCACCATGGCCCAGCGGATGGGCAATGTGGAATCCGAGAGCACCCCTGAGGAAGAGGACGAGGAGGAGGAGGAGGAGAACGAGGAGGAGGAGGAGGAGGAGGAGGAGGAGGAGAAGGAGGTAGAGAAGCAAGAAGAAAAGGAGAATGAGGGAGAGCAGCCCACGGGGGAAGGCCCCAGCCCAAAGAGACCCCGCAGGCAGGGTCTTTTCTCTCCTTTGAGTTCCAAACAGCAACTGAGATTTATGGGACAGAAGATCCTGGAAGACGGTGTGGCCGTCCCTTGGAAGAGGTAAGGCTTGAGGCTGGCAGTCTTCTGAGCCTATGTCACGAGGGCCCAGAGGAGTCTAAGGGAAGGGGCCGCACACATGTGCTGGTTTACCTAATGGCTCTGCAGTTGCATCAAATGGGACACACCCAGCACTAAGAAAGGCATTGACCTCTGTTGACGTAAACAAGAAGGTGGAGCCTTTTCCTAGGAGTTTTCTCAGGGTCTGCACGATGGACCTCAACTCTTAGAGGACGTACTGCCAGCAGCTCCTTCTCGGCAGAGAGAGCCAGGAGTGGTCTCAAGAGAGGACAGGGGCCCTTGCAGGATCAGAATTTTGAGGTCTGAGAGCCTTGGGCCTGAGCCGAGATCTCACCCGGACCACTGGACCTAGCCTTCTGTGACAAAGGGGAATATGAAAGAGAGTCACGTGGAAATGAAGTCCCCCGAGATATGGAAATGTTCCAGAACCTTCGTTGCGTGGTATTTGATCTGGAGCCAAGCTCACTGTGGTGTGTGTGGCTCTGAGCATTAAGGCAATGCTGGAGGGTAACCCTGACAAGCAGAGCTTGGAGTGCTTCTTGTCTCTTCCTGTTCTACCTCATTTGTTTTATCCCTTCCAGGGAGAAGAAAGGACCCTCGGGAGAGTAGCAGACAGAATGCCGTGGTCTGAAGGAGGATGAAGGGACCGGCACTCAGTCTAACATCATATGACAATAGAAGCGTCCTATGCAATAAAGGGCATTTTCCAAACCTTTCCTGGAGCTTTTATTTAATGACATTTTTCTATCTATGCATCTATCTGTCATCTACATCTGTATCTTTCAAGGTTTGTGAACAAGCTTTCACATAAGCACTAGAGACGTCCGCCAGCATTTTCCAGAAGAGGCCTGCAAATTGCTGGGGACTCCTCAAAAATAGGGAACGGCCACAACCCCTGCCACACAGACTATGCGCGTGGCCCTCCTGACGTACTCCCACTCTCTCTCTGAATTTCCCAACGTCTGAGATGAGGGTGCTGGCTGGAGGCAATGATCACGTGCAGGCTGAATCTTCTCCAGATTCTGATTCTCTTCCTGGGCATATCGTCCTCAAGCACAGTCTCCATGTCCCTGGCCACACTGATCTCTCTCCTTCAGTCCTTCCCTCCCTCCCTCTCCTGCCTCCCAGTGCAGAGAATACTTTTTTGCATTTGAGACGACATTTATTTTTGGTTCACAGAATTCTCACCTGTTCTACTGTGGCCTCCGTTGTGAACATTCCAAAGCTGAGACTTTTCTGTTTTTCTCCCTCATTTCTGCTGAGTCTTTACCTTCCTAATGCAGTGAACTCACAGTGCCTAGCTGACTGGATGGGGAAAAAAATCCAGGGAGCAAAGAGAAATAATAAAAGAATATATCAGTTAATTTTTCATAGTGTTATCCAACTACATATTTTTAAAATTTTGGAATAATATTAGGAATCTTCTCTTCATAAAAAACTGAATTATCGGGCTTCCCTGGTGGAGCAGTGGTTAAGAATATGCCTGCGAATGCAGGGGTCATGGGTTCGAGCCCTGGTCTGGGAAGATCCCACGTGCCACGGAGTAACTAAGCCCACACGCCACAACTACAGAGCCTGCGCTCTAGAGCCCGTGTGCCACATCAACCGAGCCCACGTGCCACAACTTCGGAAGCCTGCGTGCCTAGAGACCATGCTCCGCAACAAGAGAAACCACTGCAATGAGAAGCCCGTGCACCACAGCCAAGAGGAGACCCCGCTCACTGCAACTAGAGAACGCCCGCTAGCAGCAACAAAGACCCAATGCAGCCCCAAATAAATTAATTAATTTTTAAAAATTGAATTAGTTTCAAGGGTACAATGTATAAAAGTACAATAAAAGCCCCCCTTCATAACCCCCCAACCCCACTCTCAAGATGGAATCGATATGCTGTGATACAATTTATAGTCGTAGTACTACTCCTCCTCCCACCACATCCG
Organism: Mesoplodon mirus; assembly: GCF_964341445.2. Classification (NCBI taxonomy): domain Eukaryota; kingdom Metazoa; phylum Chordata; class Mammalia; order Artiodactyla; family Ziphiidae; genus Mesoplodon; species Mesoplodon mirus. The sequence goes on along the minus strand of NW_028295578.1, from coordinate 211,357 downwards.
AAATCCTCTGAGCCAGGTGCAGCAGCTTCCTTTCACAATGCTAGGACCCGCCACAAGACACATGATAATCCCTTTGGACATTTCAAGGAGCGGCACCAAGGGAACAGTACCGGGGAAATGCCACTGACAGCTCAGAATATCCATGGCATTTCTAGAGCCTCGGCACTGCTCTCGCTCTGGGAATGAAGGTCCAAAAAGCACATCGGAGAATGTTCATAGTTGTAAACAAGCTCCACCTTTGAAACACAATCTACATAGAACCACATATACAAGCCTGCACGATGGATGAAGCCAAGGTCTCCTCCATGATTTCCCTTCTGACCACCTTATTGTCTCCTCAACCATAAAAGGTGAACTTGAAACTCAGGACCTTGCCTTGTCACCAGAAACATCCAAGCTTGGATCAGTCTTTCTAAGACCAGATGCTTGCTCTCTGAACTATTAGAGACTTGTCACATACACACAGGTAGAACAGGATTATTTCTATCTACCTGGGGACTTGGAGTCTTTCACATTGCTCCTGTTAAAACTCTCACAACAGCAAAACTTTACCTACAAAGGGTTCAAGCTATGACACTCCCAACTTCCACAAACCTCCTCAGCTCTTGTGAGTCACATGCAGCCAATTCCAGGAATTGGAAACATGGTTGTGAGGATGAAACTGACTTTGGGGCTCCCCTTGGATATGGTCTTCCAGACTTACCAAAAGGCCATTAAGAGGAAGGTTTACCCCACCTCAGGGAAACCCGAGGCAGTACTTGCAGTCAAGGGCTGGCCATGGCTTCTGAGCTACATCCAAAAAGAATTTCATACTGTACCTGGATCTGCTGAAGCCATTTCTGACTGTCCAAGAGCCAGCATGTACCGTTCCTCAACTGCCTCCATTGTGGATCATCAGTAGGGCTGTCAGATTTAGGACATAAAAATACAGGATACCCAGTTAAACTTGAACTTCACATGAATAATAAGTCATTATTTTTAGTATAAGTAGATCCTATGAACTATTTGGGGCATACTTATCTTCAAAATGTACTCGTTGTTTTTCAAACATTCATATTTAACTAAACAGTCTATATTTTATCTGTCAACCCTACTCAGCAGAAATGATGGAGGCTCATAGAGATCCAGGAGACGCCTCAGCGCCTCCTCAGCTTTTATTTCTACGTCCTGGACAGCGAGCACGAACCTTCCACTCCCAGTCAGTGGCTAGAATGGAGGATATTCTCTGTTTTAGAGCTTTTTCTACTTGTCATTGTTATTATCTTCCTTATGTTAAAGAGAAGTTTATTTTTTCCCAATCTTAATAGCTCATCCAAAAGTATTTCAAAGTTCATTAGAGAAGGGAAAAGCAATATGGTTCTGAAAAGTGAAGGAAACCGCCTGGTGTTTAGTAAAGAAGTAGTAGGGAGACTGAAAAAGCCAAACTTAATAAGCAGATCTCTCCAAGGGTATTTTCAGAGCTTGATACCCTCCCACACCCTGAAAATATTATTACATCAAGAATGTAGAACTGCTAACCAAATGTAAGGCTCCCATATGATTCTATCAAACTGAGGAAGCTTCTTTACTAAGCAGTGAGCACACTTGCTGTCCCAGGGACCTTGGCAGTTGCAACGTAGGGCTCTTCCCTTTGGGATGGAAACAGCAAGTTTTCCTGTGGTCTACACGCTGGCCCCAAAAATACTACACTCCCAATACTTGTCAACTTTAAGTATTTTTCTACATATCTCCATTTTTCTGTTACTATTTGGACTACATCCTAGACTTGACACTACATAAATTGCATTCAAGAAGCTATTTTTAAAAGTTGGTAGGAAACCTTAAATCTATGGCTTCCAGTCCCTGGCTTACTTTCATCCAGGTGCATAAGGGTTTTCAAAAGTAGTCAGGTTAGTTACCCCGTATCACAGCCCCACGCTTGTGTCACAGATATAAAAATGGAACATGATATTTAAGGTTTTAGTTGCCAAATCATCAAGCCTCCCAGACAGAGGCAATAGAGCAAAATGATTACAGAGGCATGGATTTTGATTTGCTCCAGTGTCTTGGGCAAGTCACTTGGCCTCTGTATTTATTTGTACTTATCTGCACTTATCTGTCACTTGGGGGTCATAATTGTACCTGGTCCATGGGTACGCTGTACAAATGATCTGTAAAGTAGTTACAAGAAACCGACACAGAGTAAGCACTCCACAGACATTGGCTATTAGCTATTGGAAATAGTTTTCCGTGAAACAGATGACTTTATCCGTGGATGACTCGGTGGGAGACAGTGAATCACAGAATCACAGCATGTTGAAAGTGACCTAGTTCACACTCTTATGTGAAAAGAAGAAAAGTGTGCATGGGTAGAAAATGTCTGAAACATTACCTAACAAATAGTTCATCATGTTAGCATTGAGGATTAGAATAAATCAGGAAAGGAGGAAAGAAAAACTTGAGTGTAATTCAATTTCTCTATCATTTGTGTTTCTACAACGAGACTCTGAATACACTGGAAGTGCAATTTTTTTTAATGTGGCGGGATAAAGGTTTTCAAGTTTTCCTGATCCATCCATATTATTATCTCAGAATTGCTGTCAGTTCTTGCCATCTTCGGATCTACACCCATGTGAATCAGTGGGCCATTCTGGACGGAGGAGATAATAGAGCAGAAGTGAAGTGAGAGGAAAGGAGAGACAAGATTTTCTCTTTTCTCTTCAAAGAGGAAAGGTCTTTGGAATGGGAACAACTCACAACCAAACTTTGGGGAAAGGATGTGATGGAAAATGAGACAAACATCCTACCCCTGTGATGAGAAGGATTCCCTGGGCTGGATGGAGGGAGGTCACAGGTGGCTGGACAAGGAAACCAACTAGGGAGAAACACACACAAGTGCAGGGCAAACACCCTGAGGCCACTCAGCCTGACTCCATGCAAACATGTGTCCAGCAGCCAGCCCTTCACCTCTGGCTCCCCAGCAAGACAGGTACCTCGGGCGTGCCAACTCATTCTGAGTCCATTATGCCTGGCCATTCATAAACCGCTGTCTAACGTGTGAGGAATAAACTCTCAATGATTATGAGGAAACTGGGGAAGGAGATTGAAAGGTTACTTAAACGGAAAAAAAAGAAGTTCAGCAAGGCAGGATGGTAGAGAGACAAGAAAAAGACCTTAAAAGATAGAAAGGATTTGCCAAAGAAGAGAAAGAAAAAGAAATGATTCCAAATGGGTTAACCTGCAGCTAGGAAGTTAAGGAAGATTATTGATGGGTGAAGACTATGGAATAAAGTGAATAAAATTTCTCAGAAGTTGCTGAGACTATGGTAAGAAGCATGATTATCAAATTATGAATTGGCTGCAATGGCATTCTAGGGGGACACTAGGAAGGGGAAGCAAATGTTCCTGAGATGACAGTAGCAGGTGGAAAGTTGTTTCAGGGGAAGATCAGTCTTGCAGAGGGTGTATCAGAGGAGGGCAAGTGTGAGCAAGCAAGGAAATACTAAGTGTATACGGTTCCTTCACTGAGTGCACCCAGCCCCGCGGTCAGCCTTGAGAACAAGCAGGACTTCAGGTACTGGAGCTACATTTCAGTCATCAAGACTTGAGAAGACACCCTTAACTCAGGTCTTCTCTTCAAACTCCATCTTTCCTTCTTGACCTTCATTTGGCCTCTTCCCTTACCCTCCAGCTGTGGACTGAGGCCACAGAGCAAGATGGGTCACTAGTGTCCTCCATCCCCTGGCGACTGTGGTTCACATCAGTGGAGTACCAAAGGCAATAACCAAGTAACAGACACAAGAGTGTATGAAGAAGAAGAGATTCTGATAAGGCTTTCTGTGACAGTGTGGGCCAAGTCGGCTCTATATGGCCGGTATCACGTGAATTATGAGCAGCCTTAGGGGAGAAGTTCTCAGAAGGCAGAGCCTGGCTCTCGAGAGGCTCTGCGAGCTCACAGCCCACTCCAAGACCTCAGTTACAGCTTCGGCCCCCAATATCGCTCCCTCTGCCTGCTCACAGTTTTTGAAGTCTTCTTTCCTCCACATTTCTCTTGAGAGGTGGAGGAGGAAGATGAGCTTCAGGCCAGCTCAGACTCCCCTGGGATCCCAGCAGGATGCCTATCATTAACCTCCCACCTTCTAGGAAGCTCCTAAGATCTTCACATTTGGGGCAGTTCTCATTTCAGCTGTGCTTCAAATTGCTGGCTGGAGACGGCCTGTTGGAAGGTGGCTAAAAGCAAGTAGCAATCCTTCGGGCAGCCTGGCCCTTCTCGACTGTCAGACATCTTCAGGGATATTCTAGGAAATGTTGTTTGTTCTAGAGAAGGGAGGGAAACAATCCAATTGTCCAATAATGCTTGAATGGAAAATAAATGATGCTATATGCATGTGATCAAATAATGTCAAACAGTCAAAAATCAAAGACCTAGATCTATATGGATTCACATGGATAAATCTTGAAAACATAATATTGATTGAAAGAAAATAAGATAAAGAACATTAGATTGTGATAACAGGTATGTAAGTATTTAAATATTTAAATCAATTCAACATATTGCTTCTATATATACAGATGCAAGAAAATAAACTTTATCCAAAGAACACACTATTTACATTTAATATGCTCATTTATCTAGGAGACCCAAAAGAACCCACAGATAAACTAGCAGGAACTAATAAGACGGTTCAACAAGGCACACACATACAAGATCAATAAATTTTAAAAATCAATCAGGCTCCTCTACAGTGGCGATAACAAATTAGAAACTGTAAAAGAAAATAAGAAAAAAAGAAGATCTAAAAATTGTCACAAGAGCCATATAAATTATTTAGAGCTAAGCATACGTAGAAGGCAATATAACTAACAAACTGAGTACGAAAGACTGTTGTTACTTAATGAGAACAGACCCTCTTCTTAAGGAGCAGATCAGTAAGTGAGAGTGAATCAAAGAAACACAGCATTTGAAAAGTCAGCTAGTCCAAGCCTCTTGATCGCACATACAGAAGCTGAAGCCCAGATAGGTTGAGTTACTTGCTAAAGGGCCCAATGTCCTGACTCAAGGACTAGCATTTTTCACTCAGTCCAAGACACAATCAAATGCAGTAACTTGGAAAGAGATGGGGAAAAAATGAAGAAATCAATTATATAGTTCCTCATCTTTAAGTACAGAAATAGCTGTGACAAAATTACACGTATTGAGGGAAAATTGAAGTGCAGAGTTTAAAATGTCAATAATCCACAGGGAAACTGGAGACCATTTAAAATATTCATATTAAATCTCTCTAGAAAAGACATTAAAAGATCTCCAATCAAAATGTGAATTTTATAATAGACATGGTATGATACAATTTATAATAGGTATGGTATGAACCTTTCCCTTTCACGGGAAAGCTTCGGCTGGGAAAAAGTAATTGTTCTTGAAAATGGGGCCTGTGCTACTGCAGACACTGTGCTCAACCTAGGTCCACCGAATGCTCTGATGTCATCACTGAGGTCACAGAATTCCGCTGTGCGCCTGGCAACCTTGCAAACATAACAGCCCTGGTGAGCACTAGGCAGTACTGCTGGTTCACCAAGTGGTACAAGTTTTTCAGCCATTTAGGAGACTTGACTATTTTTGTTTGTATTGAATCATTTCAACGGATTGCCCAAGAGCCAAGAAGGGCCAACCTGTAGGGAAGAGGAGGAGTTGGACATCTCTTGAGGCATCTTCTAAGGGAGACTTCTAGTTGGTATGATGGAACGGCGACAAAAGAGGAAACATCTGGAAAATGAAGAGTCCCAGGAAACTGCCGAGAACGGAGGAGGTATGTGGGGTCAACTTGGCTGGGCACATGGGTTTCTGCCAAACTGAAGCTTCTCTAGGAAGCGGGGGACTGAGAACGTGTCACCTGTGAAGCAGGGAGCGAGAGACCTAGTCTCACTGATGCTGCCGTATCTATCTGGTGGGCCCCTGTGTTGTGAGACGGCACAGAACGGCCAGATGCCCCCTGGGAGATGGGAGGTCAGCTCCGCTGGTCTGAGGACTCTCTCCTGGGGCAGCCGGGCCCGGAGCTTTGTCGGACTCACAGCAGGCTGCATCCTGCTTGCACAGACCTAGAGGTGCAGCTTTTCTCAGTCCCCGATTTCTCTCTTATTCTCTTGGATCTTTCCCTGGGGTCATGAGGTGGGGGATGTGAAGGATGCAAGGATGCTGAGAGAGACCCATGAGTTACTTGGCCTCTTTTACCAAAGTGGAAAGGGAAGCCCCATGAGTTGAAGGCCCTGTTGAAAAATATCTTGACAAGTGGAATGCACTTTGAAAGAAGATTTTGTCTAGGGATGGTGTCATATTGAAAGCAAGGAGGATTTATTCCTTCAACAGGAAGAATTTCCCAAAGGAGATCAAGGGAAGGGAAGGGTTTTCCAGAGATTGAGACCACGTGAGCGGGGGTGAGAAATGGCCTCAGGGTCCTGCGGGGAGCTCTGAGAGCCACGGGCCACGTGGTACCTGCGTGCATTAAATGTAGGCGAGTAGCTTGCCCTGGGAGAGGGGTGGTCACCCCAAAGCTCCAGCTAGAGGCCTCTGCCCCAGATTGGAGCCCAGTAGCTCCTACCAGGCCCAGGGCCCTGGAGACTGTAAGATGGGCCCTGGGAATGGAGCTCTAGACAGCAGGCAGATTTCCAGGCAGTGGCTGGGACAGGCTGGGGAAGGCAATGACTGCCCCTGACCATTCAGAATATTTTGCTCTATGTTCCTGTGTGTGTGTGGGTGTGTGAGAGTGTGTGTGTGTGTGTGTGTGTGTGTGGTAGTGCAGAGAAGAGCGAGATGAATGGGGTTAGAGTGCTTACCAGATATAACGTCTGCGTGGTAAAGTTCTTGTCACCCTGCCTGGACCTGGCTGACACTCGGTGTACGTAAGAGTGTATACAGAATTCTTGTTAGGGGTGTTTTATGAGACAGTAACTCATACACCCATGTACACTCTGATGCAGCAAAAATATCACACACCCCACATATAACTTCCTTAGTAAACCACACACAGCACATGGAGGTATATACACAGATCCCTCCTGTACTACGTTCTCATACAACCCACCTGTATCACAATCCTCTCCTCCAACACCAAACGCTGGAGATGAGATATGTATATAGACACACACACTATATATATAGGACACACACACACACACACTATATATATATATATATATATGTATCTCCACAACTCTCGCACAAACACAGCTAACTTCAGCCATCGCTAAATACCTCTGTAAGAACCAGTCACGTGTCATACACACCACACTTGTAACACATTCTTGAGTAATGCCAGACCCGCTTTGTACAAACCACAGTAAACCACAGTCTCAGTAACCCATGTCAGGATTGCCAGAGAAAATATGGGCTATCCAGTTCAATTTGAATTCCAGATAAAGAACAAGTAATTTTGCAGTATCAGTATGTCCCAAATATTGTATGGGCCATACTTACACTAAAACTAAGTCAGGCCAAATACTGCATGGGAATACTTACACTAAAAAATTATTCTGGGTTTATCTGAAACTGAAATTTAACTGGGTGCCTTGTATTCTTGTTCGCTAAGTCTGGCAACCCTTATATACTTACCACCAGCTGATGTATTATATATTTATTGTAGTTTTGTTTAGTGTGTGTCTTCCCCTACTAGAATGTGCAGCGTTACCAAAGACTACAACAATGGAAGAGTGCCGGATACACAGGAGTAGCTGCTTACTGAATCTTGGTGAATGAATGAATGAACACGCACCATAAATACAAGCCACACCATGTAATGAGGAAAAGTTACATTTCCCAGAATTCCTGAATTGTGAACAGAAAAAATGCACACAAAGGCCACAGACACAGATAGACACGTCTGCACTGTGCTCCCCATGCCAACCCCACACTTACCACAGACTTAACTGATACACATCACTCACTCTTCCCACACACTCACAGTCACCACCGAGGCCTACATTACCAACTAGACAGTGAGAGAATAAGTATTGATTGGAATTAAATCCTGGAGGATCCACTGGGAACCACACTCTCAACTGTGTGTATTCACTGCACCTGACACGTGTCACACACTCAGTAAATATTTGTGGACAGAGGACTGATGAACCCACCCTGAGCCTTTCATTCCTCCCTCAGGAATCTCGAAGTCACAAGAGGATCCCCCTCGGCTTGGATCCACTGTGGTGGCCCAAGGCTGCAGCCCAGGGGCAGTGGAGGTCTCCTCTGCCCCTAAATACTTCTTCTGTACTTCTACTCCGTGCAAGCTCAGCTACGCTGGTAAGGGTGCGGGGCTCCTCAGGTGAGGGGGTGCTTGGCTGTGAGGCAGGAGGCACACAGATCCCAGGGAGGCTGAGAGGAAATCCAGGGTCATCAGAGGTGATGAGGGCTCTGTGGAGGAGCCTGGGCAGGATGGCTGAGCTGTTCCGAGGGCGTGGATGCCAGCTGAGACTGGGGGTGCGGTGAGAATACTGGTAGTACCATGGTGGGGAAGTCAAGGAGCAGGGGCCGGAAAGGTCTGGGCTTGAGGTGGAGGGAAGAGGGACCAGATTAAGCATCTTCAGAGGAAAATGTAGGCTTTGTCTTTGCCTTTGCTTCCAGAGAAGGACAGAGTTCTGCATCATACACCTCCAGCCTGAGAGCAGGACCATCCAGCTCAGGTCCACACAGCTCACACATACATCTGCCCTCCAGGCACAGCCCTTCTCACAGCACACATAAACCCCAAGCACCACAGCCCCATTCCACAAGAAATGCACCACCGATATTACCAAAATCACACTCCTTGTCATACACGCATCCAGCCGCATCCCTCACATACCACAGCCCTCACCACCATACTCCACACCCCTGTATACAGACAACGCTCCGGTATCCCCCCCACGCACATGAAAAGCCCACAGATGACACCAGATACACCGCTCCATCCTACGGCCAACAGACACCAAGCTCTCGACATAGCTACGTCATGCATATGTCCCTCTCTCGTCTACCACACCTGCTCCCTCAGCTTCCAGCACGGCCCAGGCATGTTATTATGGTTTTAATTTCCTTTTTCAGCAATGCGGAGATTTCGAGACACTGCCTGGCCTACAGCACCCCTAGCCCAGGTTCAGGAAGAAGGGGAGACCGCTCCCCCATCACACTGTGTCTCCTCCTCACTCTCTTCACCCTGTAAGGACTATCTGCACGCAGACAAAGAGGAAAGGGGCATGAAAATATACTACATGCAGGTACAAGTGAACAAGGGTGTCGCTGTCTCCTGGAAGACAAAGAAACCCTTGGAGTTGCCTGAAAAGCAGCTGACGATAGAAGAAGTGACCCTTCCTGAGGATGCGTGCACAGTAGGCACTTGCCCCTCTGATGTGTTCACCGAAAGCCTCCTGTCTGACAGTGAGCCCACTGGGGAGGAGAAAGGGTATGAGGAAATGGCAGAGCCAGGCAGCCCATCAGGGTCACCTGCCGTCGAGGAGACACCCAGGGCCAAGACACCGGACTGGATAGTGACCATGGAGACCGGCTACAGGTGCATGGCCTGCTGCCGGGTCTTCCCCACCTTGGAGATCCTCCAGCAGCACGTGAAGGGCGGCGTCCTGCAGGGCTTCAGCTGCCGTGTCTTTCATCTCAACATGGCCCAGTATATGGGCAATGTGGAATCCGAGAGCACCCCTGAGGAGGAGGACGAGGAGGAGGAGGAGGAAGAGAAGCAAGAAGAAAAGGAGAATGAGGGAGAGCAGCCCACGGGGGAAGGCCCCAGCCCAAAGAGACCCCGCAGGCAGGGTCTTTTCTCTCCTTTGAGTTCCAAACAGCAACTGAGATTCATGGGACAGAAGATCCTGGAAGACGGTGTGGCCGTCCCTTGGAAGAGGTAAGGCTTGAGGCTGGCAGTCTTCTGAGCCTATGTCACGAGGGCCCAGAGGAGTCTAAGGGAAGGGGCCGCACACATGTGCTGGTTTACCTAATGGCTCTGCAGTTGCATCAAATGGGACACACCCAGCACTAACAAAGGCATTGACCTCTGTTGACGTAAACAAGAAGGTGGAGCCTTTTCCTAGGAGTTTTCTCAGGGTCTGCACGATGGACCTCAACTCTTAGAGGACGTACTGCCAGCAGCTCCTTCTCGGCAGAGAGAGCCAGGAGTGGTCTCAAGAGAGGACAGGGGCCCTTGCAGGACCAGAACTTTGAGGTCTGAGAGCCTTGGGCCTGAGCCGAGATCTCACCCGGACCACTGGACCTAGCCTTCTGTGACAAAGGGGAATATGAAAGAGAGTCACGTGGAAATGAGGTCCCCCGAGATATGGAAATGTTCCAGAACCTTCGTTGCGTGGTAGTTGATCTGGAGCCAAGCTCACTGTGGTGTGTGTGGCTCTGAGCATTAAGGCAATGCTGGAGGGTAAGCCTGACCAGCAGAGCTTGGAGTGCTTCTTGTCTCTTCCTGTTCTACCTCATTTGTTTTATCCCTTCCAGGGAGAAGAAAGGACCCTCGGGAGAGTAGCAGACAGAATGCCGTGGTCTGAAGGAGGATGAAGGGACCGGCACTCAGTCTAACATCATATGACAATAGAAGCGTCCTATGCAATAAAGGGCATTTTCCAAACCTTTCCTGGAGCTTTTATTTAATGACATTTTTCTATCTATGCATCTATCTGTCATCTACATCTGTATCTTTCAAGGTTTGTGAACAAGCTTTCACATAAGCACTAGAGACGTCCGCCAGCATTTTCCAGAAGAGGCCTGCAAATTGCTGGGGACTCCTCACAAATAGGGAACGGCCACAACCCCTGCCACACAGACTATGCGTGTGGCCCTCCTGACCTACTCCCACTCTCTCTCTGAATTTCCCAACGTCTGAGATGAGGGTGCTGGCTGGAGGCAATGATCACGTGCAGGCTGAATCTTCTCCAGATTCTGATTCTCTTCCTGGGCATATCGTCCTCAAGCACAGTCTCCATGTCCCTGGCCACACTGATCTCTCTCCTTCAGTCCTTCCCTCCCTCCCTCTCCTGCCTCCCAGTGCAGAGAATACTTTTTTGCATTTGAGACGACATTTATTTTTGGTTCACAGAATTCTCACCTGTTCTACTGTGGCCTCCGTTGTGAACATTCCAAAGCTGAGACTTTTCTGTTTTTCTCCCTCATTTCTGCTGAGTCTTTACCTTCCTAATGCAATGAACTCAGAGTGCCTAGCTGACTGGATGGGGAAAAAGATCCAGGGAGCAAAGAGAAATAATAAAAGAATATATCAGTTAATTTTTCATAGTGTTATCCAACTACATATTTTTAAAATTTTGGAATAATATTAGGAATCTTCTCTTCATAAAAAAACTGAATTATCGGGCTTCCCTGGTGGAGCAGTGGTTAAGAATATGCCTGCGAATGCAGGGGTCATGGGTTCGAGCCCTGTTCTGGGAAGATCCCACGTGCCACGGAGTAACTAAGCCCGCGCACCACAACTACTGAGCCTGCACTCTAGAGCCCGTGCCACATCTACCAAGCCCACGTGCCACAACTACGGAAGCCTGCGTGCCTAGAGCCCATGCTCCGAAACAAGAGAAGCCACTGCAATGAGAAGCCCGTGCACCAGAGCCAAGAGGAGCCCCCGCTCACTGCAACTAGAGAACACCCGCTAGCAGCAACAAAGACCCAATGCAGCCCCAAATAAATTAATTAATTTTTAAAAATTGAATTAGTTTCAAGGGTACAATGTATAAAAGTACAATAAAAGCCCCCCTTCATAACCCCCCAACCCCACTCTCAAGATGGAATCGATATGCTGTGATACAATTTATAGTCGTAGTACTACTCCTCCTCCCACCACATCCGAAATCCTCTGAGCCCGGTGCAGCAGCTTCCTTTCACAATGCTAGGACCCGCCACAAGACACATGATAATCCCTTTGGACATTTCAAGGAGCGGCACCAAGGGAACAGTACCGGGGAAATGCCACTGACAGCTCAGAATATCCATGGCATTTCTAGAGCCTCGGCACTGCTCTCGCTCTGGGAATGAAGGTCCAAAAAGCACATCGGAGAATGTTCATAGTTGTAAACAAGCTCCACCTTTGAAACACAATCTACATAGAACCACATATACAAGCCTGCACGATGGATGAAGCCAAGGTCTCCTCCATGATTTCCCTTCTGACCACCTTATTGTCTCCTCAACCATAAAAGGTGAACTTGAAACTCAGGACCTTGCCTTGTCACCAGAAACATCCAAGCTTGGATCAGTCTTTCTAAGACCAGATACTTGCCCTCTGAACTATTAGAGACTTGTCACATACACACAGGTAGAACAGGATTATTTCTATCTACCTGGGGACCTGGAGTCTTTCACATTGCTCCTGTTAAAACTCTCACAACAGCAAAACTTTACCTACAAAGGGTTCAAGCTATGACACTCCCAACTTCCACAAACCTCCTCAGCTCTTGTGAGTCACATGCAGCCAATTCCAGGAATTGGAAACATGGTTGTGAGGATGAAACTGACTTTGGGGCTCCCCTTGGATATGGTCTTCCAGACTTACCAAAAGGCCATTAAGAGGAAGGTTTACCCCAACTCAGGGAAACCCGAGGCAGTACTTGCAGTCAAGGGCTGGCCATGGCTTCTGAGCTACATCCAAAAAGATCTTCATACTGTACCTGGATCTGCTGAAGCCATTTCTGACTGTCCGAGAGCCAGCATGTACCCCTCCTCAACTGCCTCCATTGTGGATCATCAGTAGGGCTGTCAGATTTAGTACATAAATATACAGGATACCCAGTTAAACTTGAACTTCACATGAATAATAAGTCATTATTTTTAGTATAAGTATAATCTATGAACTATTGGGGGCATACTTATCTTCAAAATGTACTCGTTGTTTTTCAAACATTCATATTTAACTAAACAGCCTATAATTTATCTGTCAACCCAACTCAGCAGAAATGATGGAGGCTCATAGAGATCCAGGAGACGCCTCAGCGCCTCCTCAGCTTTTATTTCTACGTCCTGGACAGCGAGCACGAACCTTCCACTCCGTCATTGGCTAGAATGGAGGATATTCTCTGTTTTAGAGCTTTTTTTACTTGTCATTGTTATTATCTTCCTTATTTTAACGAGATGTTTATTTTTTCCCAAACTTAATAGCTCATCCAAAAGTATTTCAAAGTTCATTAGACAAGGGAAAAACAACATGGTTCTGAAAAGTGAAGGAAACCGCCTGGTGTTTAGTAAAGAAGTAGTAGGGAGATTGAAAAAGCCAAACTTAATAAGCAGATCTCTCCAAGGGTATTTTCAGAGCTTGATACCCTCCCACACCCTGAAAATATCATTACATCAAGAATGTAGAACTGCTAACCAAATGTAAGGCTCCCATATGATTCTATCAAACTGAGGATGCTTCTTTACTAAGCAGTGAGCACACTTGCTGCCCCAGGGACCTTGGCAGTTGCAACGTAGGGCTCTTCCCTTTGGGATGGAAACAGCAAGTTTTCCTGTGGTCTACACGTTGGCCCCCAAAATACTACACTCCCAATTCTTGTCAACTTTAAGTATTTTCCTACATATCTCCATTTTTCTGTTACTATTTGGACTACATCCTAGACTTGACACTACATAAATTGCATTCAAGAAGCTATTTTTAAAAGTTGGTAGGAAACCTTAAATCTGTGGCTTGCAGTCCCTGGCTTACTTTCATCCAGGTGCGTAAGGGTTTTCAAAAGTTGTCAGGTTAGTTACCCCGTATCACAGCCCCACGCTTGTGTCACAGCTATAAAAATGGAACATGACATTTAAGGTTTTAGTTGCCAAATCATCAAGCCTCCCAGACAGAGGCAATAGAGCAAAATGATTACAGAGGCATGGATTTTGATTTGCTCCAGCGTCTTGGGCAAGTCACTTGGCCTCTATTTATTTGTACTTATCTGCACTTATCTGTCACTTGGGGGTCATAATTGTACCTGGTCCATGGGTACGCTGTACAAATGATCTGTAAAGTAGTTACAAGAAACCGACACAGAGTAAGCACTCCACAGACATTGGCTATTAGCTATTGGAAATAGTTCTCCGTGAAACAGATGACTTTATCAGTGGATGACTCGGTGGGAGACAGTGAATCACAGAATCACAGCATGTTGAAAGTGACCTAGTTCACACTCTTATGTGAAAAAAAGAAAAGTGTGCATGGGTAGAAAATGTCTGAAACTTTACCTAACAAATAGTTCATCATGATAGCACTGAGGATTAGAATAAATCAGGAAAGGAGGAAAGAAAAACTTGAGTGTAATTCAATTTCTCTATCATTTGTGTTTCTACACTGAGACACTGAATACACTGGAAGTGCAATTTTTTTTAATGTGGCGGGATAAAGGTTTTCAAGTTTTCCTGATCCATCCGTATTATTATCTCAGAATTGCTGGCAGTTCTTGCCATCTTCGGATCTACACCCATGTGAGTCAGTGGGCCATTCTGGACGGAGGAGATAATAGAGCAGAAGTGAAGTGAGAGGAAAGGAGAGAAAAGATTTTCTCTTTTCTCTTCAAAGAGGAAAGGTCTTTGGAATGGGAACAACTCACAACCAAACTTTGGGGAAAGGATGTGATGGAAAATGAGACAAACATCCTACCCCTGTGATGAGAAGGATTCCCTGGGCTCGATGGAGGGAGGTCACAGGTGGCTGGACAAGGAAACCAACTAGGGAGAAACACACACAAGTGCAGGGCAAACACCCTGAGGCCACTCAGCCTGACTCCATGCAAATATGTGTCCAGCAGACAGCCCTTCACCTGTGGCTCCCCAGCAAGACAGGTACCTCGGGGGTGCCAACTCATTCTGAGTCCATTATGCCTGGCCATTCATAAACCGCTGTCTAACGTGTGAGGAATAAACTCTCAATGTTTATGAGGAAATTGGGGAAGGAGATTGAAAGGTTACTTAAACGAAAAAAAAAGAAGTTCAGGAAGGCAGGATGGTAGAGAGACAAGAAAAAGACCTTAAAAGATAGAAAGGATTTGCCAAAGAAGAGAAAGCAAAAGAAATGATTCCGAATGGGTTAACCTGCAGCTAGGAAGTTAAGGAAGATTATTGATGGGTGAAGACTATGGAATAAAGTGAATAAAATTTCTCAGAAGTTGCTGAGACTATGGTAAGAAGCATGATTATCAAATTATGAATTGGCTGCAATGGCATTCTAGGGGGACACTAGGAAGGGGAAGCAAATGTTCCTGAGATGACAGTAGCAGGTGGAAAGTTGTTTCAGGGGAAGATCAGTCTTGCAGAGGGTGTGTCAGAGGAGGGCAAGTGTGAGCAAGCAAGGAAATACTAAGTGTATACGGTTCCTTCACTGAGTGCACCCAGCCCCGTGGTCAGCCTTGAGAACAAGCAGGACTTCAGGTACTGGAGCTACATTTCAGTCATCAAGACTTGAGAAGACACCCTTAACTCAGGTCTTCTCTTCAAACTCCATCTTTCCTTCTTGACCTTCATTTGGCCTCTTCCCTTACCCTCCAGCTGTGGACTGAGGCCACAGAGCAAGATGGGTCACTAGTGTCCTCCATCCCCTGGCGACTGTGGTTCACATCAGTGGAGTACCAAAGGCAATAACCAAGTAACAGACACAAGAGTGTATGAAGAAGAAGAGATTCTGATAAGGCTTTCTGTGACAGTGTGGGCCAAGTCGGCTCTATATGGCTGGTATCACGTGGATTATGAGCAGCCTTACGGGAGAAGTCCTCAGAAGGCAGAGCCTGGCTCTCGAGAGGCTCTGCGTGCTCACAGCCCACTCTAAGACCTCAGTTACAGCTTTGGCCCCCAATATCCCTCCCTCTGCCTGCTCACAGTTTTTGAAGTCTTCTTTCCTCCACATTTCTCTTGAGAGGTGGAGGAGGAAGATGAGCTTCAGGCCAGCTCAGACTCCCCTGCTATCCCAGCAGGATGCCTATCATTAACCTCCCACCTTCTAGGAAGCTCCTAAGATCTTCACATTTGGGGCAGTTCTCATTTCAGCTGTGCTTCAAATTGCTGGCTGGAGATGGCCTGTTGGAAGGTGGCTAAAAGCAAGTAGGAATCTTCGGGCAGCCTGGCCCTTCTCGACTGTCAGACATCTTCAGGGATATTCTTGGAAACGTTGTTTGTTCTAGAGAAGGGAGGGAAACAATCCAATTGTCCAATAATGCTTGAATGGAAAATAAATGATGCTATATGCATGTGATGAAATAATACCAAACAGTCAAAAATCAAAGACCTAGATCTATATGGACTGATGTGGATAAATCTTGAAAAGATTATATTGATTGAAAGAAAATAAGATAAAGAACGTTAGATTGTGATAACAGATGTGTAAGTATTTAAATATTTAAATCAATTCAACATATTGCTTCTATATATATAGATGTAAGAAAATAAACTTTATCCAAAGAACACATTATTTACATTTAATATGCTCATTTATCTAGGAGACCCAAAAGAACCCACAGATAAACTAGCAGGAACTAATAACACGGTTCAACAAGGCACACACATACAAGATCAATAAATTTAAAAAAATAAAAAATAAAAAAAAAATAAATTTTAAAAATCAATCAGGCTCCTCTACAGTGGTGATAACAAATAAGAAACTGTAAAAGAAAATAAGAAAAAAAGAAGATCTAAAAATTGTCACAAGAGCCATATAAATTATTTAGAGCTAAGCATACGTAGAAGGCAATATAACTAACAAACTGAGTACGAAAGACTGTTGTTACTTAATGAGAACAGACCCTCTTCTTAAGGAGCAGATCAGTAAGTGAGAGTGAATCAAAGAAACACAGCATTTGAAAAGTCAGCTAGTCCAAGCCTCTTGATCGCACATACAGAAGCTGAAGCCCAGATAGGTTGAGTTACTTGCTAAAGGGCCCAATGTCCTGACTCAAGGACTAGCATTTTTCACTCAGTCGAAGACACAATCAAATGCAGTAACTTGGAAAGAGATGGGGAAAAAATGAAGAAATCAATTATATAGTTCCTCATCTTTAAGTACAGAAATAGCTGTGACAAAATTACACGTATTGAGGGAAAATTGAAGTGCAGAGTTTAAAATGTCAATAATCCACAGGGAAACTGGAGACCATTTAAAATATTCATATTAAATCTCTCTAGAAAAGACATTAAAAGATCTCCAATCAAAATGTGAATTTTATAATAGACATGGTATGATACAATTTATAATAGATATGGTATGAACCTTTCCCTTTCACGGGAAAGCTTCGGCTGGGAAAAAGGAATTGTTCTTGAAAATGGGGCCTGTGCTACTGCAGACACTGTGCTCAACCTAGGTCCACCGAATGCTCTGATGTCATCACTGAGGTCACAGAATTCCGCTGTGCGCCTGGCAACCTTGCAAACATAACAGCCCTGGTGAGCACTAGGCACTACTGCTGGTTCACCAAGTGGTACAAGTTTTTCAGCCATTTAGGAGACTTGACTATTTTTGTTTGTATTGAATCATTTCAACGGATTGCCCAAGAGCCAAGAAGGGCCAACCTGTAGGGAAGAGGAGGAGTTGGACATCTCTTGAGGCATCTTCTAAGGGAGACTTCTAGTTGGTACGATGGAACGGCGACAAAAGAGGAAACATCTGGAAAATGAAGAGTCCCAGCAAACTGCCGAGAACGGAGGAGGTATGTGGGGTCAACTTGGCTGGGCACATGGGTTTCTGCCAAACTGAAGCTTCTCTAGGAAGCGGGGGACTGAGAACGTGTCACCTGTGAAGCAGGGAGCGAGAGACCTAGTCTCACTGATGCTGCCGTATCTATCTGGAGGGCCCCTGTGTTGTGAGACGGCACAGAACGGCCAGATGCCCCCTGGGAGATGGGAGGTCAGCTCCGCTGGTCTGAGGACTCTCTCCTGGGGCAGCCGGGCCCGGAGCTTTGTCGGACTCACAGCAGGCTGCATCCTGCTTGCACAGACCTAGAGGTGCAGCTTTTCTCAGTCCCCGATTTCTCTCTTATTCTCTTGGATCTTTCCCTGGGGTCATGAGGTGGGGGATGTGAAGGATGCAAGGATGCTGAGAGAGACCCATGAGTTACTTGGCCTCTTTTACCAAAGTGGAAAGGGAAGCCCCATGAGTTGAAGGCCCTGTTGAAAAATATCTTGACAAGTGGAATGCACTTTGAAAGAAGATTTTGTCTAGGGATGGTGTCATATTGAAAGCAAGGAGGATTTATTCCTTCAACAGGAAGAATTTCCCAAAGGAGATCAAGGGAAGGGAAGGGTTTTCCAGAGATTGAGACCACGTGAGCGGGGCTGAGAAATGGCCTCAGGGTCCTGCGGGGAGCTCTGAGAGCCACGGGCCACGTGGTACCTGCGTGCATTAAATGTAGGCGAGTAGCTTGCCCTGGGAGAGGGGTGGTCACCCCAAAGCTCCAGCTAGAGGCCTCTGCCCCAGATTGGAGCCCAGTAGCTCCTACCAGGCCCAGGGCCCTGGAGACTGTAAGATGGGCCCTGGGAATGGAGCTCTAGACAGCAGGCAGATTTCCAGGCAGTGGCTGGGACAGGCTGGGGAAGGCAATGACTGCCCCTGACCATTCAGAATATTTTGCTCTATGTTCCTGTGTGTGTGTGGGTGTGTGAGAGTGTGTGTGTGTGTGTGTGTGTGTGTGTGGTAGTGCAGAGAAGAGCGAGATGAATGGGGTTAGAGTGCTTACCAGATATAACGTCTGCGTGGTAAAGTTCTTGTCACCCTGCCTGGACCTGGCTGACACTCGGTGTACGTAAGAGTGTATACAGAATTCTTGTTAGGGGTGTTTTTTGAGACAGTAACTCATACACCCATGTACACTCTGATGCAGCAAAAATATCACACACCCCACATATAACTTCCTTAGTAAACCACACACAGCACATGGAGGTATATACACAGATCCCTCCTGTACTACGTTCTCATACAACCCACCTGTATCACAATCCTCTCCTCCAACACCAAACGCTGGAGATGAGATATGTATATAGACACACACACTATATATATAGGACACACACACACACACACTATATATATATATATATATATATATATGTATCTCCACAACTCTCGCACAAACACAGCTAACTTCAGCCATCGCTAAATACCTCTGTAAGAACCAGTCACGTGTCATACACACCACACTTATAACACATTCTTGAGTAATGCCAGACCCGCTTTGTACAAACCACAGTAAACCACAGTCTCAGTAACCCATGTCAGGATTGCCAGAGAAAATATGGGCTATCCAGTTCAATTTGAATTCCAGATAAAGAACAAGTAATTTTGCAGTATCAGTATGTCCCAAATATTGTATGGGCCATACTTACACTAAAACTAAGTCAGGCCAAATACTGCATGGGAATACTTACACTAAAAAATTATTCTGGGTTTATCTGAAACTGAAATTTAACTGGGTGCCTTGTATTCTTGTTCGCTAAGTCTGGCAACCCTTATATACTTACCACCAGCTGATGTATTATATATTTATTGTAGTTTTGTTTAGTGTGTGTCTTCCCCTACTAGAATGTGCAGCGTTACCAAAGACTACAACAATGGAAGAGTGCCGGATACACAGGAGTAGCTGCTTACTGAATCTTGGTGAATGAATGAATGAACACGCACCATAAATACAAGCCACACCATGTAATGAGGAAAAGTTACATTTCCCAGAATTCCTGAATTGTGAACAGAAAAAATGCACACAAAGGCCACAGACACAGATAGACACGTCTGCACTGTGCTCCCCATGCCAACCCCACACTTACCACAGACTTAACTGATACACATCACTCACTCTTCCCACACACTCACAGTCACCACCGAGGCCTACATTACCAATTAGACAGTGAGAGAATAAGTATTGATTGGAATTAAATCCTGGAGGATCCACTGGGAACCACACTCTCAACTGTGTGTATTCACTGCACCTGACACGTGTCACACACTCAGTAAATATTTGTGGACAGAGGACTGATGAACCCACCCTGAGCCTTTCATTCCTCCCTCAGGAATCTCGAAGTCACAAGAGGATCCCCCTCGGCTTGGATCCACTGTGGTGGCCCAAGGCTGCAGCCCAGGGGCAGTGGAGGTGTCCTCTGCCCCTAAATACTTCTTCTGTACTTCTACTCCATGCAAGCTCAGCTACGCTGGTAAGGGTGCGGGGCTCCTCAGGTGAGGGGGTGCTTGGCTGTGAGGCAGGAGGCACACAGATCCCAGGGAGGCTGAGAGGAAATCCAGGGTCATCAGAGGTGATGAGGGCTCTGTGGAGGAGCCTGGGCAGGATGGCTGAGCTGTTCCGAGGGCGTGGATGCCAGCTGAGACTGGGGGGGCGGTGAGAATACTGGTAGTACCATGGTGGGGAAGTCAAGGAGCAGGGGCCGGAAAGGTCTGGGCTTGAGGTGGAGGGAAGAGGGACCAGATTAAGCATCTTCAGAGGAAAATGTAGGCTTTGTCTTTGCCTTTGCTTCCAGAGAAGGACAGAGTTCTGCATCATACACCTCCAGCCTGAGAGCAGGACCATCCAGCTCAGGTCCACACAGCTCACACATACATCTGCCCTCCAGGCACAGCCCTTCTCACAGCACACATAAACCCCAAGCACCACAGCCCCATTCCACAAGAAATGCACCACCGATATTACCAAAATCACACTCCTTGTCATACACGCATCCAGCCGCATCCCTCACATACCACAGCCCTCACCACCATACTCCACACCCCTGTATACAGACAACGCTCCGGTATCCCCCCCACGCACATGAAAAGCCCACAGATGACACCAGATACACCGCTCCATCCTACGGCCAACAGACACCAAGCTCTCGACATAGCTACGTCATGCATATGTCCCTCTCTCGTCTACCACACCTGCTCCCTCAGCTTCCAGCACGGCCCATGCATGTTATTATGGTTTTAATTTCCTTTTTCAGCAATGCGGAGATTTCGAGACACTGCCTGGCCTACAGCACCCCTAGCCCAGGTTCAGGAAGAAGGGGAGACCGCTCCCCCATCACACTGTGTCTCCTCCTCACTCTCTTCACCCTGTAAGGACTATCTGCACGCAGACAAAGAGGAAAGGGGCATGAAAATATACTACATGCAGGTACAAGTGAACAAGGGTGTCGCTGTCTCCTGGAAGACAAAGAAACCCTTGGAGTTGCCTGAAAAGCAGCTGACGATAGAAGAAGTGACCCTTCCTGAGGATGCGTGCACAGTAGGCACTTGCCCCTCTGATGTGTTCACCGAAAGCCTCCTGTCTGACAGTGAGCCCACTGGGGAGGAGAAAGGGTATGAGGAAATGGCAGAGCCAGGCAGCCCATCAGGGTCACCTGCCGTCGAGGAGACACCCAGGGCCAAGACACCGGACTGGATAGTGACCATGGAGACCGGCTACAGGTGCATGGCCTGCTGCCGTGTCTTCCCCACCTTGGAGATCCTCCAGCAGCACGTGAAGGGCGGCGTCCTGCAGGGCTTCAGCTGCCGTGTCTTTCATCTCAACATGGCCCAGTGGATGGGCAATGTGGAATCCGAGAGCACCCCTGAGGAGGAGGACGAGGAGGAGGAGGAGGAAGAGAAGCAAGAAGAAAAGGAGAATGAGGGAGAGCAGCCCACGGGGGAAGGCCCCAGCCCAAAGAGACCCCGCAGGCAGGGTCTTTTCTCTCCTTTGAGTTCCAAACAGCAACTGAGATTCATGGGACAGAAGATCCTGGAAGACGGTGTGGCCGTCCCTTGGAAGAGGTAAGGCTTGAGGCTGGCAGTCTTCTGAGCCTATGTCACGAGGGCCCAGAGGAGTCTAAGGGAAGGGGCCGCACACATGTGCTGGTTTACCTAATGGCTCTGCAGTTGCATCAAATGGGACACACCCAGCACTAAGAAAGGCATTGACCTCTGTTGACGTAAACAAGAAGGTGGAGCCTTTTCCTAGGAGTTTTCTCAGGGTCTGCACGATGGACCTCAACTCTTAGAGGACGTACTGCCAGCAGCTCCTTCTCGGCAGAGAGAGCCAGGAGTGGTCTCAAGAGAGGACAGGGGCCCTTGCAGGACCAGAACTTTGAGGTCTGAGAGCCTTGGGCCTGAGCCGAGATCTCACCCGGACCACTGGACCTAGCCTTCTGTGACAAAGGGGAATATGAAAGAGAGTCACGTGGAAATGAGGTCCCCCGAGATATGGAAATGTTCCAGAACCTTCGTTGCGTGGTAGTAGATCTGGAGCCAAGCTCACTGTGGTGTGTGTGGCTCTGAGCATTAAGGCAATGCTGGAGGGTAAGCCTGACCAGCAGAGCTTGGAGTGCTTCTTGTCTCTTCCTGTTCTACCTCATTTGTTTTATCCCTTCCAGGGAGAAGAAAGGACCCTCGGGAGAGTAGCAGACAGAATGCCGTGGTCTGAAGGAGGATGAAGGGACCGGCACTCAGTCTAACATCACATGACAATAGAAGCGTCCTATGCAATAAAGGGCATTTTCCAAACCTTTCCTGGAGCTTTTATTTAATGACATTTTTCTATCTATGCATCTATCTGTCATCTACATCTGTATCTTTCAAGGTTTGTGAACAAGCTTTCACATAAGCACTAGAGACGTCCGCCAGCATTTTCCAGAAGAGGCCTGCAAATTGCTGGGGACTCCTCACAAATAGGGAACGGCCACAACCCCTGCCACACAGACTATGCGTGTGGCCCTCCTGACGTACTCCCACTCTCTCTCTGAATTTCCCAACGTCTGAGATGAGGGTGCTGGCTGGAGGCAATGATCACGTGCAGGCTGAATCTTCTCCAGATTCTGATTCTCTTCCTGGGCATATCATCCTCAAGCACAGTCTCCATGTCCCTGGCCACACTGATCTCTCTCCTTCAGTCCTTCCCTCCCTCCCTCTCCTGCCTCCCAGTGCAGAGAATACTTTTTTGCATTTGAGATGACATTTATTTTTGGTTCACAGAATTCTCACCTGTTCTACTGTGGCCTCCGTTGTGAACATTCCAAAGCTGAGACTTTTCTGTTTTTCTCCCTCATTTCTGCTGAGTCTTTACCTTCCTAATGCAATGAACTCAGAGTGCCTAGCTGACTGGATGGGGAAAAAGATCCAGGGAGCAAAGAGAAATAATAAAAGAATATATCAGTTAATTTTTCATAGTGTTATCCAACTACATATTTTTAAAATTTTGGAATAATATTAGGAATCTTCTCTTCATAAAAAACTGAATTATCGGGCTTCCCTGGTGGAGCAGTGGTTAAGAATATGCCTGCGAATGCAGGGGTCATGGGTTCGAGCCCTGTTCTGGGAAGATCCCACGTGCCACCGAGTAACTAAGCCCGCGCACCACAACTACTGAGCCTGCACTCTAGAGCCCGTGCCACATCTACCAAGCCCACGTGCCACAACTACGGAAGCCTGCGTGCCTAGAGCCCATGCTCCGAAACAAGAGAAGCCACTGCAATGAGAAGCCCGTGCACCAGAGCCAAGAGGAGCCCCCGCTCACTGCAACTAGAGAACACCCGCTAGCAGCAACAAAGACCCAATGCAGCCCCAAATAAATTAATTAATTTTTAAAAATTGAATTAGTTTCAAGGGTACAATGTATAAAAGTACAATAAAAGCCCCCCTTCATAACCCCCCAACCCCTCTCTCAAGATGGAATTGATATGCTGTGATACAATTTATAGTCGTAGTACTACTCCTCCTCCCACCACATCCGAAATCCTCTGAGCCCGGTGCAGCAGCTTCCTTTCACAATGCTAGGACCCGCCACAAGACACATGATAATCCCTTTGGACATTTCAAGGAGCGGCACCAAGGGAACAGTACCGGGGAAATGCCACTGACAGCTCAGAATATCCATGGCATTTCTAGAGCCTCGGCACTGCTCTCGCTCTGGGAATGAAGGTCCAAAAAGCACATCGGAGAATGTTCATAGTTGTAAACAAGCTCCACCTTTGAAACACAATCTACATAGAACCACATATACAAGCCTGCACGATGGATGAAGCCAAGGTCTCCTCCATGATTTCCCTTCTGACCACCTTATTGTCTCCTCAACCATAAAAGGTGAACTTGAAACTCAGGACCTTGCCTTGTCACCAGAAACATCCAAGCTTGGATCAGTCTTTCTAAGACCAGATACTTGCTCTCTGAACTATTAGAGACTTGTCACATACACACAGGTAGAACAGGATTATTTCTATCTACCTGGGAACTTGGAGTCTTTCACATTGCTCCTGTTAAAACTCTCACAACAGCAAAATTTTACCTACAAAGGGTTCAAGCTATGACACTCCCAACTTCCACAAACCTCCTCAGCTCTTGTGAGTCACATGCAGCCAATTCCAGGAATTGGAAACATGGTTGTGAGGATGAAACTGACTTTGGGGCTCCCCTTGGATATGGTCTTCCAGACTTACCAAAAGGCCATTAAGAGGAAGGTTTACCCCACCTCAGGGAAACCCGAGGCAGTACTTGCAGTCAAGGGCTGGCCATGGCTTCTGAGCTACATCCAAAAAGAACTTCATACTGTACCTGGATCTGCTGAAGCCATTTCTGACTGTCCGAGTGCCAGCATGTACCCCTCCTCAACTGCCTCCATTGTGGATCATCAGTAGGGCTGTCAGATTTAGTACATAAATATACAGGATACCCAGTTAAACTTGAACTTCACATGAATAATAAGTCATTATTTTTAGTATAAGTATAATCTATGAACTATTGGGGGCATACTTATCTTCAAAATGTACTCGTTGTTTTTCAAACATTCATATTTAACTAAACAGCCTATAATTTATCTGTCAACCCTACTCAGCAGAAATGATGGAGGCTCATAGAGATCCAGGAGACGCCTCAGCGCCTCCTCAGCTTTTATTTCTACGTCCTGGACAGCGAGCACGAACCTTCCACTCCGTCATTGGCTAGAATGGAGGATATTCTCTGTTTTAGAGCTTTTTTTACTTGTCATTGTTATTATCTTCCTTATTTTAAAGAGATGTTTATTTTTTCCCAAACTTAATAGCTCATCCAAAAGTATTTCAAAGTTCATTAGACAAGAGAAAAACAACATGGTTCTGAAAAGTGAAGGAAACCGCCTGGTGTTTAGTAAAGAAGTAGTAGGGAGATTGAAAAAGCCAAACTTAATAAGCAGATCTCTCCAAGGGTATTTTCAGAGCTTGATACCCTCCCACACCCTGAAAATATCATTACATCAAGAATGTAGAACTGCTAACCAAATGTAAGGCTCCCATATGATTCTATCAAACTGAGGATGCTTCTTTACTAAGCAGTGAGCACACTTGCTGCCCCAGGGACCTTGGCAGTTGCAACGTAGGGCTCTTCCCTTTGGGATGGAAACAGCAAGTTTTCCTGTGGTCTACACGCTGGCCCCCAAAATACTACACTCCCAATTCTTGTCAACTTTAAGTATTTTCCTACATATCTCCATTTTTCTGTTACTATTTGGACTACATCCTAGACTTGACACTACATAAATTGCATTCAAGAAGCTATTTTTAAAAGTTGGTAGGAAACCTTAAATCTATGGCTTGCAGTCCCTGGCTTAATTTCATCCAGGTGCGTAAGGGTTTTCAAAAGTAGTCAGGTTAGTTACCCCGTATCACAGCCCCACGCTTGTGTCACAGCTATAAAAATGGAACATGACATTTAAGGTTTTAGTTGCCAAATCATCAAGCCTCCCAGACAGAGGCAATAGAGCAAAATGATTACAGAGGCATGGATTTTGATTTGCTCCAGCGTCTTGGGCAAGTCACTTGGCCTCTATTTATTTGTACTTATCTGCACTTATCTGTCACTTGGGGGTCATAATTGTACCTGGTCCATGGGTACGCTGTACAAATGATCTGTAAAGTAGTTACAAGAAACCGA
Organism: Mesoplodon mirus; assembly: GCF_964341445.2. Taxonomy (NCBI): domain Eukaryota; kingdom Metazoa; phylum Chordata; class Mammalia; order Artiodactyla; family Ziphiidae; genus Mesoplodon; species Mesoplodon mirus. The sequence goes on along the minus strand of NW_028295578.1, from coordinate 185,522 downwards.
CACAGAGTAAGCACTCCACAGACATTGGCTATTAGCTATTGGAAATAGTTCTCCGTGAAACAGATGACTTTATCAGTGGATGACTCGGTGGGAGACAGTGGGAGACAGTGAATCACAGAATCACAGCATGTTGAAAGTGACCTAGTTCACACTCTTATGTGAAATAAAGAAAAGTGTGCATGGGTAGAAAATGTCTGAAACTTTACCGAACAAATAGTTCATCATGATAGCACTGAGGATTAGAATAAATCAGGAAAGGAGGAAAGAAAAACTTGAGTGTAATTCAATTTCTCTATCATTTGTGTTTCTACACTGAGACACTGAATACACTGCAATTTTTTTTTAATGTGGAGGGATAAAGGTTTTCAAGTTTTCCTGATCCATCCGTATTATTATCTCAGAATTGCTGGCAGTTCTTGCCATCTTCGGATCTACACCCATGTGAGTCAGTGGGCCATTCTGGACGGAGGAGATAATAGAGCAGAAGTGAAGTGAGAGGAAAGGAGAGAAAAGATTTTCTCTTTTCTCTTCAAAGAGGAAAGGTCTTTGGAATGGGAACAACTCACAACCAAACTTTGGGGAAAGGATGTGATGGAAAATGAGACAAACATCCTACCCCTGTGATGAGAAGGATTCCCTGGGCTCGATGGAGGGAGGTCACAGGTGGCTGGACAAGGAAACCAACTAGGGAGAAACACACACAAGTGCAGGGCAAACACCCTGAGGCCACTCAGCCTGACTCCATGCAAACATGTGTCCAGCAGACAGCCCTTCACCTGTGGCTCCCCAGCAAGACAGGTAACTCGGGGGTGCCAACTCATTCTGAGTACATTATGCCTGGCCATTCATAAACCGCTGTCTAACGTGTGAGGAATAAACTCTCAATGTTTATGAGGAAACTGGGGAAGGAGATTGAAAGGTTACTTAAACGGAAAAAAAAGAAGTTCAGGAAGGCAGGATGGTAGAGAGACAAGAAAAAGACCTTAAAAGATAGAAAGGATTTGCCAAAGAAGAGAAAGAAAAAGAAATGATTCCAAATGGGTTAACCTGCAGCTAGGAAGTTAAGGAAGATTATTGATGGGTGAAGACTATGGAATAAAGTGAATAAAATTTCTCAGAAGTTGCTGAGACTATGGTAAGAAGCATGATTATCAAATTATGAATTGGCTGCAATGGCATTCTAGGGGGACACTAGGAAGGGGAAGCAAATGTTCCTGAGATGACAGTAGCAGGTGGAAAGTTGTTTCAGGGGAAGATCAGTCTTGCAGAGGGTGTATCAGAGGAGGGCAAGTGTGAGCAAGCAAGGAAATACTAAGTGTATACGGTTCCTTCACTGAGTGCACCCAGCCCCGCGGTCAGCCTTGAGAACAAGCAGGACTTCAGGTACTGGAGCTACATTTCAGTCATCAAGACTTGAGAAGACACCCTTAACTCAGGTCTTCTCTTCAAACTCCATCTTTCCTTCTTGACCTTCATTTGGCCTCTTCCCTTACCCTCCAGCTGTGGACTGAGGCCACAGAGCAAGATGGGTCACTAGTGTCCTCCATCCCCTGGCGACTGTGGTTCACATCAGTGGAGTACCAAAGGCAATAACCAAGTAACAGACACAAGAGTGTATGAAGAAGAAGAGATTCTGATAAGGCTTTCTGTGACAGTGTGGGCCAAGTCGGCTCTATATGGCTGGTATCACGTGAATTATGAGCAGCCCTACGGGAGAAGTCCTCAGAAGGCAGAGCCTGGCTCTCGAGAGGCTCTGCGTGCTCACAGCCCACTCTAAGACCTCAGTTACAGCTTCGGCCCCCAATATCCCTCCCTCTGCCTGCTCACAGTTTTTGAAGTCTTCTTTCCTCCACATTTCTCTTGAGAGGTGGAGGAGGAAGATGAGCTTCAGGCCAGCTCATACTCCCCTGCTATCCCAGCAGGATGCCTATCATTAACCTCCCACCTTCTAGGAAGCTCCTAAGATCTTCACATTTGGGGCAGTTCTCATTTCAGCTGTGCTTCAAATTGCTGGCTGGAGACGGCTTGTTGGAAGGTGGCTAAAAGCAAGTAGCAATCCTTCGGGCAGCCTGGCCCTTCTCGACGGTCAGACATCTTCAGGGATATTCTAGGAAATATTGTTTGTTCTAGAGAAGGGAGGGAAACAATCCAATTGTCCAATAATGCTTGAATGGAAAATAAATGATGCTATATACATGTGATCACATAATATCAAACAGTCAAAAATCAAAGACCTAGATCTATATGGATTCACATGGATAAATCTTGAAAACATAATATTGATTGAAAGAAAATAAGATAAAGAACGTTAGATTGTGATAACAGATGTGTAAGTATTTAAATATTTAAATCAATTCAACATATTGCTTCTATATATATAGATGTAAGAAAATAAACTTTATCCAAAGAACACATTATTTACATTTAATATGCTCATTTATCTAGGAGACCCAAAAGAACCCACAGATAAACTAGCAGGAACTAATAACACGGTTCAACAAGGCACACACATACAAGATCAATAAATTTAAAAAAATAAAAAATAAAAATAAATAAATTTTAAAAATCAATCAGGCTCCTCTACAGTGGCGATAACAAATTAGAAACTGTAAAAGAAAATAAGAAAAAAAGAAGATCTAAAAATTGTCACAAGAGCCATATAAATTATTTAGAGCTAAGCATACGTAGAAGGCAATATAACTAACAAACTGAGTACGAAAGACTGTTGTTACTTAATGAGAACAGACCCTCTTCTTAAGGAGCAGATCAGTAAGTGAGAGTGAATCAAAGAAACACAGCATTTGAAAAGTCAGCTAGTCCAAGCCTCTTGATCGCACATACAGAAGCTGAAGCCCAGATAGGTTGAGTTACTTGCTAAAGGGCCCAATGTCCTGACTCAAGGACTAGCATTTTTCACTCAGTCCAAGACACAATCAAATGCAGTAACTTGGAAAGAGATGGGGAAAAAATGAAGAAATCAATTATATAGTTCCTCATCTTTAAGTACAGAAATAGCTGTGACAAAATTACACGTATTGAGGGAAAATTGAAGTGCAGAGTTTAAAATGTCAATAATCCACAGGGAAACTGGAGACCATTTAAAATATTCATATTAAATCTCTCTAGAAAAGACATTAAAAGATCTCCAATCAAAATGTGAATTTTATAATAGACATGGTATGATACAATTTATAATAGATATGGTATGAACCTTTCCCTTTCACGGGAAAGCTTCGGCTGGGAAAAAGGAATTGTTCTTGAAAATGGGGCCTGTGCTACTGCAGACACTGTGCTCAACCTAGGTCCACCGAATGCTCTGATGTCATCACTGAGGTCACAGAATTCCGCTGTGCGCCTGGCAACCTTGCAAACATAACAGCCCTGGTGAGCACTAGGCAGTACTGCTGGTTCACTAAGTGGTACAAGTTTTTCAGCCATTTAGGAGACTTGACTATTTTTGTTTGTATTGAATCATTTCAACGGATTGCCCAAGGGCCAAGAAGGGCCAACCTGTAGGGAAGAGGAGGAGTTGGACATCTCTTGAGGCATCTTCTAAGGGAGACTTCTAGTTGGTATGATGGAACGGCGACAAAAGAGGAAACATCTGGAAAATGAAGAGTCCCAGGAAACTGCCGAGAACGGAGGAGGTATGTGGGGTCAACTTGGCTGGGCACATGGGTTTCTGCCAAACTGAAGCTTCTCTAGGAAGCGGGGGACTGAGAACGTGTCACCTGTGAAGCAGGGAGCGAGAGACCTAGTCTCACTGATGCTGCCGTATCTATCTGGAGGGCCCCTGTGTTGTGAGACGGCACAGAACGGCCAGATGCCCCCTGGGAGATGGGAGGTCAGCTCCGCTGGTCTGAGGACTCTCTCCTGGGGCAGCCGGGCCCGGAGCTTTGTCGGACTCACAGCAGGCTGCATCCTGCTTGCACAGACCTAGAGGTGCAGCTTTTCTCAGTCCCCGATTTCTCTCTTATTCTCTTGGATCTTTCCCTGGGGTCATGAGGTGGGGGATGTGAAGGATGCAAGGATGCTGAGAGAGACCCATGAGTTACTTGGCCTCTTTTACCAAAGTGGAAAGGGAAGCCCCATGAGTTGAAGGCCCTGTTGAAAAATATCTTGACAAGTGGAATGCACTTTGAAAGAAGATTTTGTCTAGGGATGGTGTCATATTGAAAGCAAGGAGGATTTATTCCTTCAACAGGAAGAATTTCCCAAAGGAGATCAAGGGAAGGGAAGGGTTTTCCAGAGATTGAGACCCCGTGAGCGGGGGTGAGAAATGGCCTCAGGGTCTTGCGGGGATCTCTGAGAGCCACGGGCCACGTGGTGCCTGCGTGCATTAAATGTAGGCGAGTAGCTTGCCCTGGGAGAGGGGTGGTCACCCCAAAGCTCCAGCTAGAGGCCTCTGCCCCAGATTGGAGCCCAGTAGCTCCTACCAGGCCCAGGGCCCTGGAGACTGTAAGATGGGCCCTGGGAATGGAGCTCTAGACAGCAGGCAGATTTCCAGGCAGTGGCTGGGACAGGCTGGGGAAGGCAATGACTGCCCCTGACCATTCAGAATATTTTGCTCTATGTTCCTGTGTGTGTGTGGGTGTGTGAGAGTGTGTGTGTGTGTGTGTGTGTGTGTGTGGTAGTGCAGAGAAGAGCGAGATGAATGGGGTTAGAGTGCTTACCAGATATAACGTCTGCGTGGTAAAGTTCTTGTCACCCTGCCTGGACCTGGCTGACACTCGGTGTACGTAAGAGTGTATACAGAATTCTTGTTAGGGGTGTTTTATGAGACAGTAACTCATACACCCATGTACACTCTGATGCAGCAAAAATATCACACACCCCACATATAACTTCCTTAGTAAACCACACACAGCACATGGAGGTATATACACAGATCCCTCCTGTACTACGTTCTCATACAACCCACCTGTATCACAATCCTCTCCTCCAACACCAAACGCTGGAGATGAGATATGTATATAGACACACACACTATATATATAGGACACACACACACACACTATATATATATATATATATATATATATATATATATATATATATATATATATGTATCTCCACAACTCTCGCACAAACACAGCTAACTTCAGCCATCGCTAAATACCTCTGTAAGAACCAGTCACGTGTCATACACACCACACGTGTAACACATTCTTGAGTAATGCCAGACCCGCTTTGTACAAACCACAGTAAACCACAGTCTCAGTAACCCATGTCAGGATTGCCAGAGAAAATATGGGCTATCCAGTTCAATTTGAATTCCAGATAAAGAACAAGTAATTTTGCAGTATCAGTATGTCCCAAATATTGTATGGGCCATACTTACACTAAAACTAAGGCAGGCCAAATACTGCATGGGAATACTTACACTAAAAAATTATTCTGGGTTTATCTGAAACTGAAATTTAACTGGGTGCCTTGTATTCTTGTTCGCTAAGTCTGGCAACCCTTATATACTTACCACCAGCTGATGTATTATATATTTATTGTAGTTTTGTTTAGTGTGTGTCTTCCCCTACTAGAATGTGCAGCGTTACCAAAGACTACAACAATGGAAGAGTGCCGGATACACAGGAGTAGCTGCTTACTGAATCTTGGTGAATGAATGAATGAACACGCACCATAAATACAAGCCACACCATGTAATGAGGAAAAGTTACATTTCCCAGAATTCCTGAATTGTGAACAGAAAAAATGCACACAAAGGCCACAGACACAGATAGACACGTCTGCACTGTGCTCCCCATGCCAACCCCACACTTACCACAGACTTAACTGATACACATCACTCACTCTTCCCACACACTCACAGTCACCACCGAGGCCTACATTACCAACTAGACAGTGAGAGAATAAGTATTGATTGGAATTAAATCCTGGAGGATCCACTGGGAACCACACTCTCAACTGTGTGTATTCACTGCACCTGACACGTGTCACACACTCAGTAAATATTTGTGGACAGAGGACTGATGAACCCACCCTGAGCCTTTCATTCCTCCCTCAGGAATCTCGAAGTCACAAGAGGATCCCCCTCGGCTTGGATCCACTGTGGTGGCCCAAGGCTGCAGCCCAGGGGCAGTGGAGGTCTCCTCTGCCCCTAAATACTTCTTCTGTACTTCTACTCCATGCAAGCTCAGCTACGCTGGTAAGGGTGCGGGGCTCCTCAGGTGAGGGGGTGCTTGGCTGTGAGGCAGGAGGCACACAGATCCCAGGGAGGCTGAGAGGAAATCCAGGGTCATCAGAGGTGATGAGGGCTCTGTGGAGGAGCCTGGGCAGGATGGCTGAGCTGTTCCGAGGGCGTGGATGCCAGCTGAGACTGGGGGTGCGGTGAGAATACTGGTAGTACCATGGTGGGGAAGTCAAGGAGCAGGGGCCGGAAAGGTCTGGGCTTGAGGTGGAGGGAAGAGGGACCAGATTAAGCATCTTCAGAGGAAAATGTAGGCTTTGTCTTTGCCTTTGCTTCCAGAGAAGGACAGAGTTCTGCATCATACACCTCCAGCCTGAGAGCAGGACCATCCAGCTCAGGTCCACACAGCTCACACATACATCTGCCCTCCAGGCACAGCCCTTCTCACAGCACACATAAACCCCAAGCACCACAGCCCCATTCCACAAGAAATGCACCACCGATATTACCAAAATCACACTCCTTGTCATACACGCATCCAGCCGCATCCCTCACATACCACAGCCCTCACCACCATACTCCACACCCCTGTATACAGACACCGCTCCAGTATCCCCCCCACGCACATGAAAAGCCCACAGATGACACCAGATACACCGCTCCATCCTACGGCCAACAGACACCAAGCTCTCGACATAGCTACGTCATGCATATGTCCCTCTCTCGTCTACCACACCTGCTCCCTCAGCTTCCGGCACGGCCCATGCATGTTATTATGGTTTTAATTTCCTTTTTCAGCAATGCGGAGATTTCGAGACACTGCCTGGCCTACAGCACCCCTAGCCCAGGTTCAGGAAGAAGGGGAGACCGCTCCCCCATCACACTGTGTCTCCTCCTCACTCTCTTCACCCTGTAAGGACTATCTGCACGCAGACAAAGAGGAAAGGGGCATGAAAATATACTACATGCAGGTACAAGTGAACAAGGGTGTCGCTGTCTCCTGGAAGACAAAGAAACCCTTGGAGTTGCCTGAAAAGCAGCTGACGATAGAAGAAATGACCCTTCCTGAGGATGCGTGCACAGTAGGCACTTGCCCCTCTGATGTGTTCACCGAAAGCCTCCTGTCTGACAGTGAGCCCACTGGGGAGGAGAAAGGGTATGAGGAAATGGCAGAGCCAGGCAGCCCATCAGGGTCACCTGCCGTCGAGGAGACACCCAGGGCCAAGACACCGGACTGGATAGTGACCATGGAGACCGGCTACAGGTGCATGGCCTGCTGCCGGGTCTTCCCCACCTTGGAGATCCTCCAGCAGCACGTGAAGGGCGGCGTCCTGCAGGGCTTCAGCTGCCGTGTCTTTCATCTCAACATGGCCCAGTGGATGGGCAATGTGGAATCCGAGAGCACCCCTGAGGAGGAGGACGAGGAGGAGGAGGAGGAAGAGAAGCAAGAAGAAAAGGAGAATGAGGGAGAGCAGCCCACGGGGGAAGGCCCCAGCCCAAAGAGACCCCGCAGGCAGGGTCTTTTCTCTCCTTTGAGTTCCAAACAGCAACTGAGATTCATGGGACAGAAGATCCTGGAAGACGGTGTGGCCGTCCCTTGGAAGAGGTAAGGCTTGAGGCTGGCAGTCTTCTGAGCCTATGTCACGAGGGCCCAGAGGAGTCTAAGGGAAGGGGCCGCACACATGTGCTGGTTTACCTAATGGCTCTGCAGTTGCATCAAATGGGACACACCCAGCACTAAGAAAGGCATTGACCTCTGTTGACGTAAACAAGAAGGTGGAGCCTTTTCCTAGGAGTTTTCTCAGGGTCTGCACGATGGACCTCAACTCTTAGAGGACGTACTGCCAGCAGCTCCTTCTCGGCAGAGAGAGCCAGGAGTGGTCTCAAGAGAGGACAGGGGCCCTTGCAGGACCAGAACTTTGAGGTCTGAGAGCCTTGGGCCTGAGCTGAGTTCTCACCCTGATCACTGTACCTAGCCTTCTGTGACAAAGGGGAATATGAAAGAGAGTCACGTGGAAATGAGGTCCCCCGAGATATGGAAATGTTCCAGAACCTTCGTTGCGTGGTAGTTGATCTGGAGCCAAGCTCACTGTGGTGTGTGTGGCTCTGAGCATTAAGGCAATGCTGGAGGGTAAGCCTGACCAGCAGAGCTTGGAGTGCTTCTTGTCTCTTCCTGTTCTACCTCATTTGTTTTATCCCTTCCAGGGAGAAGAAAGGACCCTCGGGAGAGTAGCAGACAGAATGCCGTGGTCTGAAGGAGGATGAAGGGACCGGCACTCAGTCTAACATCATATGACAATAGAAGCGTCCTATGCAATAAAGGGCATTTTCCAAACCTTTCCTGGAGCTTTTATTTAATGACATTTTTCTATCTATGCATCTATCTGTCATCTACATCTGTATCTTTCAAGGTTTGTGAACAAGCTTTCACATAAGCACTAGAGACGTCCGCCAGCATTTTCCAGAAGAGGCCTGCAAATTGCTGGGGACTCCTCACAAATAGGGAACGGCCACAACCCCTGCCACACAGACTATGCGCGTGGCCCTCCTGACGTACTCCCACTCTCTCTCTGAATTTCCCAACGTCTGAGATGAGGGTGCTGGCTGGAGGCAATGATCACGTGCAGGCTGAATCTTCTCCAGATTCTGATTCTCTTCCTGGGCATATCATCCTCAAGCACAGTCTCCATGTCCCTGGCCACACTGATATCTCTCCTTCAGTCCTTCCCTCCCTCCCTCTCCTGCCTCCCAGTGCAGAGAATACTTTTTTGCATTTGAGACGACATTTATTTTTGGTTCACAGAATTCTCACCTGTTCTACTGTGGCCTCCGTTGTGAACATTCCAAAGCTGAGACTTTTCTGTTTTTCTCCCTCATTTCTGCTGAGTCTTTACCTTCCTAATGCAGTGAACTCACAGTGCCTAGCTGACTGGATGGGGAAAAAGATCCAGGGAGCAAAGAGAAATAATAAAAGTATATATCAGTTAATTTTTCATAGTGTTATCCAACTACATATTTTTAAAATTTTGGAATAATATTAGGAATCTTCTCTTCATAAAAAACTGAATTATCGGGCTTCCCTGGTGGAGCAGTGGTTAAGAATATGCCTGCGAATGCAGGGGACATGGGTTCGAGCCCTGTTCTGGGAAGATCCCACGTGCCACGGAGTAACTAAGCCCGCGCACCACAACTACTGAGCCTGCACTCTAGAGCCCGTGCCACATCTACCAAGCCCACGTGCCACAACTACGGAAGCCTGCGTGCCTAGAGCCCATGCTCCGCAACAAGAGAAGCCACTGCAATGAGAAGCCCGTGCACCAGAGCCAAGAGGAGCCCCCGCTCACTGCAACTAGAGAACACCCGCTAGCAACAACAAAGACCCAATGCAGCCCCAAATAAATTAATTAATTTTTAAAAATTGAATTAGTTTCAAGGGTACAATGTATAAAAGTACAATAAAAGCCCCCCTTCATAACCCCCCAACCCCACTCTCAAGATGGAATCGATATGCTGTGATACAATTTATAGTCGTAGTAGTCCTCCTCCTCCCACCACATCCGAAATCCTCTGAGCCATGTGCAGCAGCTTCCTTTCACAATGCTAGGACCCGCCACAAGACACATGATAATCCCTTTGGACATTTCAAGGAGCGGCACCAAGGGAACAGTACCGGGGAAATGCCACTGACAGCTCAGAATATCCATGGCATTTCTAGAGCCTCGGCACTGCTCTCGCTCTGGGAATGAAGGTCCAAAAAGCACATCGGAGAATGTTCATAGTTGTAAACAAGCTCCACCTTTGAAACACAATCTACATAGAACCACATATACAAGCCTGCACGATGGATGAAGCCAAGGTCTCCTCCATGATTTCCCTTCTGACCACCTTATTGTCTCCTCAACCATAAAAGGTGAACTTGAAACTCAGGACCTTGCCTTGTCACCAGAAACATCCAAGCTTGGATCAGTCTTTCTAAGACCAGATACTTGCTCTCTGAACTATTAGAGACTTGTCACATACACACAGGTAGAACAGGATTATTTCTATCTACCTGGGGACTTGGAGTCTTTCACATTGCTCCTGTTAAAACTCTCACAACAGCAAAACTTTACCTACAAAGGGTTCAAGCTATGACACTCCCAACTTCCACAAACCTCCTCAGCTCTTGTGAGTCACATGCAGCCAATTCCAGGAATTGGAAACATGGTTGTGAGGATGAAACTGACTTTGGGGCTCCCCTTGGATATGGTCTTCCAGACTTACCAAAAGGCCATTAAGAGGAAGGTTTACCCCACCTCAGGGAAACCCGAGGCAGTACTTGCAGTCAAGGGCTGGCCCTGGCTTCTGAGCTACATCCAAAAAGAACTTCATACTGTACCTGGATCTGCTGAAGCCATTTCTGACTGTCCGAGAGCCAGCATGTACCCCTCCTCAACTGCCTCCATTGTGGATCATCAGTAGGGCTGTCAGATTTAGTACATAAATATACAGGATACCCAGTTAAACTTGAACTTCACATGAATAATAAGTCATTATTTTTAGTATAAGTATAATCTATGAACTATTGGGGGCATACTTATCTTCAAAATGTACTCGTTGTTTTTCAAACATTCATATTTAACTAAACAGCCTATAATTTATCTGTCAACCCTACTCAGCAGAAATGATGGAGGCTCATAGAGATCCAGGAGACGCCTCAGCGCCTCCTCTGCTTTTATTTCTACGTCCTGGACAGCGAGCACGAACCTTCCACTCCGTCATTGGCTAGAATGGAGGATATTCTCTGTTTTAGAGCTTTTTTTACTTGTCATTGTTATTATCTTCCTTATTTTAAAGAGATGTTTATTTTTCCCAAACTTAATAGCTCATCCAAAAGTATTTCAAAGTTCATTAGACAAGGGAAAAACAACATGGTTCTGAAAAGTGAAGGAAACCGCCTGGTGTTTAGTAAAGAAGTAGTAGGGAGATTGAAAAAGCCAAACTTAATAAGCAGATCTCTCCAAGGGTATTTTCAGAGCTTGATACCCTCCCACACCCTGAAAATATCATTACATCAAGAATGTAGAACTGCTAACCAAATGTAAGGCTCCCATATGATTCTATCAAACTGAGGATGCTTCTTTACTAAGCAGTGAGCACACTTGCTGCCCCAGGGACCTTGGCAGTTGCAACGTAGGGCTCTTCCCTTTGGGATGGAAACAGCAAGTTTTCCTGTGGTCTACACGCTGGCCCCCAAAATACTACACTCCCAATTCTTGTCAACTTTAAGTATTTTCCTACATATCTCCATTTTTCTGTTACTATTTGGACTACATCCTAGACTTGACACTACATAAATTGCATTCAAGAAGCTATTTTTTTTTTTTTTTTTTTTTTTTTTTTCTTTTTTTTTTTTTGCGGTATGCGGGCCTCTCACTGCTGTGGCCTCTCCCGTTGCGGAGCACAGGCTCCGGATGCGCAGGCCCAGCTGCCATGGCTCACGGGCCCAGCCGCTCCGCGGCATATGGGATCCTCCCAGACCGGGGCACGAACCCGTATCCCCTGCATCGGCAGGCGGACTCTCAACCACTGCGCCACCAGGGAGGCCCTCAAGAAGCTATTTTTAAAAGTTGGTAGGAAACCTTAAATCTATGGCTTGCAGTCCCTGGCTTACTTTCATCCAGGTGCGTAAGGGTTTTCAAAAGTAGTCAGGTTAGTTACCCCGTATCACAGCCCCACGCTTGTGTCACAGATATAAAAATGGAACATGATATTTAAGGTTTTAGTTGCCAAATCATCAAGCCTCCCAGACAGAGGCAATAGAGCAAAATGATTACAGAGGCATGGATTTTGATTTGCTCCAGCGTCTTGGGCAAGTCACTTGGCCTCTATTTATTTGTACTTATCTGCACTTATCTGTCACTTGGGGGTCATAATTGTACCTGGTCCATGGGTACGCTGTACAAATGATCTGTAAAGTAGTTACAAGAAACCGACACAGAGTAAGCACTCCACAGACATTGGCTATTAGCTATTGGAAATAGTTCTCCGTGAAACAGATGACTTTATCAGTGGATGACTCGGTGGGAGACAGTGAATCACAGAATCACAGCATGTTGAAAGTGACCTAGTTCACACTCTTATGTGAAAAAAAGAAAAGTGTGCATGGGTAGAAAATGTCTGAAACTTTACCTAACAAATAGTTCATCATGATAGCACTGAGGATTAGAATAAATCAGGAAAGGAGGAAAGAAAAACTTGAGTGTAATTCAATTTCTCTATCATTTGTGTTTCTACACTGAGACACTGAATACACTGGAAGTGCAATTTTTTTTTAATGTGGAGGGATAAAGGTTTTCAAGTTTTCCTGATCCATCCGTATTATTATCTCAGAATTGCTGGCAGTTCTTGCCATCTTCGGATCTACACCCATGTGAGTCAGTGGGCCATTCTGGACGGAGGAGATAATAGAGCAGAAGTGAAGTGAGAGAAAAGGAGAGACAAGATTTTCTCTTTTCTCTTCAAAGAGGAAAGGTCTTTGGAATGGGAACAACTCACAACCAAACTTTGGGGAAAGGATGTGATGGAAAATGAGACAAACATCCTACCCCTGTGATGAGAAGGATTCCCTGGGCTGGATGGAGGGAGGTCACAGGTGGCTGGACAAGGAAACCAACTAGGGAGAAACACACACAAGTGCAGGGCAAACACCCTGAGGCCACTCAGCCTGACTCCATGCAAACATGTGTCCAGCAGACAGCCCTTCACCTGTGGCTCCCCAGCAAGACAGGTAACTCGGGGGTGCCAACTCATTCTGAGTACATTATGCCTGGCCATTCATAAACCGCTGTCTAACGTGTGAGGAATAAACTCTCAATGTTTATGAGGAAACTGGGGAAGGAGATTGAAAGGTTACTTAAACGGAAAAAAAAGAAGTTCAGGAAGGCAGGATGGTAGAGAGACAAGAAAAAGACCTTAAAAGATAGAAAGGATTTGCCAAAGAAGAGAAAGAAAAAGAAATGATTCCAAATGGGTTAACCTGCAGCTAGGAAGTTAAGGAAGATTATTGATGGGTGAAGACTATGGAATAAAGTGAATAAAATTTCTCAGAAGTTGCTGAGACTATGGTAAGAAGCATGATTATCAAATTATGAATTGGCTGCAATGGCATTCTAGGGGGACACTAGGAAGGGGAAGCAAATGTTCCTGAGATGACAGTAGCAGGTGGAAAGTTGTTTCAGGGGAAGATCAGTCTTGCAGAGGGTGTATCAGAGGAGGGCAAGTGTGAGCAAGCAAGGAAATACTAAGTGTATACGGTTCCTTCACTGAGTGCACCCAGCCCCGCGGTCAGCCTTGAGAACAAGCAGGACTTCAGGTACTGGAGCTACATTTCAGTCATCAAGACTTGAGAAGACACCCTTAACTCAGGTCTTCTCTTCAAACTCCATCTTTCCTTCTTGACCTTCATTTGGCCTCTTCCCTTACCCTCCAGCTGTGGACTGAGGCCACAGAGCAAGATGGGTCACTAGTGTCCTCCATCCCCTGGCGACTGTGGTTCACATCAGTGGAGTACCAAAGGCAATAACCAAGTAACAGACACAAGAGTGTATGAAGAAGAAGAGATTCTGATAAGGCTTTCGGTGACAGTGTGGGCCAAGTCGGCTCTATATGGCTGGTGTCACGTGAATTATGAGCAGCCCTACGGGAGAAGTCCTCAGAAGGCAGAGCCTGGCTCTCGAGAGGCTCTGCGTGCTCACAGCCCACTCTAAGACCTCAGTTACAGCTTCGGCCCCCAATATCCCTCCCTCTGCCTGCTCACAGTTTTTGAAGTCTTCTTTCCTCCACATTTCTCTTGAGAGGTGGAGGAGGAAGATGAGCTTCAGGCCAGCTCAGACTCCCCTGGGATCCCAGCAGGATGCCTATCATTAACCTCCCACCTTCTAGGAAGCTCCTAAGATCTTCACATTTGGGGCAGTTCTCATTTCAGCTGTGCTTCAAATTGCTGGCTGGAGACGGCTTGTTGGAAGGTGGCTAAAAGCAAGTAGCAATCCTTCGGGCAGCCTGGCCCTTCTCGACTGTCAGACATCTTCAGGGATATTCTAGGAAATATTGTTTGTTCTAGAGAAGGGAGGGAAACAATCCAATTGTCCAATAATGCTTGAATGGAAAATAAATGATGCTATATACATGTGATCACAGAATATCAAACAGTCAAAAATCAAAGACCTAGATCTATATGGATTCACATGGATAAATCTTGAAAACATAATATTGATTGAAAGAAAATAAGATAAAGAACGTTAGATTGTGATAACAGATGTGTAAGTATTTAAATATTTAAATCAATTCAACATATTGCTTCTATATATATAGATGTAAGAAAATAAACTTTATCCAAAGAACACATTATTTACATTTAATATGCTCATTTATCTAGGAGACCCAAAAGAACCCACAGATAAACTAGCAGGAACTAATAACACGGTTCAACAAGGCACACACATACAAGATCAATAAATTTAAAAAAATAAAAAATAAAAATAAATAAATTTTAAAAATCAATCAGGCTCCTCTACAGTGGCGATAACAAATTAGAAACTGTAAAAGAAAATAAGAAAAAAAGAAGATCTAAAAATTGTCACAAGAGCCATATAAATTATTTAGAGCTAAGCATACGTAGAAGGCAATATAACTAACAAACTGAGTACGAAAGACTGTTGTTACTTAATGAGAACAGACCCTCTTCTTAAGGAGCAGATCAGTAAGTGAGAGTGAATCAAAGAAACACAGCATTTGAAAAGTCAGCTAGTCCAAGCCTCTTGATCGCACATACAGAAGCTGAAGCCCAGATAGGTTGAGTTACTTGCTAAAGGGCCCAATGTCCTGACTCAAGGACTAGCATTTTTCACTCAGTCCAAGACACAATCAAATGAAGTAACTTGGAAAGAGATGGGGAAAAAATGAAGAAATCAATTATATAGTTCCTCATCTTTAAGTACAGAAATAGCTGTGACAAAATTACACGTATTGAGGGAAAATTGAAGTGCAGAGTTTAAAATGTCAATAATCCACAGGGAAACTGGAGACCATTTAAAATATTCATATTAAATCTCTCTAGAAAAGACATTAAAAGATCTCCAATCAAAATGTGAATTTTATAATAGACATGGTATGATACAATTTATAATAGATATGGTATGAACCTTTCCCTTTCACGGGAAAGCTTCGGCTGGGAAAAAGGAATTGTTCTTGAAAATGGGGCCTGTGCTACTGCAGACACTGTGCTCAACCTAGGTCCACCGAATGCTCTGATGTCATCACTGAGGTCACAGAATTCCGCTGTGCGCCTGGCAACCTTGCAAACATAACAGCCCTGGTGAGCACTAGGCACTACTGCTGGTTCACCAAGTGGTACAAGTTTTTCAGCCATTTAGGAGACTTGACTATTTTTGTTTGTATTGAATCATTTCAACGGATTGCCCAAGAGCCAAGAAGGGCCAACCTGTAGGGAAGAGGAGGAGTTGGACATCTCTTGAGGCATCTTCTAAGGGAGACTTCTAGTTGGTATGATGGAACGGCGACAAAAGAGGAAACATCTGGAAAATGAAGAGTCCCAGGAAACTGCCGAGAACGGAGGAGGTATGTGGGGTCAACTTGGCTGGGCACATGGGTTTCTGCCAAACTGAAGCTTCTCTAGGAAGCGGGGGACTGAGAACGTGTCACCTGTGAAGCAGGGAGCGAGAGACCTAGTCTCACTGATGCTGCCGTATCTATCTGGAGGGCCCCTGTGTTGTGAGACGGCACAGAACAGCCAGATGCCCCCTGGGAGATGGGAGGTCAGCTCCGCTGGTCTGAGGACTCTCTCCTGGGGCAGCCGGGCCCGGAGCTTTGTCGGACTCACAGCAGGCTGCATCCTGCTTGCACAGACCTAGAGGTGCAGCTTTTCTCAGTCCCCGATTTCTCTCTTATTCTCTTGGATCTTTCCCTGGGGTCATGAGGTGGGGGATGTGAAGGATGCAAGGATGCTGAGAGAGACCCATGAGTTACTTGGCCTCTTTTACCAAAGTGGAAAGGGAAGCCCCATGAGTTGAAGGCCCTGTTGAAAAATATCTTGACAAGTGGAATGCACTTTGAAAGAAGATTTTGTCTAGGGATGGTGTCATATTGAAAGCAAGGAGGATTTATTCCTTCAACAGGAAGAATTTCCCAAAGGAGATCAAGGGAAGGGAAGGGTTTTCCAGAGATTGAGACCCCGTGAGCGGGGGTGAGAAATGGCCTCAGGGTCTTGCGGGGAGCTCTGAGAGCCATGGGCCACGTGGTGCCTGCGTGCATTAAATGTAGGCGAGTAGCTTGCCCTGGGAGAGGGGTGGTCACCCCAAAGCTCCAGCTAGAGGCCTCTGCCCCAAATTGGAGCCCAGTAGCTCCTACCAGGCCCAGGGTCCTGGAGACTGTAAGATGGGCCCTGGGAATGGAGCTCTAGACAGCAGGCAGATTTCCAGGCAGTGGCTGGGACAGGCTGGGGAAGGCAATGACTGCCCCTGACCATTCAGAATATTTTGCTCTATGTTCCTGTGTGTGTGTGGGTGTGTGAGAGTGTGTGTGTGTGTGTGTGTGTGTGTGTGGTAGTGCAGAGAAGAGCGAGATGAATGGGGTTAGAGTGCTTACCAGATATAACGTCTGCGTGGTAAAGTTCTTGTCACCCTGCCTGGACCTGGCTGACACTCGGTGTACGTAAGAGTGTATACAGAATTCTTGTTAGGGGTGTTTTATGAGACAGTAACTCATACACCCATGTACACTCTGATGCAGCAAAAATATCACACACCCCACATATAAATTCCTTAGTAAACCACACACAGCACATGGAGGTATATACACAGATCCCTCCTGTACTACGTTCTCATACAACCCACCTGTATCACAATCCTCTCCTCCAACAACAAACGCTGGAGATGAGATATGTATATAGACACACACACTATATATATAGGACACACACACACACACACTATATATATATATATATATATATGTATCTCCACAACTCTCGCACAAACACAGCTAACTTCAGCCATCGCTAAATACCTCTGTAAGAACCAGTCACGTGTCATACACACCACACTTGTAACACATTCTTGAGTAATGCCAGACCCGCTTTGTACAAACCACAGTAAACCACAGTCTCAGTAACCCATGTCAGGATTGCCAGAGAAAATATGGGCTATCCAGTTCAATTTGAATTCCAGATAAAGAACAAGTAATTTTGCAGTATCAGTATGTCCCAAATATTGTATGGGCCATACTTACACTAAAACTAAGTCAGGCCAAATACTGCATGGGAATACTTACACTAAAAAATTATTCTGGGTTTATCTGAAACTGAAATTTAACTGGGTGCCTTGTATTCTTGTTCGCTAAGTCTGGCAACCCTTATATACTTACCACCAGCTGATGTATTATATATTTATTGTAGTTTTGTTTAGTGTGTGTCTTCCCCTACTAGAATGTGCAGCGTTACCAAAGACTACAACAATGGAAGAGTGCCGGATACACAGGAGTAGCTGCTTACTGAATCTTGGTGAATGAATGAATGAACACGCACCATAAATACAAGCCACACCATGTAATGAGGAAAAGTTACATTTCCCAGAATTCCTGAATTGTGAACAGAAAAAATGCACACAAAGGCCACAGACACAGATAGACACGTCTGCACTGTGCTCCCCATGCCAACCCCACACTTACCACAGACTTAACTGATACACATCACTCACTCTTCCCACACACTCACAGTCACCACCGACGCCTACATTACCAACTAGACAGTGAGAGAATAAGTATTGATTGGAATTAAATCCTGGAGGATCCACTGGGAACCACACTCTCAACTGTGTGTATTCACTGCACCTGACACGTGTCACACACTCAGTAAATATTTGTGGACAGAGGACTGATGAACCCACCCTGAGCCTTTCATTCCTCCCTCAGGAATCTCGAAGTCACAAGAGGATCCCCCTCGGCTTGGATCCACTGTGGTGGCCCAAGGCTGCAGCCCAGGGGCAGTGGAGGTCTCCTCTGCCCCTAAATACTTCTTCTGTACTTCTACTCCATGCAAGCTCAGCTACGCTGGTAAGGGTGCGGGGCTCCTCAGGTGAGGGGGTGCTTGGCTGTGAGGCAGGAGGCACACAGATCCCAGGGAGGCTGAGAGGAAATCCAGGGTCATCAGAGGTGATGAGGGCTCTGTGGAGGAGCCTGGGCAGGATGGCTGAGCTGTTCCGAGGGCGTGGATGCCAGCTGAGACTGGGGGTGCGGTGAGAATACTGGTAGTACCATGGTGGGGAAGTCAAGGAGCAGGGGCCGGAAAGGTCTGGGCTTGAGGTGGAGGGAAGAGGGACCAGATTAAGCATCTTCAGAGGAAAATGTAGGCTTTGTCTTTGCCTTTGCTTCCAGAGAAGGACAGAGTTCTGCATCATACACCTCCAGCCTGAGAGCAGGACCATCCAGCTCAGGTCCACACAGCTCACACATACATCTGCCCTCCAGGCACAGCCCTTCTCACAGCACACATAAACCCCAAGCACCACAGCCCCATTCCACAAGAAATGCACCACCGATATTACCAAAATCACACTCCTTGTCATACACGCATCCAGCCGCATCCCTCACATACCACAGCCCTCACCACCATACTCCACACCCCTGTATACAGACACCGCTCCAGTATCCCCCCCACGCACATGAAAAGCCCACAGATGACACCAGATACACCGCTCCATCCTACGGCCAACAGACACCAAGCTCTCGACATAGCTACGTCATGCATATGTCCCTCTCTCGTCTACCACACCTGCTCCCTCAGCTTCCGGCACGGCCCATGCATGTTATTATGGTTTTAATTTCCTTTTTCAGCAATGCGGAGATTTCGAGACACTGCCTGGCCTACAGCACCCCTAGCCCAGGTTCAGGAAGAAGGGGAGACCGCTCCCCCATCACACTGTGTCTCCTCCTCACTCTCTTCACCCTGTAAGGACTATCTGCACGCAGACAAAGAGGAAAGGGGCATGAAAATATACTACATGCAGGTACAAGTGAACAAGGGTGTCGCTGTCTCCTGGAAGACAAAGAAACCCTTGGAGTTGCCTGAAAAGCAGCTGACGATAGAAGAAATGACCCTTCCTGAGGATGCGTGCACAGTAGGCACTTGCCCCTCTGATGTGTTCACCGAAAGCCTCCTGTCTGACAGTGAGCCCACTGGGGAGGAGAAAGGGTATGAGGAAATGGCAGAGCCAGGCAGCCCATCAGGGTCACCTGCCGTCGAGGAGACACCCAGGGCCAAGACACCGGACTGGATAGTGACCATGGAGACCGGCTACAGGTGCATGGCCTGCTGCCGGGTCTTCCCCACCTTGGAGATCCTCCAGCAGCACGTGAAGGGCGGCGTCCTGCAGGGCTTCAGCTGCCGTGTCTTTCATCTCAACATGGCCCAGTGGATGGGCAATGTGGAATCCGAGAGCACCCCTGAGGAGGAGGACGAGGAGGAGGAGGAGGAAGAGAAGCAAGAAGAAAAGGAGAATGAGGGAGAGCAGCCCACGGGGGAAGGCCCCAGCCCAAAGAGACCCCGCAGGCAGGGTCTTTTCTCTCCTTTGAGTTCCAAACAGCAACTGAGATTCATGGGACAGAAGATCCTGGAAGACGGTGTGGCCGTCCCTTGGAAGAGGTAAGGCTTGAGGCTGGCAGTCTTCTGAGCCTATGTCACGAGGGCCCAGAGGAGTCTAAGGGAAGGGGCCACACACATGTGCTGGTTTACCTAATGGCTCTGCAGTTGCATCAAATGGGACACACCCAGCACTAAGAAAGGCATTGACCTCTGTTGACGTAAACAAGAAGGTGGAGCCTTTTCCTAGGAGTTTTCTCAGGGTCTGCACGATGGACCTCAACTCTTAGAGGACGTACTGCCAGCAGCTCCTTCTCGGCAGAGAGAGCCAGGAGTGGTCTCAAGAGAGGACAGGGGCCCTTGCAGGACCAGAACTTTGAGGTCTGAGAGCCTTGGGCCTGAGCTGAGTTCTCACCCTGATCACTGTACCTAGCCTTCTGTGACAAAGGGGAATATGAAAGAGAGTCACGTGGAAATGAGGTCCCCCGAGATATGGAAATGTTCCAGAACCTTCGTTGCGTGGTAGTTGATCTGGAGCCAAGCTCACTGTGGTGTGTGTGGCTCTGAGCATTAAGGCAATGCTGGAGGGTAAGCCTGACCAGCAGAGCTTGGAGTGCTTCTTGTCTCTTCCTGTTCTACCTCATTTGTTTTATCCCTTCCAGGGAGAAGAAAGGACCCTCGGGAGAGTAGCAGACAGAATGCCGTGGTCTGAAGGAGGATGAAGGGACCGGCACTCAGTCTAACATCATATGACAATAGAAGCGTCCTATGCAATAAAGGGCATTTTCCAAACCTTTCCTGGAGCTTTTATTTAATGACATTTTTCTATCTATGCATCTATCTGTCATCTACATCTGTATCTTTCAAGGTTTGTGAACAAGCTTTCACATAAGCACTAGAGACGTCCGCCAGCATTTTCCAGAAGAGGCCTGCAAATTGCTGGGGACTCCTCACAAATAGGGAACGGCCACAACCCCTGCCACACAGACTATGCGCGTGGCCCTCCTGACGTACTCCCACTCTCTCTCTGAATTTCCCAACGTCTGAGATGAGGGTGCTGGCTGGAGGCAATGATCACGTGCAGGCTGAATCTTCTCCAGATTCTGATTCTCTTCCTGGGCATATCATCCTCAAGCACAGTCTCCATGTCCCTGGCCACACTGATATCTCTCCTTCAGTCCTTCCCTCCCTCCCTCTCCTGCCTCCCAGTGCAGAGAATACTTTTTTGCATTTGAGACGACATTTATTTTTGGTTCACAGAATTCTCACCTGTTCTACTGTGGCCTCCGTTGTGAACATTCCAAAGCTGAGACTTTTCTGTTTTTCTCCCTCATTTCTGCTGAGTCTTTACCTTCCTAATGCAGTGAACTCACAGTGCCTAGCTGACTGGATGGGGAAAAAGATCCAGGGAGCAAAGAGAAATAATAAAAGTATATATCAGTTAATTTTTCATAGTGTTATCCAACTACATATTTTTAAAATTTTGGAATAATATTAGGAATCTTCTCTTCATAAAAAACTGAATTATCGGGCTTCCCTGGTGGAGCAGTGGTTAAGAATATGCCTGCGAATGCAGGGGACATGGGTTCGAGCCCTGTTCTGGGAAGATCCCACGTGCCACGGAGTAACTAAGCCCGCGCACCACAACTACTGAGCCTGCACTCTAGAGCCCGTGCCACATCTACCAAGCCCACGTGCCACAACTACGGAAGCCTGCGTGCCTAGAGCCCATGCTCCGCAACAAGAGAAGCCACTGCAATGAGAAGCCCGTGCACCAGAGCCAAGAGGAGCCCCCGCTCACTGCAACTAGAGAACACCCGCTAGCAACAACAAAGACCCAATGCAGCCCCAAATAAATTAATTAATTTTTAAAAATTGAATTAGTTTCAAGGGTACAATGTATAAAAGTACAATAAAAGCCCCCCTTCATAACCCCCCAACCCCACTCTCAAGATGGAATCGATATGCTGTGATACAATTTATAGTCGTAGTAGTCCTCCTCCTCCCACCACATCCGAAATCCTCTGAGCCATGTGCAGCAGCTTCCTTTCACAATGCTAGGACCCGCCACAAGACACATGATAATCCCTTTGGACATTTCAAGGAGCGGCACCAAGGGAACAGTACCGGGGAAATGCCACTGACAGCTCAGAATATCCATGGCATTTCTAGAGCCTCGGCACTGCTCTCGCTCTGGGAATGAAGGTCCAAAAAGCACATCGGAGAATGTTCATAGTTGTAAACAAGCTCCACCTTTGAAACACAATCTACATAGAACCACATATACAAGCCTGCACGATGGATGAAGCCAAGGTCTCCTCCATGATTTCCCTTCTGACCACCTTATTGTCTCCTCAACCATAAAAGGTGAACTTGAAACTCAGGACCTTGCCTTGTCACCAGAAACATCCAAGCTTGGATCAGTCTTTCTAAGACCAGATACTTGCTCTCTGAACTATTAGAGACTTGTCACATACACACAGGTAGAACAGGATTATTTCTATCTACCTGGGGACTTGGAGTCTTTCACATTGCTCCTGTTAAAACTCTCACAACAGCAAAACTTTACCTACAAAGGGTTCAAGCTATGACACTCCCAACTTCCACAAACCTCCTCAGCTCTTGTGAGTCACATGCAGCCAATTCCAGGAATTGGAAACATGGTTGTGAGGATGAAACTGACTTTGGGGCTCCCCTTGGATATGGTCTTCCAGACTTACCAAAAGGCCATTAAGAGGAAGGTTTACCCCACCTCAGGGAAACCCGAGGCAGTACTTGCAGTCAAGGGCTGGCCCTGGCTTCTGAGCTACATCCAAAAAGAACTTCATACTGTACCTGGATCTGCTGAAGCCATTTCTGACTGTCCGAGAGCCAGCATGTACCCCTCCTCAACTGCCTCCATTGTGGATCATCAGTAGGGCTGTCAGATTTAGTACATAAATATACAGGATACCCAGTTAAACTTGAACTTCACATGAATAATAAGTCATTATTTTTAGTATAAGTATAATCTATGAACTATTGGGGGCATACTTATCTTCAAAATGTACTCGTTGTTTTTCAAACATTCATATTTAACTAAACAGCCTATAATTTATCTGTCAACCCTACTCAGCAGAAATGATGGAGGCTCATAGAGATCCAGGAGACGCCTCAGCGCCTCCTCTGCTTTTATTGCTACGTCCTGGACAGCGAGCACGAACCTTCCACTCCGTCATTGGCTAGAATGGAGGATATTCTCTGTTTTAGAGCTTTTTTTACTTGTCATTGTTATTATCTTCCTTATTTTAAAGAGATGTTTATTTTTCCCAAACTTAATAGCTCATCCAAAAGTATTTCAAAGTTCATTAGACAAGGGAAAAACAACATGGTTCTGAAAAGTGAAGGAAACCGCCTGGTGTTTAGTAAAGAAGTAGTAGGGAGATTGAAAAAGCCAAACTTAATAAGCAGATCTCTCCAAGGGTATTTTCAGAGCTTGATACCCTCCCACACCCTGAAAATATCATTACATCAAGAATGTAGAACTGCTAACCAAATGTAAGGCTCCCATATGATTCTATCAAACTGAGGATGCTTCTTTACTAAGCAGTGAGCACACTTGCTGCCCCAGGGACCTTGGCAGTTGCAACGTAGGGCTCTTCCCTTTGGGATGGAAACAGCAAGTTTTCCTGTGGTCTACACGCTGGCCCCCAAAATACTACACTCCCAATTCTTGTCAACTTTAAGTATTTTCCTACATATCTCCATTTTTCTGTTACTATTTGGACTACATCCTAGACTTGACACTACATAAATTGCATTCAAGAAGCTATTTTTAAAAGTTGGTAGGAAACCTTAAATCTATGGCTTGCAGTCCCTGGCTTACTTTCATCCAGGTGCGTAAGGGTTTTCAAAAGTAGTCAGGTTAGTTACCCCGTATCACAGCCCCACGCTTGTGTCACAGATATAAAAATGGAACATGATATTTAAGGTTTTAGTTGCCAAATCATCAAGCCTCCCAGACAGAGGCAATAGAGCAAAATGATTACAGAGGCATGGATTTTGATTTGCTCCAGCGTCTTGGGCAAGTCACTTGGCCTCTATTTATTTGTACTTATCTGCACTTATCTGTCACTTGGGGGTCATAATTGTACCTGGTCCATGGGTACGCTGTACAAATGATCTGTAAAGTAGTTACAAGAAACCGACACAGAGTAAGCACTCCACAGACATTGGCTATTAGCTATTGGAAATAGTTCTCCGTGAAACAGATGACTTTATCAGTGGATGACTCGGTGGGAGACAGTGAATCACAGAATCACAGCATGTTGAAAGTGACCTAGTTCACACTCTTATGTGAAAAAAAGAAAAGTGTGCATGGGTAGAAAATGTCTGAAACTTTACCTAACAAATAGTTCATCATGATAGCACTGAGGATTAGAATAAATCAGGAAAGGAGGAAAGAAAAACTTGAGTGTAATTCAATTTCTCTATCATTTGTGTTTCTACACTGAGACACTGAATACACTGGAAGTGCAATTTTTTTTTAATGTGGAGGGATAAAGGTTTTCAAGTTTTCCTGATCCATCCGTATTATTATCTCAGAATTGCTGGCAGTTCTTGCCATCTTCGGATCTACACCCATGTGAGTCAGTGGGCCATTCTGGACGGAGGAGATAATAGAGCAGAAGTGAAGTGAGAGAAAAGGAGAGACAAGATTTTCTCTTTTCTCTTCAAAGAGGAAAGGTCTTTGGAATGGGAACAACTCACAACCAAACTTTGGGGAAAGGATGTGATGGAAAATGAGACAAACATCCTACCCCTGTGATGAGAAGGATTCCCTGGGCTCGATGGAGGGAGGTCACAGGTGGCTGGACAAGGAAACCAACTAGGGAGAAACACACACAAGTGCAGGGCAAACACCCTGAGGCCACTCAGCCTGACTCCATGCAAACATGTGTCCAGCAGACAGCCCTTCACCTGTGGCTCCCCAGCAAGACAGGTAACTCGGGGGTGCCAACTCATTCTGAGTACATTATGCCTGGCCATTCATAAACCGCTGTCTAACGTGTGAGGAATAAACTCTCAATGTTTATGAGGAAACTGGGGAAGGAGATTGAAAGGTTACTTAAACGGAAAAAAAAGAAGTTCAGGAAGGCAGGATGGTAGAGAGACAAGAAAAAGACCTTAAAAGATAGAAAGGATTTGCCAAAGAAGAGAAAGAAAAAGAAATGATTCCAAATGGGTTAACCTGCAGCTAGGAAGTTAAGGAAGATTATTGATGGGTGAAGACTATGGAATAAAGTGAATAAAATTTCTCAGAAGTTGCTGAGACTATGGTAAGAAGCATGATTATCAAATTATGAATTGGCTGCAATGGCATTCTAGGGGGACACTAGGAAGGGGAAGCAAATGTTCCTGAGATGACAGTAGCAGGTGGAAAGTTGTTTCAGGGGAAGATCAGTCTTGCAGAGGGTGTATCAGAGGAGGGCAAGTGTGAGCAAGCAAGGAAATACTAAGTGTATACGGTTCCTTCACTGAGTGCACCCAGCCCCGCGGTCAGCCTTGAGAACAAGCAGGACTTCAGGTACTGGAGCTACATTTCAGTCATCAAGACTTGAGAAGACACCCTTAACTCAGGTCTTCTCTTCAAACTCCATCTTTCCTTCTTGACCTTCATTTGGCCTCTTCCCTTACCCTCCAGCTGTGGACTGAGGCCACAGAGCAAGATGGGTCACTAGTGTCCTCCATCCCCTGGCGACTGTGGTTCACATCAGTGGAGTACCAAAGGCAATAACCAAGTAACAGACACAAGAGTGTATGAAGAAGAAGAGATTCTGATAAGGCTTTCGGTGACAGTGTGGGCCAAGTCGGCTCTATATGGCTGGTGTCACGTGAATTATGAGCAGCCCTACGGGAGAAGTCCTCAGAAGGCAGAGCCTGGCTCTCGAGAGGCTCTGCGTGCTCACAGCCCACTCTAAGACCTCAGTTACAGCTTCGGCCCCCAATATCCCTCCCTCTGCCTGCTCACAGTTTTTGAAGTCTTCTTTCCTCCACATTTCTCTTGAGAGGTGGAGGAGGAAGATGAGCTTCAGGCCAGCTCAGACTCCCCTGGGATCCCAGCAGGATGCCTATCATTAACCTCCCACCTTCTAGGAAGCTCCTAAGATCTTCACATTTGGGGCAGTTCTCATTTCAGCTGTGCTTCAAATTGCTGGCTGGAGACGGCTTGTTGGAAGGTGGCTAAAAGCAAGTAGCAATCCTTCGGGCAGCCTGGCCCTTCTCGACTGTCAGACATCTTCAGGGATATTCTAGGAAATATTGTTTGTTCTAGAGAAGGGAGGGAAACAATCCAATTGTCCAATAATGCTTGAATGGAAAATAAATGATGCTATATACATGTGATCACAGAATATCAAACAGTCAAAAATCAAAGACCTAGATCTATATGGATTCACATGGATAAATCTTGAAAACATAATATTGATTGAAAGAAAATAAGATAAAGAACGTTAGATTGTGATAACAGATGTGTAAGTATTTAAATATTTAAATCAATTCAACATATTGCTTCTATATATATAGATGTAAGAAAATAAACTTTATCCAAAGAACACATTATTTACATTTAATATGCTCATTTATCTAGGAGACCCAAAAGAACCCACAGATAAACTAGCAGGAACTAATAACACGGTTCAACAAGGCACACACATACAAGATCAATAAATTTAAAAAAATAAAAAATAAAAATAAATAAATTTTAAAAATCAATCAGGCTCCTCTACAGTGGCGATAACAAATTAGAAACTGTAAAAGAAAATAAGAAAAAAAGAAGATCTAAAAATTGTCACAAGAGCCATATAAATTATTTAGAGCTAAGCATACGTAGAAGGCAATATAACTAACAAACTGAGTACGAAAGACTGTTGTTACTTAATGAGAACAGACCCTCTTCTTAAGGAGCAGATCAGTAAGTGAGAGTGAATCAAAGAAACACAGCATTTGAAAAGTCAGCTAGTCCAAGCCTCTTGATCGCACATACAGAAGCTGAAGCCCAGATAGGTTGAGTTACTTGCTAAAGGGCCCAATGTCCTGACTCAAGGACTAGCATTTTTCACTCAGTCCAAGACACAATCAAATGCAGTAACTTGGAAAGAGATGGGGAAAAAATGAAGAAATCAATTATATAGTTCCTCATCTTTAAGTACAGAAATAGCTGTGACAAAATTACACGTATTGAGGGAAAATTGAAGTGCAGAGTTTAAAATGTCAATAATCCACAGGGAAACTGGAGACCATTTAAAATATTCATATTAAATCTCTCTAGAAAAGACATTAAAAGATCTCCAATCAAAATGTGAATTTTATAATAGACATGGTATGATACAATTTATAATAGATATGGTATGAACCTTTCCCTTTCACGGGAAAGCTTCGGCTGGGAAAAAGGAATTGTTCTTGAAAATGGGGCCTGTGCTACTGCAGACACTGTGCTCAACCTAGGTCCACCGAATGCTCTGATGTCATCACTGAGGTCACAGAATTCCGCTGTGCGCCTGGCAACCTTGCAAACATAACAGCCCTGGTGAGCACTAGGCACTACTGCTGGTTCACCAAGTGGTACAAGTTTTTCAGCCATTTAGGAGACTTGACTATTTTTGTTTGTATTGAATCATTTCAACGGATTGCCCAAGAGCCAAGAAGGGCCAACCTGTAGGGAAGAGGAGGAGTTGGACATCTCTTGAGGCATCTTCTAAGGGAGACTTCTAGTTGGTATGATGGAACGGCGACAAAAGAGGAAACATCTGGAAAATGAAGAGTCCCAGGAAACTGCCGAGAACGGAGGAGGTATGTGGGGTCAACTTGGCTGGGCACATGGGTTTCTGCCAAACTGAAGCTTCTCTAGGAAGCGGGGGACTGAGAACGTGTCACCTGTGAAGCAGGGAGCGAGAGACCTAGTCTCACTGATGCTGCCGTATCTATCTGGAGGGCCCCTGTGTTGTGAGACGGCACAGAACAGCCAGATGCCCCCTGGGAGATGGGAGGTCAGCTCCGCTGGTCTGAGGACTCTCTCCTGGGGCAGCCGGGCCCGGAGCTTTGTCGGACTCACAGCAGGCTGCATCCTGCTTGCACAGACCTAGAGGTGCAGCTTTTCTCAGTCCCCGATTTCTCTCTTATTCTCTTGGATCTTTCCCTGGGGTCATGAGGTGGGGGATGTGAAGGATGCAAGGATGCTGAGAGAGACCCATGAGTTACTTGGCCTCTTTTACCAAAGTGGAAAGGGAAGCCCCATGAGTTGAAGGCCCTGTTGAAAAATATCTTGACAAGTGGAATGCACTTTGAAAGAAGATTTTGTCTAGGGATGGTGTCATATTGAAAGCAAGGAGGATTTATTCCTTCAACAGGAAGAATTTCCCAAAGGAGATCAAGGGAAGGGAAGGGTTTTCCAGAGATTGAGACCCCGTGAGCGGGGGTGAGAAATGGCCTCAGGGTCTTGCGGGGAGCTCTGAGAGCCATGGGCCACGTGGTGCCTGCGTGCATTAAATGTAGGCGAGTAGCTTGCCCTGGGAGAGGGGTGGTCACCCCAAAGCTCCAGCTAGAGGCCTCTGCCCCAAATTGGAGCCCAGTAGCTCCTACCAGGCCCAGGGTCCTGGAGACTGTAAGATGGGCCCTGGGAATGGAGCTCTAGACAGCAGGCAGATTTCCAGGCAGTGGCTGGGACAGGCTGGGGAAGGCAATGACTGCCCCTGACCATTCAGAATATTTTGCTCTATGTTCCTGTGTGTGTGTGGGTGTGTGAGAGTGTGTGTGTGTGTGTGTGTGTGTGTGTGGTAGTGCAGAGAAGAGCGAGATGAATGGGGTTAGAGTGCTTACCAGATATAACGTCTGCGTGGTAAAGTTCTTGTCACCCTGCCTGGACCTGGCTGACACTCGGTGTACGTAAGAGTGTATACAGAATTCTTGTTAGGGGTGTTTTATGAGACAGTAACTCATACACCCATGTACACTCTGATGCAGCAAAAATATCACACACCCCACATATAAATTCCTTAGTAAACCACACACAGCACATGGAGGTATATACACAGATCCCTCCTGTACTACGTTCTCATACAACCCACCTGTATCACAATCCTCTCCTCCAACAACAAACGCTGGAGATGAGATATGTATATAGACACACACACTATATATATAGGACACACACACACACACACTATATATATATATATATATATATATGTATCTCCACAACTCTCGCACAAACACAGCTAACTTCAGCCATCGCTAAATACCTCTGTAAGAACCAGTCACGTGTCATACACACCACACTTGTAACACATTCTTGAGTAATGCCAGACCCGCTTTGTACAAACCACAGTAAACCACAGTCTCAGTAACCCATGTCAGGATTGCCAGAGAAAATATGGGCTATCCAGTTCAATTTGAATTCCAGATAAAGAACAAGTAATTTTGCAGTATCAGTATGTCCCAAATATTGTATGGGCCATACTTACACTAAAACTAAGTCAGGCCAAATACTGCATGGGAATACTTACACTAAAAAATTATTCTGGGTTTATCTGAAACTGAAATTTAACTGGGTGCCTTGTATTCTTGTTCGCTAAGTCTGGCAACCCTTATATACTTACCACCAGCTGATGTATTATATATTTATTGTAGTTTTGTTTAGTGTGTGTCTTCCCCTACTAGAATGTGCAGCGTTACCAAAGACTACAACAATGGAAGAGTGCCGGATACACAGGAGTAGCTGCTTACTGAATCTTGGTGAATGAATGAATGAACACGCACCATAAATACAAGCCACACCATGTAATGAGGAAAAGTTACATTTCCCAGAATTCCTGAATTGTGAACAGAAAAAATGCACACAAAGGCCACAGACACAGATAGACACGTCTGCACTGTGCTCCCCATGCCAACCCCACACTTACCACAGACTTAACTGATACACATCACTCACTCTTCCCACACACTCACAGTCACCACCGACGCCTACATTACCAACTAGACAGTGAGAGAATAAGTATTGATTGGAATTAAATCCTGGAGGATCCACTGGGAACCACACTCTCAACTGTGTGTATTCACTGCACCTGACACGTGTCACACACTCAGTAAATATTTGTGGACAGAGGACTGATGAACCCACCCTGAGCCTTTCATTCCTCCCTCAGGAATCTCGAAGTCACAAGAGGATCCCCCTCGGCTTGGATCCACTGTGGTGGCCCAAGGCTGCAGCCCAGGGGCAGTGGAGGTCTCCTCTGCCCCTAAATACTTCTTCTGTACTTCTACTCCATGCAAGCTCAGCTACGCTGGTAAGGGTGCGGGGCTCCTCAGGTGAGGGGGTGCTTGGCTGTGAGGCAGGAGGCACACAGATCCCAGGGAGGCTGAGAGGAAATCCAGGGTCATCAGAGGTGATGAGGGCTCTGTGGAGGAGCCTGGGCAGGATGGCTGAGCTGTTCCGAGGGCGTGGATGCCAGCTGAGACTGGGGGTGCGGTGAGAATACTGGTAGTACCATGGTGGGGAAGTCAAGGAGCAGGGGCCGGAAAGGTCTGGGCTTGAGGTGGAGGGAAGAGGGACCAGATTAAGCATCTTCAGAGGAAAATGTAGGCTTTGTCTTTGCCTTTGCTTCCAGAGAAGGACAGAGTTCTGCATCATACACCTCCAGCCTGAGAGCAGGACCATCCAGCTCAGGTCCACACAGCTCACACATACATCTGCCCTCCAGGCACAGCCCTTCTCACAGCACACATAAACCCCAAGCACCACAGCCCCATTCCACAAGAAATGCACCACCGATATTACCAAAATCACACTCCTTGTCATACACGCATCCAGCCGCATCCCTCACATACCACAGCCCTCACCACCATACTCCACACCCCTGTATACAGACACCGCTCCAGTATCACCCCCACGCACATGAAAAGCCCACAGATGACACCAGATACACCGCTCCATCCTACGGCCAACAGACACCAAGCTCTCGACATAGCTACGTCATGCATATGTCCCTCTCTCGTCTACCACACCTGCTCCCTCAGCTTCCGGCACGGCCCATGCATGTTATTATGGTTTTAATTTCCTTTTTCAGCAATGCGGAGATTTCGAGACACTGCCTGGCCTACAGCACCCCTAGCCCAGGTTCAGGAAGAAGGGGAGACCGCTCCCCCATCACACTGTGTCTCCTCCTCACTCTCTTCACCCTGTAAGGACTATCTGCACGCAGACAAAGAGGAAAGGGGCATGAAAATATACTACATGCAGGTACAAGTGAACAAGGGTGTCGCTGTCTCCTGGAAGACAAAGAAACCCTTGGAGTTGCCTGAAAAGCAGCTGACGATAGAAGAAATGACCCTTCCTGAGGATGCGTGCACAGTAGGCACTTGCCCCTCTGATGTGTTCACCGAAAGCCTCCTGTCTGACAGTGAGCCCACTGGGGAGGAGAAAGGGTATGAGGAAATGGCAGAGCCAGGCAGCCCATCAGGGTCACCTGCCGTCGAGGAGACACCCAGGGCCAAGACACCGGACTGGATAGTGACCATGGAGACCGGCTACAGGTGCATGGCCTGCTGCCGGGTCTTCCCCACCTTGGAGATCCTCCAGCAGCACGTGAAGGGCGGCGTCCTGCAGGGCTTCAGCTGCCGTGTCTTTCATCTCAACATGGCCCAGTGGATGGGCAATGTGGAATCCGAGAGCACCCCTGAGGAGGAGGACGAGGAGGAGGAGGAGGAAGAGAAGCAAGAAGAAAAGGAGAATGAGGGAGAGCAGCCCACGGGGGAAGGCCCCAGCCCAAAGAGACCCCGCAGGCAGGGTCTTTTCTCTCCTTTGAGTTCCAAACAGCAACTGAGATTCATGGGACAGAAGATCCTGGAAGACGGTGTGGCCGTCCCTTGGAAGAGGTAAGGCTTGAGGCTGGCAGTCTTCTGAGCCTATGTCACGAGGGCCCAGAGGAGTCTAAGGGAAGGGGCCGCACACATGTGCTGGTTTACCTAATGGCTCTGCAGTTGCATCAAATGGGACACACCCAGCACTAAGAAAGGCATTGACCTCTGTTGACGTAAACAAGAAGGTGGAGCCTTTTCCTAGGAGTTTTCTCAGGGTCTGCAGGATGGACCTCAACTCTTAGAGGACGTACTGCCAGCAGCTCCTTCTCGGCAGAGAGAGCCAGGAGTGGTCTCAAGAGAGGACAGGGGCCCTTGCAGGACCAGAACTTTGAGGTCTGAGAGCCTTGGGCCTGAGCTGAGTTCTCACCCTGATCACTGTACCTAGCCTTCTGTGACAAAGGGGAATATGAAAGAGAGTCACGTGGAAATGAGGTCCCCCGAGATATGGAAATGTTCCAGAACCTTCGTTGCGTGGTAGTTGATCTGGAGCCAAGCTCACTGCGGTGTGTGTGGCTCTGAGCATTAAGGCAATGCTGGAGGGTAACCCTGACCAGCAGAGCTTGGAGTGCTTCTTGTCTCTTCCTGTTCTACCTCATTTGTTTTATCCCTTCCAGGGAGAAGAAAGGACCCTCGGGAGAGTAGCAGACAGAATGCCGTGGTCTGAAGGAGGATGAAGGGACCGGCACTCAGTCTAACATCATATGACAATAGAAGCGTCCTATGCAATAAAGGGCATTTTCCAAACCTTTCCTGGAGCTTTTATTTAATGACATTTTTCTATCTATGCATCTATCTGTCATCTACATCTGTATCTTTCAAGGTTTGTGAACAAGCTTTCACATAAGCACTAGAGACGTCCGCCAGCATTTTCCAGAAGAGGCCTGCAAATTGCTGGGGACTCCTCACAAATAGGGAACGGCCACAACCCCTGCCACACAGACTATGCGCGTGGCCCTCCTGACGTACTCCCACTCTCTCTCTGAATTTCCCAACGTCTGAGATGAGGGTGCTGGCTGGAGGCAATGATCACGTGCAGGCTGAATCTTCTCCAGATTCTGATTCTCTTCCTGGGCATATCGTCCTCAAGCACAGTCTCCATGTCCCTGGCCACACTGATCTCTCTCCTTCAGTCCTTCCCTCCCTCCCTCTCCTGCCTCCCAGTGCAGAGAATACTTTTTTGCATTTGAGACGACATTTATTTTTGGTTCACAGAATTCTCACCTGTTCTACTGTGGCCTCCATTGTGAACATTCCAAAGCTGAGACTTTTCTGTTTTTCTCCCTCATTTCTGCTGAGTCTTTACCTTCCTAATGCAATGAACTCAGAGTGCCTAGCTGACTGGATGGGGAAAAAGATCCAGGGAGCAAAGAGAAATAATAAAAGAATATATCAGTTAATTTTTCATAGTGTTATCCAACTACATATTTTTAAAATTTTGGAATAATATTAGGAATCTTCTCTTCATAAAAAACTGAATTATCGGGCTTCCCTGGTGGAGCAGTGGTTAAGAATATGCCTGCGAATGCAGGGGACATGGGTTCGAGCCCTGTTCTGGGAAGATCCCACGTGCCACGGAGTAACTAAGCCCGCGCACCACAACTACTGAGCCTGCACTCTAGAGCCCGTGCCACATCTACCAAGCCCACGTGCCACAACTACGGAAGCCTGCGTGCCTAGAGCCCATGCTCCGCAACAAGAGAAGCCACTGCAATGAGAAGCCCGTGCACCAGAGCCAAGAGGAGCCCCCGCTCACTGCAACTAGAGAACACCCGCTAGCAGCAACAAAGACCCAATGCAGCCCCAAATAAATTAATTAATTTTTAAAAATTGAATTAGTTTCAAGGGTACAATGTATAAAAGTACAATAAAAGCCCCCCTTCATAACCCCCCAACCCCACTCTCAAGATGGAATCGATATGCTGTGATACAATTTATAGTCGTAGTAGTCCTCCTCCTCCCACCACATCCGAAATCCTCTGAGCCAGGTGCAGCAGCTTCCTTTCACAATGCTAGGACCCGCCACAAGACACATGATAATCCCTTTGGACATTTCAAGGAGCGGCACCAAGGGAACAGTACCGGGGAAATGCCACTGACAGCTCAGAATATCCATGGCATTTCTAGAGCCTCGGCACTGCTCTCGCTCTGGGAATGAAGGTCCAAAAAGCACATCGGAGAATGTTCATAGTTGTAAACAAGCTCCACCTTTGAAACACAATCTACATAGAACCACATATACAAGCCTGCACGATGGATGAAGCCAAGGTCTCCTCCATGATTTCCCTTCTGACCACCTTATTGTCTCCTCAACCATAAAAGGTGAACTTGAAACTCAGGACCTTGCCTTGTCACCAGAAACATCCAAGCTTGGATCAGTCTTTCTAAGACCAGATACTTGCTCTCTGAACTATTAGAGACTTGTCACATACACACAGGTAGAACAGGATTATTTCTATCTACCTGGGGACTTGGAGTCTTTCACATTGCTCCTGTTAAAACTCTCACAACAGCAAAACTTTACCTACAAAGGGTTCAAGCTATGACACTCCCAACTTCCACAAACCTCCTCAGCTCTTGTGAGTCACATGCAGCCAATTCCAGGAATTGGAAACATGGTTGTGAGGATGAAACTGACTTTGGGGCTCCCCTTGGATATGGTCTTCCAGACTTACCAAAAGGCCATTAAGAGGAAGGTTTACCCCACCTCAGGGAAACCCGAGGCAGTACTTGCAGTCAAGGGCTGGCCCTGGCTTCTGAGCTACATCCAAAAAGAACTTCATACTGTACCTGTATCTGCTGAAGCCATTTCTGACTGTCCGAGAGCCAGCATGTACCCCTCCTCAACTGCCTCCATTGTGGATCATCAGTAGGGCTGTCAGATTTAGTACATAAATATACAGGATACCCAGTTAAACTTGAACTTCACATGAATAATAAGTCATTATTTTTAGTATAAGTATAATCTATGAACGATTGGGGGCATACTTATCTTCAAAATGTACTCGTTGTTTTTCAAACATTCATATTTAACTAAACAGCCTATAATTTATCTGTCAACCCTACTCAGCAGAAATGATGGAGGCTCATAGAGATCCAGGAGACGCCTCAGCGCCTCCTCAGCTTTTATTTCTACGTCCTGGACAGCGAGCACGAACCTTCCACTCCGTCATTGGCTAGAATGGAGGATATTCTCTGTTTTAGAGCTTTTTTTACTTGTCATTGTTATTATCTTCCTTATTTTAAAGAGATGTTTATTTTTTCCCAAACTTAATAGCTCATCCAAAAGTATTTCAAAGTTCATTAGACAAGAGAAAAACAACATGGTTCTGAAAAGTGAAGGAAACCGCCTGGTGTTTAGTAAAGAAGTAGTAGGGAGATTGAAAAAGCCAAACTTAATAAGCAGATCTCTCCAAGGGTATTTTCAGAGCTTGATACCCTCCCACACCCTGAAAATATCATTACATCAAGAATGTAGAACTGCTAACCAAATGTAAGG
Organism: Mesoplodon mirus; assembly: GCF_964341445.2. Taxonomy (NCBI): domain Eukaryota; kingdom Metazoa; phylum Chordata; class Mammalia; order Artiodactyla; family Ziphiidae; genus Mesoplodon; species Mesoplodon mirus. The sequence goes on along the minus strand of NW_028295578.1, from coordinate 150,353 downwards.
CTCCCATATGATTCTATCAAACTGAGGATGCTTCTTTACTAAGCAGTGAGCACACTTGCTGCCCCAGGGACCTTGGCAGTTGCAACGTAGGGCTCTTCCCTTTGGGATGGAAACAGCAAGTTTTCCTGTGGTCTACACGCTGGCCCCCAAAATACTACACTCCCAATACTTGTCAACTTTAAGTATTTTCCTACATATCTCCATTTTTCTGTTACTATTTGGACTACATCCTAGACTTGACACTACATAAATTGCATTCAAGAAGCTATTTTTAAAAGTTGGTAGGAAACCTTAAATCTATGGCTTGCAGTCCCTGGCTTACTTTCATCCAGGTGCGTAAGGGTTTTCAAAAGTAGTCAGGTTAGTTACCCCGTATCACAGCCCCACGCTTGTGTCACAGATATAAAAATGGAACATGATATTTAAGGTTTTAGTTGCCAAATCATCAAGCCTCCCAGACAGAGGCAATAGAGCAAAATGATTACAGAGGCATGGATTTTGATTTGCTCCAGCGTCTTGGGCAAGTCACTTGGCCTCTATTTATTTGTACTTATCTGCACTTATCTGTCACTTGGGGGTCATAATTGTACCTGGTCCATGGGTACGCTGTACAAATGATCTGTAAAGTAGTTACAAGAAACCGACACAGAGTAAGCACTCCACAGACATTGGCTATTAGCTATTGGAAATAGTTCTCCGTGAAACAGATGACTTTATCAGTGGATGACTCGGTGGGAGACAGTGAATCACAGAATCACAGCATGTTGAAAGTGACCTAGTTCACACTCTTATGTGAAAAAAAAGAAAAGTGTGCATGGGTAGAAAATGTCTGAAACTTTACCTAACAAATAGGTCATCATGATAGCACTGAGGATTTGAATAAATCAGGAAAGGAGGAAAGAAAAACTTGAGTGTAATTCAATTTCTCTATCATTTGTTTCTACACTGAGACACTGAATACACTGGAAGTGCAATTTTTTTTAATGTGGCGGGATAAAGGTTTTCAAGTTTTCCTGATCCATCCGTATTATTATCTCAGAATTGCTGGCAGTTCTTGCCATCTTCGGATCTACACCCATGTGAGTCAGTGGGCCATTCTGGACGGAGGAGATAATAGAGCAGAAGTGAAGTGAGAGGAAAGGAGAGAAAAGATATTCTCTTTTCTCTTCAAAGAGGAAAGGTCTTTGGAATGGGAACAACTCACAACCAAACTTTGGGGAAAGGATGTGATGGAAAATGAGACAAACATCCTACCCCTGTGATGAGAAGGATTCCCTGGGCTCGATGGAGGGAGGTCACAGGTGGCTGGACAAGGAAACCAACTAGGGAGAAACACACACAAGTGCAGGGCAAACACCCTGAGGCCACTCAGCCTGACTCCATGCAAACATGTGTCCAGCAGACAGCCCTTCACCTGTGGCTCCCCAGCAAGACAGGTAACTCGGGGGTGCCAACTCATTCTGAGTACATTATGCCTGGCCATTCATAAACCGCTGTCTAACGTGTGAGGAATAAACTCTCAATGTTTATGAGGAAACTGGGGAAGGAGATTGAAAGGTTACTTAAACGGAAAAAAAAGAAGTTCAGGAAGGCAGGATGGTAGAGAGACAAGAAAAAGACCTTAAAAGATAGAAAGGATTTGCCAAAGAAGAGAAAGAAAAAGAAATGATTCCAAATGGGTTAACCTGCAGCTAGGAAGTTAAGGAAGATTATTGATGGGTGAAGACTATGGAATAAAGTGAATAAAATTTCTCAGAAGTTGCTGAGACTATGGTAAGAAGCATGATTATCAAATTATGAATTGGCTGCAATGGCATTCTAGGGGGACACTAGGAAGGGGAAGCAAATGTTCCTGAGATGACAGTAGCAGGTGGAAAGTTGTTTCAGGGGAAGATCAGTCTTGCAGAGGGTGTATCAGAGGAGGGCAAGTGTGAGCAAGCAAGGAAATACTAAGTGTATACGGTTCCTTCACTGAGTGCACCCAGCCCCGTGGTCAGCCTTGAGAACAAGCAGGACTTCAGGTACTGGAGCTACATTTCAGTCATCAAGACTTGAGAAGACACCCTTAACTCAGGTCTTCTCTTCAAACTCCATCTTTCCTTCTTGACCTTCATTTGGCCTCTTCCCTTACCCTCCAGCTGTGGACTGAGGCCACAGAGCAAGATGGGTCACTAGTGTCCTCCATCCCCTGGCGACTGTGGTTCACATCAGTGGAGTACCAAAGGCAATAACCAAGTAACAGACACAAGAGTGTATGAAGAAGAAGAGATTCTGATAAGGCTTTCTGTGACAGTGTGGGCCAAGTCGGCTCTATATGGCTGGTATCACGTGAATTATGAGCAGCCTTAGGGGAGAAGTCCTCAGAAGGCAGAGCCTGGCTCTCGAGAGGCTCTGCGTGCTCACAGCCCACTCTAAGACCTCAGTTACAGCTTCGGCCCCCAATATCCCTCCCTCTGCCTGCTCACAGTTTTTGAAGTCTTCTTTCCTCCACATTTCTCTTGAGAGGTGGAGGAGGAAGATGAGCTTCAGGCCAGCTCAGACTCCCCTGGGATCCCAGCAGGATGCCTATCATTAACCTCCCACCTTCTAGGAAGCTCCTAAGATCTTCACATTTGGGGCAGTTCTCATTTCAGCTGTGCTTCAAATTGCTGGCTGGAGACGGCCTGTTGGAAGGTGGCTAAAAGCAAGTAGCAATCCTTCGGGCAGCCTGGCCCTTCTCGACTGTCAGACATCTTCAGGGATATTCTAGGAAATATTGTTTGTTCTAGAGAAGGGAGGGAAACAATCCAATTGTCCAATAATGCTTGAATGGAAAATAAATGATGCTATATGCATGTGATCACATAATATCAAACAGTCAAAAATCAAAGACCTAGATCTATATGGATTCACGTGGATAAATCTTGAAAACATAATATTGATTGAAAGAAAATAAGATAAAGAACGTTAGATTGTGATAACAGATGTGTAAGTATTTAAATATTTAAATCAATTCAACATATTGCTTCTATATATATAGATGTAAGAAAATAAACTTTATCCAAAGAACACATTATTTACATTTAATATGCTCATTTATCTAGGAGACCCAAAAGATCCCACAGATAAACTAGCAGGAACTAATAACACGGTTCAACAAGGCACACACATACAAGATCAATAAATTTAAAAAAATAAAAAATAAAAAAAAATAAATTTTAAAAATCAATCAGGCTCCTCTACAGTGGCGATAACAAATTAGAAACTGTAAAAGAAAATAAGAAAAAAAGAAGATCTAAAAATTGTCACAAGAGCCATATAAATTATTTAGAGCTAAGCATACGTAGAAGGCAATATAACTAACAAACTGAGTACGAAAGACTGTTGTTACTTAATGAGAACAGACCCTCTTCTTAAGGAGCAGATCAGTAAGTGAGAGTGAATCAAAGAAACACAGCATTTGAAAAGTCAGCTAGTCCAAGCCTCTTGATCGCACTTACAGAAGCTGAAGCCCAGATAGGTTGAGTTACTTGCTAAAGGGCCCAATGTCCTGACTCAAGGACTAGCATTTTTCACTCAGTCCAAGACACAATCAAATGCAGTAACTTGGAAAGAGATGGGGAAAAAATGAAGAAATCAATTATATAGTTCCTCATCTTTAAGTACAGAAATAGCTGTGACAAAATTACACGTATTGAGGGAAAATTGAAGTGCAGAGTTTAAAATGTCAATAATCCACAGGGAAACTGGAGACCATTTAAAATATTCATATTAAATCTCTCTAGAAAAGACATTAAAAGATCTCCAATCAAAATGTGAATTTTATAATAGACATGGTATGATACAATTTATAATAGGTATGGTATGAACCTTTCCCTTTCACGGGAAAGCTTCGGCTGGGAAAAAGGAATTGTTCTTGAAAATGGGGCCTGTGCTACTGCAGACACTGTGCTCAACCTAGGTCCACCGAATGCTCTGATGTCATCACTGAGGTCACAGAATTCCGCTGTGCGCCTGGCAACCTTGCAAACATAACAGCCCTGGTGAGCACTAGGCACTACTGTTGGTTCACCAAGTGGTACAAGTTTTTCAGCCATTTAGGAGACTTGACTATTTTTGTTTGTATTGAATCATTTCAACGGATTGCCCAAGAGCCAAGAAGGGCCAACCTGTAGGGAAGAGGAGGAGTTGGACATCTCTTGAGGCATCTTCTAAGGGAGACTTCTAGTTGGTATGATGGAACGGCGACAAAAGAGGAAACATCTGGAAAATGAAGAGTCCCAGGAAACTGCCGAGAACGGAGGAGGTATGTGGGGTCAACTTGGCTGGGCACATGGGTTTCTGCCAAACTGAAGCTTCTCTAGGAAGCGGGGGACTGAGAACGTGTCACCTGTGAAGCAGGGAGCGAGAGACCTAGTCTCACTGATGCTGCCGTATCTATCTGGAGGGCCCCTGTGTTGTGAGACGGCACAGAACGGCCAGATGCCCCCTGGGAGATGGGAGGTCAGCTCCGCTGGTCTGAGGACTCTCTCCTGGGGCAGCCGGGCCCGGAGCTTTGTCGGACTCACAGCAGGCTGCATCCTGCTTGCACAGACCTAGAGGTGCAGCTTTTCTCAGTCCCCGATTTCTCTCTTATTCTCTTGGATCTTTCCCTGGGGTCATGAGGTGGGGGATGTGAAGGATGCAAGGATGCTGAGAGAGACCCATGAGTTACTTGGCCTCTTTTACCAAAGTGGAAAGGGAAGCCCCATGAGTTGAAGGCCCTGTTGAAAAATATCTTGACAAGTGGAATGCACTTTGAAAGAAGATTTTGTCTAGGGATGGTGTCATATTGAAAGCAAGGAGGATTTATTCCTTCAACAGGAAGAATTTCCCAAAGGAGATCAAGGGAAGGGAAGGGTTTTCCAGAGATTGAAACCCCGTGAGCGGGGGTGAGAAATGGCCTCAGGGTCTTGCCGGGAGCTCTGAGAGCCACGGGCCACGTGGTGCCTGCGTGCATTAAATGTAGGCGAGTAGCTTGCCCTGGGAGAGGGGTGGTCACCCCAAAGCTCCAGCTAGAGGCCTCTGCCCCAGATTGGAGCCCAGTAGCTCCTACCAGGCCCAGGGCCCTGGAGACTGTAAGATGGGCCCTGGGAATGGAGCTCTAGACAGCAGGCAGATTTCCAGGCAGTGGCTGGGACAGGCTGGGGAAGGCAATGACTGCCCCTGACCATTCAGAATATTTTGCTCTATGTTCCTGTGTGTGTGTGGGTGTGTGAGAGTGTGTGTGTGTGTGTGTGTGTGTGTGGTAGTGCAGAGAAGAGCGAGATGAATGGGGTTAGAGTGCTTACCAGATATAACGTCTGCGTGGTAAAGTTCTTGTCACCCTGCCTGGACCTGGCTGACACTCGGTGTACGTAAGAGTGTATACAGAATTCTTGTTAGGGGTGTTTTATGAGACAGTAACTCATACACCCATGTACACTCTGATGCAGCAAAAATATCACACACCCCACATATAACTTCCTTAGTAAACCACACACAGCACATGGAGGTATATACACAGATCCCTCCTGTACTACGTTCTCATACAACCCACCTGTATCACAATCCTCTCCTCCAACACCAAACGCTGGAGATGAGATATGTATATAGACACACACACTATATATATAGGACACACACACACACACACTATATATATATATATATATATATATATATGTATCTCCACAACTCTCGCACAAACACAGCTAACTTCAGCCATCGCTAAATACCTCTGTAAGAACCAGTCACGTGTCATACACACCACACTTGTAACACATTCTTGAGTAATGCCAGACCCGCTTTGTACAAACCACAGTAAACCACAGTCTCAGTAACCCATGTCAGGATTGCCAGAGAAAATATGGGCTATCCAGTTCAATTTGAATTCCAGATAAAGAACAAGTAATTTTGCAGTATCAGTATGTCCCAAATATTGTATGGGCCATACTTACACTAAAACTAAGTCAGGCCAAATACTGCATGGGAATACTTACACTAAAAAATTATTCTGGGTTTATCTGAAACTGAAATTTAACTGGGTGCCTTGTATTCTTGTTCGCTAAGTCTGGCAACCCTTATATACTTACCACCAGCTGATGTATTATATATTTATTGTAGTTTTGTTTAGTGTGTGTCTTCCCCTACTAGAATGTGCAGCGTTACCAAAGACTACAACAATGGAAGAGTGCCGGATACACAGGAGTAGCTGCTTACTGAATCTTGGTGAATGAATGAATGAACACGCACCATAAATACAAGCCACACCATGTAATGAGGAAAAGTTACATTTCCCAGAATTCCTGAATTGTGAACAGAAAAAATGCACACAAAGGCCACAGACACAGATAGACACGTCTGCACTGTGCTCCCCATGCCAACCCCACACTTACCACAGACTTAACTGATACACATCACTCACTCTTCCCACACACTCACAGTCACCACCGAGGCCTACATTACCAACTAGACAGTGAGAGAATAAGTATTGATTGGAATTAAATCCTGGAGGATCCACTGGGAACCACACTCTCAACTGTGTGTATTCACTGCACCTGACACGTGTCACACACTCAGTAAATATTTGTGGACAGAGGACTGATGAACCCACCCTGAGCCTTTCATTCCTCCCTCAGGAATCTCGAAGTCACAAGAGGATCCCCCTCGGCTTGGATCCACTGTGGTGGCCCAAGGCTGCAGCCCAGGGGCAGTGGAGGTCTCCTCTGCCCCTAAATACTTCTTCTGTACTTCTACTCCGTGCAAGCTCAGCTACGCTGGTAAGGGTGCGGGGCTCCTCAGGTGAGGGGGTGCTTGGCTGTGAGGCAGGTGGCACACAGATCCCAGGGAGGCTGAGAGGAAATCCAGGGTCATCAGAGGTGATGAGGGCTCTGTGGAGGAGCCTGGGCAGGATGGCTGAGCTGTTCCGAGGGCGTGGATGCCAGCTGAGACTGGGGGTGCGGTGAGAATACTGGTAGTACCATGGTGGGGAAGTCAAGGAGCAGGGGCCGGAAAGGTCTGGGCTTGAGGTGGAGGGAAGAGGGACCAGATTAAGCATCTTCAGAGGAAAATGTAGGCTTTGTCTTTGCCTTTGCTTCCAGAGAAGGACAGAGTTCTGCATCATACACCTCCAGCCTGAGAGCAGGACCATCCAGCTCAGGTCCACACAGCTCACACATACATCTGCCCTCCAGGCACAGCCCTTCTCATAGCACACATAAACCCCAAGCACCACAGCCCCATTCCACAAGAAATGCACCACCGATATTACCAAAATCACACTCCTTGTCATACACGCATCCAGCCGCATCTCTCACATACCACAGCCCTCACCACCATACTCCACACCCCTGTATACAGACACCGCTCCAGTATCCCCCCCACGCACATGAAAAGCCCACAGATGACACCAGATACACCGCTCCATCCTACGGCCAACAGACACCAAGCTCTCGACATAGCTACGTCATGCATATGTCCCTCTCTCGTCTACCACACCTGCTCCCTCAGCTTCCGGCACGGCCCATGCATGTTATTATGGTTTTAATTTCCTTTTTCAGCAATGCGGAGATTTCGAGACACTGCCTGGCCTACAGCACCCCTAGCCCAGGTTCAGGAAGAAGGGGAGACCACTCCCCCATCACACTGTGTCTCCTCCTCACTCTCTTCACCCTGTAAGGACTATCTGCACGCAGACAAAGAGGAAAGGGGCATGAAAATATACTACATGCAGGTACAAGTGAACAAGGGTGTCGCTGTCTCCTGGAAGACAAAGAAACCCTTGGAGTTGCCTGAAAAGCAGCTGAGGATAGAAGAAGTGACCCTTCCTGAGGATGTGTGCGCAGTAGCCACTGACCCCTCTTCTGATGTGTCCACCGAAAGCCTCCTGTCTGACAGTGAGCCCACTGGGGAGGAGAAAGGGTATGAGGAAATGGCAGAGCCAGGCAGCCCATCAGGGTCACCTGCCGTCGAGGAGACACCCAGGGCCAAGACACCGGACTGGATAGTGACCATGGAGACCGGCTACAGGTGCATGGCCTGCTGCCGGGTCTTCCCCACCTTGGAGATCCTCCAGCAGCACGTGACGGGCGGCGTCCTGCAGGGCTTCAGCTGCCGTGTCTTTCATCTCAACATGGCCCAGTGGATGGGCAATGTGGAATCCGAGAGCACCCCTGAGGAGGAGGACGAGGAGGAGGAGGAGGAAGAGAAGCAAGAAGAAAAGGAGAATGAGGGAGAGCAGCCCACGGGGGAAGGCCCCAGCCCAAAGAGACCCCGCAGGCAGGGTCTTTTCTCTCCTTTGAGTTCCAAACAGCAACTGAGATTCATGGGACAGAAGATCCTGGAAGACGGTGTGGCCGTCCCTTGGAAGAGGTAAGGCTTGAGGCTGGCAGTCTTCTGAGCCTATGTCACGAGGGCCCAGAGGAGTCTAAGGGAAGGGGCCGCACACATGTGCTGGTTTACCTAATGGCTCTGCAGTTGCATCAAATGGGACACACCCAGCACTAAGAAAGGCATTGACCTCTGTTGACGTAAACAAGAAGGTGGAGCCTTTTCCTAGGAGTTTTCTCAGGGTCTGCAGGATGGACCTCAACTCTTAGAGGACGTACTGCCAGCAGCTCCTTCTCGGCAGAGAGAGCCAGGAGTGGTCTCAAGAGAGGACAGGGGCCCTTGCAGGACCAGAACTTTGAGGTCTGAGAGCCTTGGGCCTGAGCCGAGATCTCACCCGGACCACTGGACCTAGCCTTCTGTGACAAAGGGGAATATGAAAGAGAGTCACGTGGAAATGAGGATCCCCGAGATATGGAAATGTTCCAGAACCTTCGTTGCGTGGTAGTTGATCTGGAGCCAAGCTCACTGTGGTGTGTGTGGCTCTGAGCATTAAGGCAATGCTGGAGGGTAACCCTGACCAGCAGAGCTTGGAGTGCTTCTTGTCTCTTCCTGATCTACCTCATTTGTTTTATCCCTTCCAGGGAGAAGAAAGGACCCTCGGGAGAGTAGCAGACAGAATGCCGTGGTCTGAAGGAGGATGAAGGGACCGGCACTCAGTCTAACATCATATGACAATAGAAGCGTCCTATGCAATAAAGGGCATTTTCCAAACCTTTCCTGGAGCTTTTATTTAATGACATTTTTCTATCTATGCATCTATCTGTCATCTACATCTGTATCTTTCAAGGTTTGTGAACAAGCTTTCACATAAGCACTAGAGACGTCCGCCAGCATTTTCCAGAAGAGGCCTGCAAATTGCTGGGGACTCCTCACAAATAGGGAACGGCCACAACCCCTGCCACACAGACTATGCGCGTGGCCCTCCTGACGTACTCCCACTCTCTCTCTGAATTTCCCAACGTCTGAGATGAGGGTGCTGGCTGGAGGCAATGATCACGTGCAGGCTGAATCTTCTCCAGATTCTGATTCTCTTCCTGGGCATATCGTCCTCAAGCACAGTCTCCATGTCCCTGGCCACACTGATATCTCTCCTTCAGTCCTTCCCTCCCTCCCTCTCCTGCCTCCCAGTGCAGAGAATACTTTTTTGCATTTGAGACGACATTTATTTTTGGTTCACAGAATTCTCACCTGTTCTACTGTGGCCTCCGTTGTGAACATTCCAAAGCTGAGACTTTTCTGTTTTTCTCCCTCATTTCTGCTGAGTCTTTACCTTCCTAATGCAGTGAACTCACAGTGCCTAGCTGACTGGATGGGGAAAAAAATCCAGGGAGCAAAGAGAAATAATAAAAGAATATATCAGTTAATTTTTCATAGTGTTATCCAACTACATATTTTTAAAATTTTGGAATAATATTAGGAATCTTCTCTTTATAAAAAACTGAATTATCGGGCTTCCCTGGTGGAGCAGTGGTTAAGAATATGCCTGCGAATGCAGGGGTCATGGGTTCGAGCCCTGGTCTGGGAAGATCCCACGTGCCACGGAGTAACTAAGCCCGCGGGCCACAACTACTGAGCCTGCGCTCTAGAGCCCGTGTGCCACATCAACCGAGCCCACGTGCCACAACTACGGAAGCCTGCGTGCCTAGAGACCATGCTCCGCAACAAGAGAAGCCACTGCAATGAGAAGCCCGTGCACCACAGCCAAGAGGAGCCCCCGCTCACTGCAACTAGAGAACGCCCGCTAGCAGCAACAAAGACCCAATGCAGCCCCAAATAAATTAATTAATTTTTAAAAATTGAATTAGTTTCAAGGGTACAATGTATAAAAGTACAATAAAAGCCCCCCTTCATAACCCCCCAACCCCACTCTCAAGATGGAATCGATATGCTGTGATACAATTTATAGTCGTAGTACTACTCCTCCTCCCACCACATCCGAAATCCTCTGAGCCATGTGCAGCAGCTTCCTTTCACAATGCTAGGACCCGCCACAAGACACATGATAATCCCTTTGGACATTTCAAGGAGCGGCACCAAGGGAACAGTACCGGGGAAATGCCACTGACAGCTCAGAATATCCATGGCATTTCTAGAGCCTCGGCACTGCTCTCGCTCTGGGAATGAAGGTCCAAAAAGCACATCGGAGAATGTTCATAGTTGTAAACAAGCTCCACCTTTGAAACACAATCTACATAGAACCACATATACAAGCCTGCACGATGGATGAAGCCAAGGTCTCCTCCATGATTTCCCTTCTGACCACCTTATTGTCTCCTCAACCATAAAAGGTGAACTTGAAACTCAGGACCTTGCCTTGTCACCAGAAACATCCAAGCTTGGATCAGTCTTTCTAAGACCAGATACTTGCTCTCTGAACTATTAGAGACTTGTCACATACACACAGGTAGAACAGGATTATTTCTATCTACCTGGGGACTTGGAGTCTTTCACATTGCTCCTGTTAAAACTCTCACAACAGCAAAACTTTACCTACAAAGGGTTCAAGCTATGCCACTCCCAACTTCCACAAACCTCCTCAGCTCTTGTGAGTCACATGCAGCCAATTCCAGGAATTGGAAACATGGTTGTGAGGATGAAACTGACTTTGGGTCTCCCCTTGGATATGGTCTTCCAGACTTACCAAAAGGCCATTAAGAGGAAGGTTTACCCCACCTCAGGGAAACCCGAGGCAGTACTTGCAGTCAAGGGCTGGCCATGGCTTCTGAGCTACATCCAAAAAGAACTTCATACTGTACCTGGATCTGCTGAAGCCATTTCTGACTGTCCGAGAGCCAGCATGTACCCCTCCTCAACTGCCTCCATTGTGGATCATCAGTAGGGCTGTCAGATTTAGTACATAAATATACAGGATACCCAGTTAAACTTGAACTTCACATGAATAATAAGTCATTATTTTTAGTATAAGTATAATCTATGAACGATTGGGGGCATACTTATCTTCAAAATGTACTCGTTGTTTTTCAAACATTCATATTTAACTAAACAGCCTATAATTTATCTGTCAACCCTACTCAGCAGAAATGATGGAGGCTCATAGAGATCCAGGAGACGCCTCAGCGCCTCCTCAGCTTTTATTTCTACGTCCTGGACAGCGAGCACGAACCTTCCACTCCGTCATTGGCTAGAATGGAGGATATTCTCTGTTTTAGAGCTTTTTTTACTTGTCATTGTTATTATCTTCCTTATTTTAAAGAGATGTTTATTTTTTCCCAAACTTAATAGCTCATCCAAAAGTATTTCAAAGTTCATTAGACAAGAGAAAAACAACATGGTTCTGAAAAGTGAAGGAAACCGCCTGGTGTTTAGTAAAGAAGTAGTAGGGAGATTGAAAAAGCCAAACTTAATAAGCAGATCTCTCCAAGGGTATTTTCAGAGCTTGATACCCTCCCACACCCTGAAAATATCATTACATCAAGAATGTAGAACTGCTAACCAAATGTAAGGCTCCCATATGATTCTATCAAACTGAGGATGCTTCTTTACTAAGCAGTGAGCACACTTGCTGCCCCAGGGACCTTGGCAGTTGCAACGTAGGGCTCTTCCCTTTGGGATGGAAACAGCAAGTTTTCCTGTGGTCTACACGCTGGCCCCCAAAATACTACACTCCCAATACTTGTCAACTTTAAGTATTTTCCTACATATCTCCATTTTTCTGTTACTATTTGGACTACATCCTAGACTTGACACTACATAAATTGCATTCAAGAAGCTATTTTTAAAAGTTGGTAGGAAACCTTAAATCTATGGCTTGCAGTCCCTGGCTTACTTTCATCCAGGTGCGTAAGGGTTTTCAAAAGTAGTCAGGTTAGTTACCCCGTATCACAGCCCCACGCTTGTGTCACAGATATAAAAATGGAACATGATATTTAAGGTTTTAGTTGCCAAATCATCAAGCCTCCCAGACAGAGGCAATAGAGCAAAATGATTACAGAGGCATGGATTTTGATTTGCTCCAGCGTCTTGGGCAAGTCACTTGGCCTCTATTTATTTGTACTTATCTGCACTTATCTGTCACTTGGGGGTCATAATTGTACCTGGTCCATGGGTACGCTGTACAAATGATCTGTAAAGTAGTTACAAGAAACCGACACAGAGTAAGCACTCCACAGACATTGGCTATTAGCTATTGGAAATAGTTCTCCGTGAAACAGATGACTTTATCAGTGGATGACTCGGTGGGAGACAGTGAATCACAGAATCACAGCATGTTGAAAGTGACCTAGTTCACACTCTTATGTGAAAAAAAAGAAAAGTGTGCATGGGTAGAAAATGTCTGAAACTTTACCTAACAAATAGTTCATCATGATAGCACTGAGGATTTGAATAAATCAGGAAAGGAGGAAAGAAAAACTTGAGTGTAATTCAATATCTCTATCATTTGTTTCTACACTGAGACACTGAATACACTGGAAGTGCAATTTTTTTTAATGTGGCGGGATAAAGGTTTTCAAGTTTTCCTGATCCATCCGTATTATTATCTCAGAATTGCTGGCAGTTCTTGCCATCTTCGGATCTACACCCATGTGAGTCAGTGGGCCATTCTGGACGGAGGAGATAATAGAGCAGAAGTGAAGTGAGAGGAAAGGAGAGAAAAGATATTCTCTTTTCTCTTCAAAGAGGAAAGGTCTTTGGAATGGGAACAACTCACAACCAAACTTTGGGGAAAGGATGTGATGGAAAATGAGACAAACATCCTACCCCTGTGATGAGAAGGATTCCCTGGGCTGGATGGAGGGAGGTCACAGGTGGCTGGACAAGGAAACCAACTAGGGAGAAACACACACAAGTGCAGGGCAAACACCCTGAGGCCACTCAGCCTGACTCCATGCAAACATGTGTCCAGCAGACAGCCCTTCACCTGTGGCTCCCCAGCAAGACAGGTAACTCGGGGGTGCCAACTCATTCTGAGTACATTATGCCTGGCCATTCATAAACCGCTGTCTAACGTGTGAGGAATAAACTCTCAATGTTTATGAGGAAACTGGGGAAGGAGATTGAAAGGTTACTTAAACGGAAAAAAAAGAAGTTCAGGAAGGCAGGATGGTAGAGAGACAAGAAAAAGACCTTAAAAGATAGAAAGGATTTGCCAAAGAAGAGAAAGAAAAAGAAATGATTCCAAATGGGTTAACCTGCAGCTAGGAAGTTAAGGAAGATTATTGATGGGTGAAGACTATGGAATAAAGTGAATAAAATTTCTCAGAAGTTGCTGAGACTATGGTAAGAAGCATGATTATCAAATTATGAATTGGCTGCAATGGCATTCTAGGGGGACACTAGGAAGGGGAAGCAAATGTTCCTGAGATGACAGTAGCAGGTGGAAAGTTGTTTCAGGGGAAGATCAGTCTTGCAGAGGGTGTATCAGAGGAGGGCAAGTGTGAGCAAGCAAGGAAATACTAAGTGTATACGGTTCCTTCACTGAGTGCACCCAGCCCCGTGGTCAGCCTTGAGAACAAGCAGGACTTCAGGTACTGGAGCTACATTTCAGTCATCAAGACTTGAGAAGACACCCTTAACTCAGGTCTTCTCTTCAAACTCCATCTTTCCTTCTTGACCTTCATTTGGCCTCTTCCCTTACCCTCCAGCTGTGGACTGAGGCCACAGAGCAAGATGGGTCACTAGTGTCCTCCATCCCCTGGCGACTGTGGTTCACATCAGTGGAGTACCAAAGGCAATAACCAAGTAACAGACACAAGAGTGTATGAAGAAGAAGAGATTCTGATAAGGCTTTCTGTGACAGTGTGGGCCAAGTCGGCTCTATATGGCTGGTATCACGTGAATTATGAGCAGCCTTAGGGGAGAAGTCCTCAGAAGGCAGAGCCTGGCTCTCGAGAGGCTCTGCGTGCTCACAGCCCACTCTAAGACCTCAGTTACAGCTTCGGCCCCCAATATCCCTCCCTCTGCCTGCTCACAGTTTTTGAAGTCTTCTTTCCTCCACATTTCTCTTGAGAGGTGGAGGAGGAAGATGAGCTTCAGGCCAGCTCAGACTCCCCTGGGATCCCAGCAGGATGCCTATCATTAACCTCCCACCTTCTAGGAAGCTCCTAAGATCTTCACATTTGGGGCAGTTCTCATTTCAGCTGTGCTTCAAATTGCTGGCTGGAGACGGCCTGTTGGAAGGTGGCTAAAAGCAAGTAGCAATCCTTCGGGCAGCCTGGCCCATCTCGACTGTCAGACATCTTCAGGGATATTCTAGGAAATATTGTTTGTTCTAGAGAAGGGAGGGAAACAATCCAATTGTCCAATAATGCTTGAATGGAAAATAAATGATGCTATATGCATGTGATCACATAATATCAAACAGTCAAAAATCAAAGACCTAGATCTATATGGATTCACGTGGATAAATCTTGAAAACATAATATTGATTGAAAGAAAATAAGATAAAGAACGTTAGATTGTGATAACAGATGTGTAAGTATTTAAATATTTAAATCAATTCAACATATTGCTTCTATATATATAGATGTAAGAAAATAAACTTTATCCAAAGAACACATTATTTACATTTAATATGCTCATTTATCTAGGAGACCCAAAAGAACCCACAGATAAACTAGCAGGAACTAATAACACGGTTCAACAAGGCACACACATACAAGATCAATAAATTTAAAAAAATAAAAAATAAAAAAAAATAAATTTTAAAAATCAATCAGGCTCCTCTACAGTGGCGATAACAAATTAGAAACTGTAAAAGAAAATAAGAAAAAAAGAAGATCTAAAAATTGTCACAAGAGCCATATAAATTATTTAGAGCTAAGCATACGTAGAAGGCAATATAACTAACAAACTGAGTACGAAAGACTGTTGTTACTTAATGAGAACAGACCCTCTTCTTAAGGAGCAGATCAGTAAGTGAGAGTGAATCAAAGAAACACAGCATTTGAAAAGTCAGCTAGTCCAAGCCTCTTGATCGCACATACAGAAGCTGAAGCCCAGATAGGTTGAGTTACTTGCTAAAGGGCCCAATGTCCTGACTCAAGGACTAGCATTTTTCACTCAGTCCAAGACACAATCAAATGCAGTAACTTGGAAAGAGATGGGGAAAAAATGAAGAAATCAATTATATAGTTCCTCATCTTTAAGTACAGAAATAGCTGTGACAAAATTACACGTATTGAGGGAAAATTGAAGTGCAGAGATTAAAATGTCAATAATCCACAGGGAAACTGGAGACCATTTAAAATATTCATATTAAATCTCTCTAGAAAAGACATTAAAAGATCTCCAATCAAAATGTGAATTTTATAATAGACATGGTATGATACAATTTATAATAGGTATGGTATGAACCTTTCCCTTTCACGGGAAAGCTTCGGCTGGGAAAAAGGAATTGTTCTTGAAAATGGGGCCTGTGCTACTGCAGACACTGTGCTCAACCTAGGTCCACCGAATGCTCTGATGTCATCACTGAGGTCACAGAATTCCCCTGTGCGCCTGGCAACCTTGCAAACATAACAGCCCTGGTGAGCACTAGGCACTACTGCTGGTTCACCAAGTGGTACAAGTTTTTCAGCCATTTAGGAGACTTGACTATTTTTGTTTGTATTGAATCATTTCAACGGATTGCCCAAGAGCCAAGAAGGGCCAACCTGTAGGGAAGAGGAGGAGTTGGACATCTCTTGAGGCATCTTCTAAGGGAGACTTCTAGTTGGTATGATGGAACGGCGACAAAAGAGGAAACATCTGGAAAATGAAGAGTCCCAGGAAACTGCCGAGAACGGAGGAGGTATGTGGGGTCAACTTGGCTGGGCACATGGGTTTCTGCCAAACTGAAGCTTCTCTAGGAAGCGGGGGACTGAGAACGTGTCACCTGTGAAGCAGGGAGCGAGAGACCTAGTCTCACTGATGCTGCCGTATCTATCTGGAGGGCCCCTGTGTTGTGAGACGGCACAGAACGGCCAGATGCCCCCTGGGAGATGGGAGGTCAGCTCCGCTGGTCTGAGGACTCTCTCCTGGGGCAGCCGGGCCCGGAGCTTTGTCGGACTCACAGCAGGCTGCATCCTGCTTGCACAGACCTAGAGGTGCAGCTTTTCTCAGTCCCCGATTTCTCTCTTATTCTCTTGGATCTTTCCCTGGGGTCATGAGGTGGGGGATGTGAAGGATGCAAGGATGCTGAGAGAGACCCATGAGTTACTTGGCCTCTTTTACCAAAGTGGAAAGGGAAGCCCCATGAGTTGAAGGCCCTGTTGAAAAATATCTTGACAAGTGGAATGCACTTTGAAAGAAGATTTTGTCTAGGGATGGTGTCATATTGAAAGCAAGGAGGATTTATTCCTTCAACAGGAAGAATTTCCCAAAGGAGATCAAGGGAAGGGAAGGGTTTTCCAGAGATTGAGACCCCGTGAGCGGGGGTGAGAAATGGCCTCAGGGTCTTGCCGGGAGCTCTGAGAGCCACGGGCCACGTGGTGCCTGCGTGCATTAAATGTAGGCGAGTAGCTTGCCCTGGGAGAGGGGTGGTCACCCCAAAGCTCCAGCTAGAGGCCTCTACCCCAGATTGGAGCCCAGTAGCTCCTACCAGGCCCAGGGCCCTGGAGACTGTAAGATGGGCCCTGGGAATGGAGCTCTAGACAGCAGGCAGATTTCCAGGCAGTGGCTGGGACAGGCTGGGGAAGGCAATGACTGCCCCTGACCATTCAGAATATTTTGCTCTATGTTCCTGTGTGTGTGTGGGTGTGTGAGAGTGTGTGTGTGTGTGTGTGTGTGTGTGGTAGTGCAGAGAAGAGCGAGATGAATGGGGTTAGAGTGCTTACCAGATATAACGTCTGCGTGGTAAAGTTCTTGTCACCCTGCCTGGACCTGGCTGACACTCGGTGTACGTAAGAGTGTATACAGAATTCTTGTTAGGGGTGTTTTATGAGACAGTAACTCATACACCCATGTACACTCTGATGCAGCAAAAATATCACACACCCCACATATAACTTCCTTAGTAAACCACACACAGCACATGGAGGTATATACACAGATCCCTCCTGTACTACGTTCTCATACAACCCACCTGTATCACAATCCTATCCTCCAACACCAAACGCTGGAGATGAGATATGTATATAGACACACACACTATATATATAGGACACACACACACACACACACTATATATATATATATATATATATATATATATATATATGTATCTCCACAACTCTCGCACAAACACAGCTAACTTCATCCATCGCTAAATACCTCTGTAAGAACCAGTCACGTGTCATACACACCACACTTGTAACACATTGTTGAGTAATGCCAGACCCGCTTTGTACAAACCACAGTAAACCACAGTCTCAGTAACCCATGTCAGGATTGCCAGAGAAAATATGGGCTATCCAGTTCAATTTGAATTCCAGATAAAGAACAAGTAATTTTGCAGTATCAGTATGTCCCAAATATTGTATGGGCCATACTTACACTAAAACTAAGTCAGGCCAAATACTGCATGGGAATACTTACACTAAAAAATTATTCTGGGTTTATCTGAAACTGAAATTTAACTGGGTGCCTTGTATTCTTGTTCGCTAAGTCTGGCAACCCTTATATACTTACCACCAGCTGATGTATTATATATTTATTGTAGTTTTGTTTAGTGTGTGTCTTCCCCTACTAGAATGTGCAGTGTTACCAAAGACTACAACAATGGAAGAGTGCCGGATACACAGGAGTAGCTGCTTACTGAATCTTGGTGAATGAATGAATGAACACGCACCATAAATACAAGCCACACCATGTAATGAGGAAAAGTTACATTTCCCAGAATTCCTGAATTGTGAACAGAAAAAATGCACACAAAGGCCACAGACACAGATAGACACGTCTGCACTGTGCTCCCCATGCCAACCCCACACTTACCACAGACTTAACTGATACACATCACTCACTCTTCCCACACACTCACAGTCACCACCGAGGCCTACATTACCAACTAGACAGTGAGAGAATAAGTATTGATTGGAATTAAATCCTGGAGGATCCACTGGGAACCACACTCTCAACTGTGTGTATTCACTGCACCTGACACGTGTCACACACTCAGTAAATATTTGTGGACAGAGGACTGATGAACCCACCCTGAGCCTTTCATTCCTCCCTCAGGAATCTCGAAGTCACAAGAGGATCCCCCTCGGCTTGGATCCACTGTGGTGGCCCAAGGCTGCAGCCCAGGGGCAGTGGAGGTCTCCTCTGCCTCTAAATACTTCTTCTGTACTTCTACTCTGCGCAAGCTCAGCTACGCTGGTAAGGGTGCGGGGCTCCTCAGGTGAGGGGGTGCTTGGCTGTGAGGCAGGAGGCACACAGATCCCAGGGAGGCTGAGAGGAAATCCAGGGTCATCAGAGGTGATGAGGGCTCTGTGGAGGAGCCTGGGCAGGATGGCTGAGCTGTTCCGTGGGCGTGGATGCCAGCTGAGACTGGGGGTGCGGTGAGAATACTGGTAGTACCATGGTGGGGAAGTCAAGGAGCAGGGGCCGGAAAGGTCTGGGCTTGAGGTGGAGGGAAGAGGGACCAGATTAAGCATCTTCAGAGGAAAATGTAGGCTTTGTCTTTGCCTTTGCTTCCAGAGAAGGACAGAGTTCTGCATCATACACCTCCAGCCTGAGAGCAGGACCATCCAGCTCAGGTCCACACAGCTCACACATACATCTGCCCTCCAGGCACAGCCCTTCTCACAGCACACATAAACCCCAAGCACCACAGCCCCATTCCACAAGTAACGCACCACAGATATTACCAAAATCACACTCCTTGTCATACACGCATCCAGCCGCATCCCTCACATACCACAGCCCTCACCACCATACTCCACACCCCTGTATACAGACACCGCTCCAGTATCCCCCCCACGCACATGAAAAGCCCACAGATGACACCAGATACACCGCTCCATCCTACGGCCAACAGACACCAAGCTCTCGACATAGCTACGTCATGCATATGTCCCTCTCTCGTCTACCACACCTGCTCCCTCAGCTTCCGGCACGGCCCATGCATGTTATTATGGTTTTAATTTCCTTTTTCAGCAATGCGGAGATTTCGAGACACTGCCTGGCCTACAGCACCCCTAGCCCAGGTTCAGGAAGAAGGGGAGACCGCTCCCCCATCACACTGTGTCTCCTCCTCACTCTCTTCACCCTGTAAGGACTATCTGCACCCAGACAAAGAGGAAAGGGGCATGAAAATATACTACATGCAGGTACAAGTGAACAAGGGTGTCGCTGTCTCCTGGAAGACAAAGAAACCCTTGGAGTTGCCTGAAAAGCAGCTGACGATAGAAGAAATGACCCTTCCTGAGGATTCGTGCACAGTAGGCACTTGCCCCTCTGATGTGTTCACCGAAAGCCTCCTGTCTGACAGTGAGCCCACTGGGGAGGAGAAAGGGTATGAGGAAATGGCAGAGCCAGGCAGCCCATCAGGGTCACCTGCCGTCGAGGAGACACCCAGGGCCAAGACACCGGACTGGATAGTGACCATGGAGACCGGCTACAGGTGCATGGCCTGCTGCCGGGTCTTCCCCACCTTGGAGATCCTCCAGCAGCACGTGAAGGGCGGCGTCCTGCAGGGTTTCAGCTGCCGTGTCTTTCATCTCAACATGGCCCAGTGGATAGGCAATGTGGAATCCGAGAGCACCCCTGAGGAGGAGGACGAGGAGGAGGAGGAGGAAGAGAAGCAAAAAGAAAAGGAGAATGAGGGAGAGCAGCCCACGGGGGAAGGCCCCAGCCCAAAGAGACCCCGCAGGCAGGGTCTTTTCTCTCCTTTGAGTTCCAAACAGCAACTGAGATTCATGGGACAGAAGATCCTGGAAGACGGTGTGGCCGTCCCTTGGAAGAGGTAAGGCTTGAGGCTGGCAGTCTTCTGAGCCTATGTCACGAGGGCCCAGAGGAGTCTAAGGGAAGGGGCCGCACACATGTGCTGGTTTACCTAATGGCTCTGCAGTTGCATCAAATGGGACACACCCAGCACTAACAAAGGCATTGACCTCTGTTGACATAAACAAGAAGGTGGAGCCTTTTCCTAGGAGTTTTCTCAGGGTCTGCACGATGGACCTCAACTCTTAGAGGACGTACTGCCAGCAGCTCCTTCTCGGCAGAGAGAGCCAGGAGTGGTCTCAAGAGAGGACAGGGGCCCTTGCAGGACCAGAACTTTGAGGTCTGAGAGCCTTGGGCCTGAGCTGAGATCTCACCCTGATCACTGTACCTAGCCTTCTGTGACAAAGGGGAATATGAAAGAGAGTCACGTGGAAATGAGGTCCCCCGAGATATGGAAATGTTCCAGAACCTTCGTTGCGTGGTAGTTGATCTGGAGCCAAGCTCACTGTGGTGTGTGTGGCTCTGAGCATTAAGGCAATGCTGGAGGGTAAGCCTGACCAGCAGAGCTTGGAGTGCTTCTTGTCTCTTCCTGTTCTACCTCATTTGTTTTATCCCTTCCAGGGAGAAGAAAGGACCCTCGGGAGAGTAGCAGACAGAATGCCGTGGTCTGAAGGAGGATGAAGGGACCGGCACTCAGTCTAACATCATATGACAATAGAAGCGTCCTATGCAATAAAGGGCATTTTCCAAACCTTTCCTGGAGCTTTTATTTAATGACATTTTTCTATCTATGCATCTATCTGTCATCTACATCTGTATCTTTCAAGGTTTGTGAACAAGCTTTCACATAAGCACTAGAGACGTCCGCCAGCATTTTCCAGAAGAGGCCTGCAAATTGCTGGGGACTCCTCACAAATAGGGAACGGCCACAACCCCTGCCACACAGACTATGCGCGTGGCCCTCCTGACGTACTCCCACTCTCTCTCTGAATTTCCCAACGTCTGAGATGAGGGTGCTGGCTGGAGGCAATGATCACGTGCAGGCTGAATCTTCTCCAGATTCTGATTCTCTTCCTGGGCATATCGTCCTCAAGCACAGTCTCCATGTCCCTGGCCACACTGATATCTCTCCTTCAGTCCTTCCCTCCCTCCCTCTCCTGCCTCCCAGTGCAGAGAATACTTTTTTTGCATTTGAGACGACATTTATTTTTGGTTCACAGAATTCTCACCTGTTCTACTGTGGCCTCCGTTGTGAACATTCCAAAGCTGAGACTTTTCTGTTTTTCTCCCTCATTTCTGCTGAGTCTTTACCTTCCTAATGCAATGAACTCAGAGTGCCTAGCTGACTGGATGGGGAAAAAGATCCAGGGAGCAAAGAGAAATAATAAAAGAATATATCAGTTAATTTTTCATAGTGTTATCCAACTACATATTTTTAAAATTTTGGAATAATATTAGGAATCTTCTCTTCATAAAAAACTGAATTATCGGGCTTCCCTGGTGGAGCAGTGGTTAAGAATATGCCTGCGAATGCAGGGGACATGGGTTCGAGCCCTGTTCTGGGAAGATCCCACGTGCCACGGAGTAACTAAGCCCGCACACCACAACTACTGAGCCTGCACTCTAGAGCCCGTGCCACATCTACCAAGCCCACGTGCCACAACTACGGAAGCCTGCGTGCCTAGAGCCCATGCTCCGCAACAAGAGAAGCCACTGCAATGAGAAGCCCGTGCACCAGAGCCAAGAGGAGCCCCCGCTCACTGCAACTAGAGAACACCCGCTAGCAGCAACAAAGACCCAATGCAGCCCCAAATAAATTAATTAATTTTTAAAAATTGAATTAGTTTCAAGGGTACAATGTATAAAAGTACAATAAAAGCCCCCCTTCATAACCCCCCAACCCCACTCTCAAGATGGAATCGATATGATGTGATACAATTTATAGTCGTAGTAGTCCTCCTCCTCCCACCACATCCGAAATCCTCTGAGCCAGGTGCAGCAGCTTCCTTTCACAATGCTAGGACCCGCCGCAAGACACATGATAATCCCTTCGGACATTTCAAGGAGCGGCACCAAGGGAACAGTACCGGGGAAATGCCACTGACAGCTCAGAATATCCATGGCATTTCTAGAGCCTCGGCACTGCTCTCGCTCTGGGAATGAAGGTCCAAAAAGCACATCGGAGAATGTTCATAGTTGTAAACAAGCTCCACCTTTGAAACACAATCTACATAGAACCACATATACAAGCCTGCACGATGGATGAAGCCAAGGTCTCCTCCATGATTTCCCTTCTGACCACCTTATTGTCTCCTCAACCATAAAAGGTGAACTTGAAACTCAGGACCTTGCCTTGTCACCAGAAACATCCAAGCTTGGATCAGTCTTTCTAAGACCAGATACTTGCTCTCTGAACTATTAGAGACTTGTCACATACACACAGGTAGAACAGGATTATTTCTATCTACCTGGGGACTTGGAGTCTTTCACATTGCTCCTGTTAAAACTCTCACAACAGCAAAACTTTACCTACAAAAGGTTCAAGCTATGACACTCCCAACTTCCACAAACCTCCTCAGCTCTTGTGAGTCACATGCAGCCAATTCCAGGAATTGGAAACATGGTTGTGAGGATGAAACTGACTTTGGGGCTCCCCTTGGATATGGTCTTCCAGACTTACCAAAAGGCCATTAAGAGGAAGGTTCACCCCACCTCAGGGAAACCCGAGGCAGTACTTGCAGTCAAGGGCTGGCCATGGCTTCTGAGCTACATCCAAAAAGAATTTCATACTGTACCTGGATCTGCTGAAGCCATTTCTGACTGTCCGAGAGCCAGCATGTACCGTTCCTCAACTGCCTCCATTGTGGATCATCAGTAGGGCTGTCAGATTTAGGACATAAAAATACAGGATACCCAGTTAACCTTGAACTTCACATGAATAATAAGTCATTATTTTTAGTATAAGTAGATCCTATGAACTATTTGGGGCATACTTATCTTCAAAATGTACCCGTTGTTTTTCAAACATTCATATTTAACTAAACAGTCTATATTTTATCTGTCAACCCTACTCAGCAGAAATGATGGAGGCTCATAGAGATCCAGGAGACGCCTCAGCGCCTCCTCAGCTTTTATTTCTACGTCCTGGACAGCGAGCACGAACCTTCCACTCCCAGTCAGTGGCTAGAATGGAGGATATTCTCTGTTTTAGAGCTTTTTCTACTTGTCATTGTTAGTATCTTCCTTATTTTAAAGAGATGTTTATTTTTTCCCAATCTCAATAGCTCATCCAAAAGTATTTCAAAGTTCATTAGAGAAGGGAAAAACAATATGGTTCTGAAAAGTGAAGGAAACCGCCTGGTGTTTAGTAAAGAAGTAGTAGGGAGACTGAAAAAGCCAAACTTAATAAGCAGATCTCTCCAAGGGTATTTTCAGAGCTTGATACCCTCCCACACCCTGAAAATATTATTACATCAAGAATGTAGAACTGCTAACCAAATGTAAGGCTCCCATATGATTCTATCAAACTGAGGATGCTTCTTTACTAAGCAGTGAGCACACTTGCTGTCCCAGGGACCTTGGCAGTTGCAACGTAGGGCTCTTCCCTTTGGGATGGAAACAGCAAGTTTTCCTGTGGTCTACACGCTGGCCCCAAAAATACTACACTCCCAATACTTGTCAACTTTAAGTATTTTTCTACATATCTCCATTTTTCTGTTACTATTTGGACTACATCCTAGACTTGACACTACATAAATTGCATTCAAGAAGCTATTTTTAAAAGTTGGTAGGAAACCTTAAATCTATGGCTTGCAGTCCCTGGCTTACTTTCATCCAGGTGCATAAGGGTTTTCAAAAGTAGTCAGGTTACTTACCCCGTATCACAGCCCCACGCTTGTGTCACAGATATAAAAATGGAACATGATATTTAAGGTTTTAGTAGCCAAATCATCAAGCCTCCCAGACAGAGGCAATAGAGCAAAATGATTACAGAGGCATGGATTTTGATTTGCTCCAGTGTCTTGGGCAAGTCACTTGGCCTCTGTATTTATTTGTACTTATCTGCACTTATCTGTCACTTGGGGGTCATAATTGTACCTGGTCCATGGGTACGCTGTACAAATGATCTGTAAAGTAGTTACAAGAAACCGACACAGAGTAAGCACTCCACAGACATTGGCTATTAGCTATTGGAAATAGTTCTCCGTGAAACAGATGACATTATCCGTGGATGACTCGGTGGGAGACAGTGAATCACAGAATCACAGCATGTTGAAAGTGACCTAGTTCACACTCTAATGTGAAAAGAAGAAAAGTGTGCATGGGTAGAAAATGTCTGAAACTTTACACAACAAAGAGTTCATCATGTTAACTTGGAGGATTAGAATAAATCAGGAAAGGAGGAAAGAAAAACTTGAGTGTAATTCAATTTCTCTATCATTTGTGTTTCTACACTGAGACTCTGAATACACTGGAAGTGCATTTTTTTTTAATGTGGCGGGATAAATGTTTTCAAGTTTTCCTGATCCATCCGTATTATTATCTCAGAATTGCTGGCATTTCTTGCCATCTTTGGATCTACACCCATGTGAGTCAGTGGGCCATTCTGGACGGAGGAGATAATAGAGCAGAAGTGAAGTGAGAGAAAAGGAGAGACAAGATTTTCTCTTTTCTCTTCAAAGAGGAAAGGTCTTTGGAATGGGAACAACTCACAACCAAACTTTGGGGAAAGGATGTGATGGAAAATGAGACAAACATCCTACCCCTGTGATGAGAAGGATTCCCTGGGCTGGATGGAGGGAGGTCACAGGTGGCTGGACAAGGAAACCAACTAGGGAGAAACACACACAAGTGCAGAGCAAACACCCTGAGGCCACTCAGCCTGACTCCATGCAAACATGTGTCCAGCAGACAGCCCTTCACCTGTGGCTCCCCAGCAACACAGGTACCTCGGGGGTGCCAACTCATTCTGAGTCCATTATGCCTGGCCATTCATAAACCACTGTCTAACGTGTGAGGAATAAACTCTCAATGTTTATGAGGAAATTGGGGAAAGAGATTGAAAGGTTACTTAAACGAAAAAAAAAGAAGTTCAGGAAGGCAGGATGGTAGAGAGACAAGAAAAAGACCTTAAAAGATAGAAAGGATTTGCCAAAGAAGAGAAAGCAAAAGAAATGATTCCGAATGGGTTAACCTGCAGCTAGGAAGGTAAGGAAGATTATTGATGGGTGAAGACTATGGAATAAAGTGAATAAAATTTCTCAGAAGTTGCTGAGAATATGGTAAGCAGCATGATTATCAAATTATGAATTGGCTGCAATGGCATTCTAGGGGGACACTAGGAAGGTGAAGCAAATGTTCCTGAGATGACAGTAGCAGGTGGAAAGTTGTTTCAGGGGAAGATCAGTCTTGCAGAGGGTGTATCAGAGGAGGGCAAGTGTGAGCAAGCAAGGAAATACTAAGTGTATACGGTTCCTTCACTGAGTGCACCCAGCCCCACGGTCAGCCTTGAGAACAAGCAGGACTTCAGGTACTGGAGCTACATTTCAGTCATCAAGACTTGAGAAGACATCCTTAACTCAGGTCTTCTCTTCAAACTCCATCTTTCCTTCTTAACCTTCATTTGGCCTCTTCCCTTACCCTCCAGCTGTGGACTGAGGCCACAGAGCAAGATGGGTCACTAGTGTCCTCCATCCCCTGGCGACTGTGGTTCACATCAGTGGAGTACCAAAGGCAATAACCAAGTAACAGACACAAGAGTGTATGAAGAAGAAGAGATTCTGATAAGGCTTTCTGTGACAGTGTGGGCCAAGTCGGCTCTATATGGCTGGTATCACGTGAATTATGAGCAGCCTTAGGGGAGAAGTCCTCAGAAGGCAGAGCCTGGCTCTCGAGAGGCTCTGCGTGCTCACAGCCCACTCCAAGACCTCAGTTACAGCTTCGGCCCCCAATATCTCTCCCTCTGCCTGCTCACAGTTTTTGAAGTCTTCTTTCCTCCACATTTCTCTTGAGAGGTGGAGGAGGAAGATGAGCTTCAGGCCAGCTCAGACTCCCCTGGGATCCCAGCAGGATGCCTATCATTAACCTCCCACCTTCTAGGAAGCTCCTAAGATCTTCACATTTGGGGCAGTTCTCATTTCAGCTGTGCTTCAAATTGCTGGCTGGAGACGGCCTGTTGGAAGGTGGCTAAAAGCAAGTAGCAATCCTTCGGGCAGCCTGGCCCTTCTCGACTGTCAGACATCTTCAGGGATATTCTAGGAAATGTTGTTTGTTCTAGAGAAGGGAGGGAAACAATCCAATTGTCCAATAATGCTTGAATGGAAAATAAATGATGCTATATGCATGTGATCACATAATATCAAACAGTCAAAAATCAAAGACCTAGATCTCTATGGATTCACGTGGATAAATCTTGAAAACATAATATTGATTGAAAGAAAATAAGATAAAGAATGATAGATTGTGATAACAGGTATGTAAGTATTTAAATATTTAAATCAATTCAACATATTGCTTCTATATATAGAGATGCAAGAAAATAAACTTTATCCAAAGAACACATTATTTACATTTAATATGCTCATTTATCTAGGAGACCCAAAAGAACCCACAGATAAACTAGCAGGAACTAATAAGACGGTTCAACAAGGCACACGCATACAAGATCAATAAATTTTAAAAGTCAATCAGGCTCCTCTACACTGGCGATAACAAATTAGAAACTATAAAAGAAAATAAGAAAAAAAGAAGATCTAAAAATTGTCACAAGAGCCGTATAAATTATTTAGAGCTAAGCATACGTAGAAGGCAATATAACTAACAAACTGAGTACGAAAGACTGTTGTTACTTTATGAGAACAGACCCTCTTCTTAAGGAGCAGATCAGTAAGTGAGAGTGAATCAAAGAAACACAGCATTTGAAAAGTCAGCTAGTCCAAGCCTCTTGATCGCACATACAGAAGCTGAAGCCCAGATAGGTTGAGTTACTTGCTAAAGGGCCCAATGTCCTGACTCAAGGACTAGCATTTTTCACTCAGTCGCAAGACACAATCAAATGCAGTACCTTGGAAAGAGATGGGGAAAAAATGAAGAACTCAATTATATAGTTCCTCATCTTTAAGTACAGAAATAGCCATGACAAAATTACACGTATTGAGGGAAAATTGAAGTGCAGAGTTTAAAATGTCAATAATCCACAGGGAAACTGGAGACCATTTAAAACATTCATATTAAATCTCTCTAGAAAAGACATGAAAAGATCTCCAATCAAAATGTGAATTTTATAATAGACATGGTATGATACAATTTATAATAGATATGGTAGGAACCTTTCCCTTTCACGGGAAAGCTTCGGCTGGGAAAAAGGAATTGTTCTTGAAAATGGGGCCTGTGCTATTGCAGACACTGTGCTCAACCTAGGTCCACCGAATGCTCTGATGTCATCACTGAGGTCACAGAATTCCACTGTGAGCCTGGCAACCTTGCAAACATAACAGCCCTGGTGAGCACTAGGCACTACTGCCGGTTCACCAAGTGGTACAAGTTTTTCAGCCATTTAGGAGACTTGACTATTTTTGTTTGTATTGAATCATTTCAACGGATTGCCCAAGAGCCAAGAAGGGCCAACCTGTAGGGAAGAGGAGGAGTTGGACATCTCTTGAGGCATCTTCTAAGGGAGACTTCTAGTTGGTACGATGGAACGGTGACAAAAGAGGAAACATCTGGAAAATGAAGAGTCCCAGCAAACTGCCGAGAACGGAGGAGGTATGTGGGGGGCAACTTGTCTGGGGCACATGGGTTTCTGCCAAACTGAAGCTTCTCTAGGAAGCGGGGGACTGAGAACGTGTCACCTGTGAAGCAGGGAGCGAGAGACCTTGTCTCACTGATGCTGCCGTATCTATCCGGAGGGACCCTGTGGTGTGAGACGGCACAGAACGGCCAGATGCCCCCTGGGAGAAGGGAGGTCAGCTCCGCTGGTCTGAGGACTCTCTCCTGGGGCAGCCGGGCCTGGAGCTTTGTCGGACTCACAGCAGGCTGCATCCTGCTTGCACAGACCTAGAGGTGCAGCTTTTCTCAGTCCCCGATTTCTCTCTTATGCTCTTGGATCTTTCCTTGGGGTCATGAGGTGGGGGATGTGAAGGATGCAAGGATGCTGAGAGAGACGCATGAGTTGCTTGGCCTCTTTTACCAAAGTGGAAAGAGAAGCCCCATGAGTTGAAGGCCCTGTTGAAAAATATCTTGACAAGTGGAATGCACTTTGAAAGAAGATTGTTTGTCTAGGGATGGTGTCATATTGAAAGCAAGGAGGATTTATTCCTTCAACAGGAAGAATTTCCCAAAGGAGATCAAGGGAAGGGAAGGGTTTTCCAGAGACTGAGACCGCGTGAGCGGGGGTGAGAAAAGGCCTCAGGGTCCTGCGGGGAGCTCTGAGAGCCACGGGCCACGTGGTGCCTGCGTGCATTAAATGTAGGCGAGTAGCTTGCCCTGGGAGAGGGGTGGTCACCCCAGAGCTCCAGCTAGAGGCCTCTGCCCCAGATTAGAGCCCAGTAGCTCCTACCAGGCTCAGGGCCCTGGAGACTGTAGGATGGGCCCTGGGAATGGAGCTCTAGACAGCAGGCAGATTTCCAGGCAGTGGCTGGGACAGGCTGGGGAAGGCAATGACTGCCCCTGACCATTCAGAATATTTTGCCCTATGTTCCTGTGTGTGTGTGTGTGAGTGTGTGTGTGTGTGTGTGTGTGTGTGTGTGTGGTAGTGCAGAGAAGAGCGAGATGATTGGGGGTAGAGTGCTTACCAGATATAAAGTCTGCGTGGTAAAGTTCTTGTCACCGTGCCTGGACCTGGCTGACACTCGGTGTATGTAAGAGTGTATACAGAATTCTTGTTAGGGGTGTTTTATGAGACAGTAACTCATACACCCATGTACACTCTGATACAGCAAAAATATCACACACCCTACATATAACTTCTTTAGTAAACAACACAGAGCACATGGAGGTATATACACGCATCCCTCCTGTACTACATTCTCATACAACCCACCTGTATCACAATCCTCTCCTCCAACACCAAACGCTGGAGATGAGATATGTATATAGACACACACACTATATATATAGGACACACACACACACACACACACACACACACTATATACATGTATCTCCTCAACTCTTGCACAAACACAACTAACTTCAGCCATCTCTAAATACCTCTATAAGAACCAGTCACGTGTCATACACACCACACTTATAACACATTCTTGAGTAATGCCAGACCCGCTTTGTACAAACCACAGTAAACCACAGTCTCAGTAACCCATGTCAGGATTGCCAGAGAAAATATGGGCTATCCAGTTCAATTTGAATTCCAGATAAACAACAAGTAATTTTTCAGTATCCGTATGTCCCACATATTGTATGGGCTATACTTACACTAAAACTAAGTCAGGCCAAATACTGCATGGGAATACTTACACTAAAAGATTATTCTGGGTTTATCTGAAACTGAAATTTAACTGGGTGCCTTGTATTCTTGTTCGCTAAGTCTGGCAACCCTTATATACTTACCACCAGCTGATGTATTATATATTTATTGTAGTTTTGTTTAGTGTGTGTCTTCCCCTACTAGAATGTGCAGCGTTACCAAAGACTACAACAATGGAAGAGTGCCGGATACACAGGAGTAGCTGCTTACTGAATCTTGGTGAATGAATGAATGAACACACACCATAAATACAAGCCACACCATGTAATGAGGAAACGTTACATGTCCCAGAATTCCTGACTTGTGAACAGAAACCATGCACACAAAGGCCACAGACACAGATAGACACGTCTGCACTGTGCTCCCCATGCCAACCCCACACTTACCACAGACTTAACTGATACACATCACTCACTCTTCCCACACACTCACAGTCACCACCGAGGCCTACATTACCAACTAGACAGTGAGAGAATAAGTATTGATTGGAATTAAATCCTGGAGGATCCACTGGGAACCACACTCTCAACTGTGTGTATTCACTGCACCTGACACGTGTCACACACTCAGTAAATATTTGTGGACAGAGGACTGATGAACCCACCCTGAGCCTTTCATTCCTCCCTCAGGAATCTCGAAGTCACAAGAGGATCCCCCTCGGCTTGGATCCACTGTGGTGGCCCAAGGCTGCAGCCCAGGGGCAGTGGAGGTCTCCTCTGCCTCTAAATACTTCTTCTGTACTTCTACTCTGCACAAGCTCAGCTACGCTGGTAAGGGCGTGGGGCTCCTCAGGTGACGGGGTGCTTGGCTGTGAAGCAGGAGGCACACAGATCCCAGGGAGGCTGAGAGGAAATCCAGGGTCATCAGAGGTGATGAGGGCTCTGTGGAGGAGCCTGGGCAGGATGGCTGAGCTGTTCCGAGGGCGTGGATGCCAGCTGAGTCAGGGTGTGTGTGTGTGTGAATACTGATACTACCATTGTGGGGAAGTCAAGGAGCAGGGGCCGGAAAGGTCTGGGCTTGAGGTGGAGGGAAGAGGGACCAGATTAAGCATCTTCAGAGGAAAATGTAGGCTTTGTCTTTGCCTTTGCTTCCAGAGAAGGACAGAGTTCTGCATCATACACCTCCAGCCTGAGAGCAGGACCATCCAGCTCAGGTGCACACAGCTCGCACATACACGCGCCCTCCAGGCACAGCCCTTCTCAGTGCACATCAACCCCAAGCACGTGCTCCACAGTACTCTCCTTCACCACAGCCCCATTCCACAAGAAATGCACCACCGATATTCCCAAACTCACACTCCTCATCGTACACGCATCCAGCCGCATCCCTCACATACTACAGCCCTCACCACCATACTCCACACCCCTGTATACAGACTCCGCTCCAGTATACCCCCCCACGCACATGAAAAGCCCACAGATGACACCAGATACACCACTCCGTCCTACGGCCAACGGACACCAAGCTCACGACATTGCTATGTCGTGCCAATGTCCCTCTCTCGTCTACCACACCTGCTCCCTCAGCTTCCGGCATGGCCCATGCATGTTATTATGATTTTAATTTCCTTTTTCAGGAATCCGGAGATTTCATCGAGACACTGCCCAGCCTAGACCACCCCTAGCCCAGGATCAGGAAGAAGGAGAGACCGCTTCCCCATCACACTGTGTCTCCTCCTCACCCTCTTCACCCTGTAAGAACTATCTGCACCCAGACAAAGAGGAAAGGGGCATGAAAATATACTACATGCAGGTACAAGTGAACAAGGGTGTCGCTGTCTCCTGGAAGACAAAGAAACCCTTGGAGTTGCCTGAAAAGCAGCTGAGGATAGAAGAAGTGACCCTTCCTGAGGATGTGTGCGCAGTAGCCACTGACCCCTCTTCTGATGTGTGCACCGAAAGCCTCCTGTCTGACAGTGAGCCCACTGGGGAGGAGAAAGAGTATGAGGAAAGGGCAGAGCCAGGCAGCCCATCAGGGCCACCTGCCATCGAGGAGAGACCCAGCGCCAAGACAGCGGACTGGATGCTGACCATGGAGACCGGCTTCAGGTGCATGGCCTGCTGCCGGGTCTTCCCCACCTTGGAGATCCTCCAGCAGCACGTGAAGGGCGGCGCCCTGCAGGGCTTCAGCTGCCGTGCCTTTCTTCTCACCATGGCCCAGCGGATGGGCAATGTGGAATCCGAGAGCACCCCTGAGGAAGAGGACGAGGAGGAGGAGGAGGAGAACGAGGAGGAGGAGGAGGAGGAGGAGGAGGAGGAGGAGGAGAAGGAGGTAGAGAAGCAAGAAGAAAAGGAGAATGAGGGAGAGCAGCCCGCGGGGGAAGGCCCCAGCCCAAAGAGACCCCGCAGGCAGGGTCTTTTCTCTCCTTTGAGTTCCAAACAGCAACTGAGATTCATGGGACAGAAGATCCTGGAAGACGGTGTGGCCGTCCCTTGGAAGAGGTAAGGCTTGAGGCTGGCAGTCTTCTGAGCCTATGTCACGAGGGCCCAGAGGAGTCTAAGGGAAGGGGCCGCACACATGTGCTGGTTGACCTAATGGCTCTGCAGTTGCATCAAATGGGACACACCCAGCACTAACAAAGGCATTGACCTCTGTTGATGTAAACAAGAAGGTGGAGCCTTTTCCTAGGAGTTTTCTCAGGGTCTGCACGATGGACCTCAACTCTTAGAGGACGTACTGCCAGCAGCTCCTTCTCGGCAGAGAGAGCCAGGAGTGGTCTCAAGAGAGGACAGGGGCCCTTGCAGGACCAGAACTTTGAGGTCTGAGAGCCTTGGGCCTGAGCCGAGATCTCACCCGGACCACTGGACCTAGCCTTCTGTGACAAAGGGGAATATGAAAGAGAGTCACGTGGAAATGAGGTCCCCCGAGATATGGAAATGTTCCAGAACCTTCGTTGCGTGGTAGTAGATCTGGAGCCAAGCTCACTGTGGTGTGTGTGGCTCTGAGCATTAAGGCAATGCTGGAGGGTAACCCTGACCAGCAGAGCTTGGAGTGCTTCTTGTCTCTTCCTGTTCTACCTCATTTGTTTTATCCCTTCCAGGGAGAAGAAAGGACCCTCGGGAGAGTAGCAGACAGAATGCCGTGGTCTGAAGGAGGATGAAGGGACCGGCACTCAGTCTAACATCATATGACAATAGAAGCGTCCTATGCAATAAAGGGCATTTTCCAAACCTTTCCTGGAGCTTTTATTTAATGACATTTTTCTATCTATGCATCTATCTGTCATCTACATCTGTATCTTTCAAGGTTTGTGAACAAGCTTTCACATAAGCACTAGAGACGTCCGCCAGCATTTTCCAGAAGAGGCCTGCAAATTGCTGGGGACTCCTCACAAATAGGGAACGGCCACAACCCCTGCCACACAGACTATGCGCGTGGCCCTCCTGACGTACTCCCACTCTCTCTCTGAATTTCCCAACGTCTGAGATGAGGGTGCTGGCTGGAGGCAATGATCACGTGCAGGCTGAATCTTCTCCAGATTCTGATTCTCTTCCTGGGCATATCGTCCTCAAGCACAGTCTCCATGTCCCTGGCCACACTGATCTCTCTCCTTCAGTCCTTCCCTCCCTCCCTCTCCTGCCTCCCAGTGCAGAGAATACTTTTTTGCATTTGAGACGACATTTATTTTTGGTTCACAGAATTCTCACCTGTTCTACTGTGGCCTCCGTTGTGAACATTCCAAAGCTGAGACTTTTCTGTTTTTCTCCCTCATTTCTGCTGAGTCTTTACCTTTCTAATGCAGTGAACTCACAGTGCCTAGCTGACTGGATGGGGAAAAAGATCCAGGGAGCAAAGAGAAATAATAAAAGAATATATCAGTTAATTTTTCATAGTGTTATCCAACTACATATTTTTAAAATTTTGGAATAATATTAGGAATCTTCTCTTTATAAAAAACTGAATTATCGGGCTTCCCTGGTGGAGCAGTGGTTAAGAATATGCCTGCGAATGCAGGGGTCATGGGTTCGAGCCCTGGTCTGGGAAGATCCCACGTGCCACGGAGTAACTAAGCCCGCGCGCCTCAACTACAGAGCCTGCGCACTAGAGCCCGTGTGCCACATCAACCGAGCCCACGTGCCACAACTACGGAAGCCTGCGTGCCTAGAGCCCATGCTCCGCAACAAGAGAAGCCACTGCAATGAGAAGCCCGTGCACCACAGCCAAGAGGAGCCCCCGCTCACTGCAACTAGAGAACGCCCGCTAGCAGCAACAAAGACCCAATGCAGCCCCAAATAAATTAATTAATTTTTAAAAATTGAATTAGTTTCAAGGGTACAATGTATAAAAGTACAATAAAAGCCCCCCTTCATAACCCCCCAACCCCACTCTCAAGATGGAATCCATATGCTGTGATACAATTTATAGTCGTAGTACTACTCCTCCTCCCACCACATCCGAAATCCTCTGAGCCAGGTGCAGCAGCTTCCTTTCACAATGCTAGGACCCGCCACAAGACACATGATAATCCCTTTGGACATTTCAAGGGGCGGCACCAAGGGAACAGTACCGGGGAAATGCCACTGACAGCTCAGAATATCCATGGCATTTCTAGAGCCTCGGCACTGCTCTCGCTCTGGGAATGAAGGTCCAAAAAGCACATCGGAGAATGTTCATAGTTGTAAACAAGCTCCACCTTTGAAACACAATCTGCATAGAACCACATATACAAGCCTGCACGATGGATGAAGCCAAGGTCTCCTCCATGATTTCCCTTCTGACCACCTTATTGTCTCCTCAACCATAAAAGGTGAACTTGAAACTCAGGACCTTGCCTTGTCACCAGAAACATCCAAGCTTGGATCAGTCTTTCTAAGACCAGATACTTGCTCTCTGAACTATTAGAGACTTGTCACATACACACAGGTAGAACAGGATTATTTCTATCTACCTGGGGACCTGGAGTCTTTCACATTGCTCCTGTTAAAACTCTCACAACAGCAAAACTTTACCTGCAAAGGGTTCAAGCTATGACACTCCCAACTTCCACAAACCTCCTCAGCTCTTGTGAGTCACATGCAGCCAATTCCAGGAATTGGAAACATGGTTGTGAGGATGAAACTGACTTTGGGGCTCCCCTTGGATATGGTCTTCCAGACTTACCAAAAGGCCATTAAGAGGAAGGTTTACCCCACCTCAGGGAAACCCGAGGCAGTACTTGCAGTCAAGGGCTGCCCATGGCTTCTGAGCTACATCCAAAAAGAATTTCATACTGTACCTGGATCTGCTGAAGCCATTTCTGACTGTCCAAGAGCCAGCATGTACCGTTCCTCAACTGCCTCCATTGTGGATCATCAGTAGGGCTGTCAGATGTAGGACATAAAAATACAGGATACCCAGTTAACCTTGAACTTCACATGAATAATAAGTCATTATTTTTAGTATAAGTAGATCCTATGAACTATTTGGGGCATACTTATCTTCAAAATGTACTCGTTGTTTTTCAAACATTCATATTTAACTAAACAGTCTATATTTTATCTGTCAACCCTACTCAGCAGAAATGATGGAGGCTCATAGAGATCCAGGAGACGCCTCAGCGCCTCCTCAGCTTTTATTTCTACGTCCTGGACAGCGAGCACGAACCTTCCACTCCCAGTCAGTGGCTAGAATGGAGGATATTCTCTCTTTTAGAACTTTTTCTACTTGTCATTGTTATTATCTTCCTTATTTTAAAGAGATGTTTATTTTTTCCCAATCTCAATAGCTCATCCAAAAGTATTTCAAAGTTCATTAGAGAAAGGAAAAACAATATGGTTCTGAAAAGTGAAGGAAACCGCCTGGTGTTTAGTAAAGAAGTAGTAGGGAGACTGAAAAAGCCAAACTTAATAAGCAGATCTCTCCAAGGGTATTTTCAGAGCTTGATACCCTCCCACACCCTGAAAATATTATTACATCAAGAATGTAGAACTGCTAACCAAATGTAAGGCTCCCATATGATTCTATCAAACTGAGGATGCTTCTTTACTAAGCAGTGAGCACACTTGCTGTCCCAGGGACCTTGGCAGTTGCAACGTAGGGCTCTTCCCTTTGGGATGGAAACAGCAAGTTTTCCTGTGGTCTACACGCTGGCCCCAAAAATACTACACTCCCAATACTTGTCAACTTTAAGTATTTTTCTACATATCTCCATTTTTCTGTTACTATTTGGACTACATCCTAGACTTGACACTACATAAATTGCATTCAAGAAGCTATTTTTAAAAGTTGGTAGGAAACCTTAAATCTATGGCTTGCAGTCCCTGGCTTACTTTCATCCAGGTGCATAAGGGTTTTCAAAAGTAGTCAGGTTACTTACCCTGTATCACAGCCCCACGCTTGTGTCACAGATATAAAAATGGAACATGATATTTAAGGTTTTAGTTGCCAAATCATCAAGCCTCCCAGACAGAGGCAATAGAGCAAAATGATTACAGAGGCATGGATTTTGATTTGCTCCAGTGTCTTGGGCAAGTCACTTGGCCTCTGTATTTATTTGTACTTATCTGCACTTATGGGTCACTTGGGGGTCATAATTGTACCTGGTCCATGGGTACGCTGTACAAATGATCTGTAAAGTAGTTACAAGAAACCGACACAGAATAAGCACTCCACAGACATTGGCTATTAGCTATTG
Organism: Mesoplodon mirus; assembly: GCF_964341445.2. Taxonomy (NCBI): domain Eukaryota; kingdom Metazoa; phylum Chordata; class Mammalia; order Artiodactyla; family Ziphiidae; genus Mesoplodon; species Mesoplodon mirus. Next base: position 114,048 of record NW_028295578.1, on the reverse strand, counting down.
GAAATATTTCTCCGTGAAACAGATGACATTATCCGTGGATGAGTCGGTGGAAGACAGTGAATCACAGAATCACAGCATGTTGAAAGTGACCTAGTTCACACTCTAATGTGAAAAGAAGAAAAGTGTGCATGGGTAGAAAATGTCTGAAACTTTACACAACAAAGAGTTCATCATGTTAACTTGGAGGATTAGAATAAATCAGGAAAGGAGGAAAGAAAAACTTGAGTGTAATTCAATTTCTCTATCATTTGTGTTTCTACACTGAGACTCTGAATACACTGGAAGTGCAATTTTTTTTAATGTGGCGGGATAAAAGTTTTCAAGTTTTCCTGATCCATCCGTATTATTATCTCAGAATTGCTGGCATTTCTTGCCATCTTTGGATCTACACCCATGTGAGTCAGTGGGCCATTCTGGACGGAGGAGATAATAGAGCAGAAGTGAAGTGAGAGAAAAGGAGAGACAAGATTTTCTCTTTTCTCTTCAAAGAGGAAAGGTCTTTGGAATGGGAACAACTCACAACCAAACTTTGGGGAAAGGATGTGATGGAAAATGAGACAAACATCCTACCCCTGTGATGAGAAGGATTCCCTGGGCTGGATGGAGGGAGGTCACAGGTGGCTGGACAAGGAAACCAACTAGGGAGAAACACACACAAGTGCAGAGCAAACACCCTGAGGCCACTCAGCCTGACTCCATGCAAACATGTGTCCAGCAGACAGCCCTTCACCTGTGGCTCCCCAGCAAGACAGGTACCTCGGGGGTGCCAACTCATTCTGAGTACATTATGCCTGGCCATTCATAAACCGCTGTCTAACGTGTGAGGAATAAACTCTCAATGTTTATGAGGAAATTGGGGAAGGAGATTGAAAGGTTACTTAAACGAAAAAAAAAGAAGTTCAGGAAGGCAGGATGGTAGAGAGACAAGAAAAAGACGTTAAAAGATAGAAAGGATTTGCCAAAGAAGAGAAAGAAGATGAAATGATTCCGAATGGGTTAACCTGCAGCTAGGAAGTTAAGGAAGATTATTGATGGGTGAAGACTATGGAATAAAGTGAATAAAATTTCTCAGAAGTTGCTGAGAATATGGTAAGCAGCATGATTATCAAATTATGAATTGGCTGCAATGGCATTCTAGGGGGACACTAGGAAGGTGAAGCAAATGTTCCTGAGATGACAGTAGCAGGTGGAAAGTTGTTTCAGGGGAAGATCAGTCTTGCAGAGGGTGTATCAGAGGAGGGCAAGTGTGAGCAAGCAAGGAAATACTAAGTGTATACGGTTCCTTCACTGAGTGCACCCAGCCCCGCGGTCAGCCTTGAGAACAAGCAGGACTTCAGGTACTGGAGCTACATTTCAGTCATCAAGACTTGAGAAGACACCCTTAACTCAGGTCTTCTCTTCAAACTCCATCTTTCCTTCTTGACCTTCATTTGGCCTCTTCCCTTACCCTCCAGCTGTGGACTGAGGCCACAGAGCAAGATGGGTCACTAGTGTCCTCCATCCCCTGGCGACTGTGGTTCACATCAGTGGAGTACCAAAGGCAATAACCAAGTAACAGACACAAGAGTGTATGAAGAAGAAGAGATTCTGATAAGGCTTTCTGTGACAGTGTGGGCCAAGTCGGCTCTATATGGCTGGTATCACGTGAATTATGAGCAGCCTTAGGGGAGAAGTTCTCAGAAGGCAGAGCCTGGCTCTCGAGAGGCTCTGCGTGCTCACAGCCCACTCCAAGACCTCAGTTACAGCTTCGGCCCCCAATATCTCTCCCTCTGCCTGCTCACAGTTTTTGAAGTCTTCTTTCCTCCACATTTCTCTTGAGAGGTGGAGGAGGAAGATGAGCTTCAGGCCAGCTCAGGCTCCCCTGGGATCCCAGCAGGATGCCTATCATTAACCTCCCACCTTCTAGGAAGCTCCTAAGATCTTCACATTTGGGGCAGTTCTCATTTCAGCTGTGCTTCAAATTGCTGGCTGGAGACGGCCTGTTGGAAGGTGGCTAAAAGCAAGTAGCAATCCTTCGGGCAGCCTGGCCCTTCTCGACTGTCAGACATCTTCAGGGATATTCTAGGAAATGTTGTTTGTTCTAGAGAAGGGAGGGAAACAATCCAATTGTCCAATAATGCTTGAATGGAAAATAAATGATGCTATATGCATGTGATCACATAATATCAAACAGTCAAAAATCAAAGACCTTGATCTCTATGGATTCACGTGGATAAATCTTGAAAACATAATATTGATTGAAAGAAAATAAGATAAACAATGTTAGATTGTGATAACAGGTATGTAAGTATTTAAATATTTAAATCAATTCAACATATTGCTTCTATATATAGAGATGCAAGAAAATAAACTTTATCCAAAGAACACATTATTTACATTTAATATGCTCATTTATCTAGGAGACCCAAAAGAACCCACAGATAAACTAGCAGGAACTAATAAGACGGTTCAACAAGGCACACACATACAAGATCAATAAATTTTAAAAGTCAATCAGGCTCGTCTACACTGGCGATAACAAATTAGAAACTATAAAAGAAAATAAGAAAAAAAGAAGATCTAAAAATTGTCACAAGAGCCGTATAAATTATTTAGAGCTAAGCATACGTAGAAGGCAATATAACTAACAAACTGAGTACGAACAGTTAAACTCCGCCCAACCCAAGGTTAGGAAAAGACTGTTGTTACTTTATGAGAACAGCCCCTCTTCTTAAGGAGCAGATCAGTAAGTGAGAGTGAATCAAAGAAACACAGCATTTGAAAAGTCAGCTAGTCCAAGCCTCTTGATCGCACATACAGAAGCTGAAGCCCAGATAGGTTGAGTTACTTGCTAAAGGGCCCAATGTCCTGACTCAAGGACTAGCATTTTTCACTCAGTCGCAAGACACAATCAAATGCAGTACCTTGGAAAGAGATGGGGAAAAAGTGAAGAAATCAATTATATAGTTCCTCATCTTTAAGTACAGAAATAGCCGTGACAAAATTACACGTATTGAGGGAAAATTGAAGTGCAGAGTTTAAAATGTCAATAATCCACAGGGAAACTGGAGACCATTTAAAACATTCATATTAAATCTCTCTAGAAAAGACATGAAAAGATCTCCAATCAAAATGTGAATTTTATAATAGACATGGTATGATACAATTTATAATAGATATGGTAGGAACCTTTCCCTTTCACGGGAAAGCTTCGGCTGGGAAAAAGGAATTGTTCTTGAAAATGGGGCCTGTGCTATTGCAGACACTGTGCTCAACCTAGGTCCACCGAATGCTCTGATGTCATCACTGAGGTCACAGAATTCCACTGTGAGCCTGGCAACCTTGCAAACATAACAGCCCTGGTGAGCACTAGGCACTACTGCTGGTTCACCAAGTGGTACAAGTTTTTCAGCCATTTAGGAGACTTGACTATTTTTGTTTGTATTGAATCATTTCAACGGATTGCCCAAGAGCCAAGAAGGGCCAACCTGTAGGGAAGAGGAGGAGTTGGACATCTCTTGAGGCATCTTCTAAGGGAGACTTCTAGTTGGTACGATGGAATGGCGACAAAAGAGGAAACATCTGGAAAATGAAGAGTCCCAGGAAACTGCCGAGAACGGAGGAGGTATGTGGGGGGCAACTTGTCTGGGGCACATGGGTTTCTGCCAAACTGAAGCTTCTCTAGGAAGCGGGGGACTGAGAACGTGTCACCTGTGAAGCAGGGAGCGAGAGACCTTGTCTCACTGATGCTGCCGTATCTATCCGGAGGGTCCCTGTGGTGTGAGACGGCACAGAACGGCCAGATGCCCCCTGGGAGATGGGAGGTCAGCTCCGCTGGTCTGAGGACTCTCTCCTGGGGCAGCCGGGCCTGGAGCTTTGTCGGACTCAGAGCAGGCTGCATCCTGCTTGCACAGACCTAGAGGTGCAGCTTTTCTCAGTCCCCGATTTCTCTCTTATGCTCTTGGATCTTTCCTAGGGGTCATGAGGTGGGGGATGTGAAGGATGCAAGGATGCTGAGAGAGACCCATGAGTTGCTTGGCCTCTTTTACCAAAGTGGAAAGAGAAGCCCCATGAGTTGAAGGCCCTGTTGAAAAATATCATGACAAGTGGAATGCACTTTGAAAGAAGATTGTTTGTCTAGGGATGGTGTCATATTGAAAGCAAGGAGGTTTTATTCCTTCAACAGGAAGAATTTCCCAAAGGAGATCAAGGGAAGGGAAGGGTTTTCCAGAGACTGAGACCGCGTGAGCGGGGGTGAGAAATGGCCTCAGGGTCCTGCGGGGAGCTCTGAGAGCCACGGGTCACGTGGTGCCTGCGTGCATTAAATGTAGGCGAGTAGCTTGCCCTGGGAGAGGGGTGGTCACCCCAGAGCTCCAGCTAGAGGCCTCTGCCCCAGATTAGAGCCCAGTAGCTCCTACCAGGCCCAGGGCCCTGGAGACTGTAGGATGGGCCCTGGGAATGGAGCTCTAGACAGCAGGCAGATTTCCAGGCAGTGGCTGGGACAGGCTGGGGAAGGCAATGACTGCCCCTGACCATTCAGAATATTTTGCCCTATGTTCCTGTGTGTGTGTGTGTGAGTGTGTGTGTGTGTGAGTGTGTGTGTGTGTGTGTGGTAGTGCAGAGAAGAGCGAGATGAATGGGGTTAGAGTGCTTACCAGATATAAAGTCTGCATGGTAAAGTTCTTGTCACCCTGCCTGTACCTGGCTGACACTCGGTGTACGTAAGAGTGTATACAGAATTCTTGTTAGGGGTGTTTTATGAGACAGTAACTCATACACCCATGTACACTCTGATGCAGCAAAAATATCACACACCCCACATATAACTTCCTTAGTAAACCACACACAGCACATGGAGGTATATACATGCATCCCTCCTATACTACGTTCTCATACAACCCACCTGTATCACAATCCTCTCCTCCAACACCAAACGCTGGAGATGAGATATGTATATAGACACACACACTATATATATAGGACACACACACACACACACACACACTATATACATGTATCTCCTCAACTCTTGCACAAACACAACTAACTTCAGCCATCTCTAAATACCTCTATAAGAACCAGTCACGTGTCATACACACCACACTTATAACACATTCTTGAGTAATGCCAGACCCGCTTTGTACAAACCACAGTAAACCACAGTCTCAGTAACCCATGTCAGGATTGCCAGAGAAAATATGGGCTATCCAGTTCAATTTGAATTCCAGATAAACAACAAGTAATTTTTCAGTATCCGTATGTCCCACATATTGTATGGGCTATACTTACACTAAAACTAAGTCAGGCCAAATACTGCATGGGAATACTTACACTAAAAGATTATTCTGGGTTTATCTGAAACTGAAATTTAACTGGGTGCCTTGTATTCTTGTTCGCTAAGTCTGGCAACCCTTATATACTTACCACCAGCTGATGTATTATATATTTATTGTAGTTTTGTTTAGTGTGTGTCTTCCCCTACTAGAATGTGCAGCGTTACCAAAGACTACAACAATGGAAGAGTGCCGGATACACAGGAGTAGCTGCTTACTGAATCTTGGTGAATGAATGAATGAACACACACCATAAATACAAGCCACACCATGTAATGAGGAAACGTTACATGTCCCAGAATTCCTGACTTGTGAACAGAAACCATGCACACAAAGGCCACAGACACAGATAGACACGTCTGCACTGTGCTCCCCATGCCAACCCCACACTTACCACAGACTTAACTGATACACATCACTCACTCTTCCCACACACTCACAGTCACCACCGAGGCCTACATTACCAACTAGACAGTGAGAGAATAAGTATTGATTGGAATTAAATCCTGGAGGATCCACTGGGAACCACACTCTCAGCTGTGTGTATTCACTGCACCTGACACGTGTCACACACTCAGTAAATATATGTGGACAGAGGACTGATGAACCCACCCTGAGCCTTTCATTCCTCCCTCAGGAATCTCGAAGTCACAAGAGGATCCCCCTCGGCTTGGATCCACTGTGGTGGCCCAAGGCTGCAGCCCAGGGGCAGTGGAGGTCTCCTCTGCCTCTAAATACTTCTTCTGTACTTCTACTCTGCGCAAGCTCAGCTACGCTGGTAAGGGCGTGGGGCTCCTCAGGTGACGGGGTGCTTGGCTGTGAAGCAGGAGGCACACAGATCCCAGGGAGGCTGAGAGGAAATCCAGGGTCATCAGAGGTGATGAGGGCTCTGTGGAGGGGCCTGGGCAGGATGGCTGAGCTGTTCCGAGGGCGTGGATGCCAGCTGAGTCTGGGTGTGTGTGTGTGAATACTGCTACTACCATGGTGAGGAAGTCAAGGAGCAGGGGCCGGAAAGGTCTGGGCTTGAGGTGGAGGGAAGAGGGACCAGATTAAGCATCTTCAGAGGAAAATGTAGGCTTTGTCTTTGCCTTTGCTTCCAGAGAAGGACAGAGTTCTGCATCATACACCTCCAGCCTGAGAGCAGGACCATCCAGCTCAGGTGCACACAGCTCACACATACACGCGCCCTCCAGGCACAGCCCTTCTCAGTGCACATCAACCCCAAGCACGTGCTCCACAGTACTCTCCTGCACCACAGCCCCATTCCACAAGAAATGCACCACCGATATTCCCAAACTCACACTCCTCATCGTACACGCATCCAGCCGCATCCCTCACATACTACAGCCCTCACCACCATACTCCACACCCCTGTATACAGACACCGCTCCAGTATACCCCCCCACGCACATGAAAAGCCCACAGATTACACCACATACACCACTCCGTCCTACGGCCAACGGACACCAAGCTCACGACATTGCTATGTCGTGCCAATGTCCCTCTCTCATCTACCACACCTGCTCCCTCAGCTTCCGGCATGGCCCATGCATGTTATTATGATTTTAATTTCCTTTTTCAGGAATCCGGAGATTACATCGAGACACTGCCCAGCCTAGACCACCCCTAGCCCAGGATCAGGAAGAAGGAGAGACCGCTTCCCCATCACACTGTGTCTCCTCCTCACCCTCTTCACCCTGTAAGAACTATCTGCACCCAGACAAAGAGGAAAGGGGCATGAAAATATACTACATGCAGGTACAAGTGAACAAGGGTGTCGCTGTCTCCTGGAAGACAAAGAAACCCTTGGAGTTGCCTGAAAAGCAGCTGAGGATAGAAGAAGTGACCCTTCCTGAGGATGTGTGCGCAGTAGCCACTGACCCCTCTTCTGATGTGTGCACCGAAAGCCTCCTGTCTGACAGTGAGCCCACTGGGGAGGAGAAAGAGTATGAGGAAAGGGCAGAGCCAGGCAGCCCATCAGGGCCACCTGCCGTCGAGGAGAGACCCAGCGCCAAGACAGCGGACTGGATGCTGACCATGGAGACCGGCTTCAGGTGCATGGCCTGCTGCCGGGTCTTCCCCACCTTGGAGATCCTCCAGCAGCACGTGAAGGGTGGCGTCCTGCATGGCTTCAGCTGCCGTGCCTTTCATCTCACCATGGCCCAGCGGATGGGCAATGTGGAATCCGAGAGCACCCCTGAGGAAGAGGACGAGGAGGAGGAGGAGGAGAACGAGGAGGAGGAGGAGGAGGAGGAGGAGGAGGAGGAGAAGGAGGTAGAGAAGCAAGAAGAAAAGGAGAATGAGGGAGAGCAGCCCACGGGGGAAGGCCCCAGCCCAAAGAGACCCCGCAGGCAGGGTCTTTTCTCTCCTTTGAGTTCCAAACAGCAACTGAGATTCATGGGACAGAAGATCCTGGAAGACGGTGTGGCCGTCCCTTGGAAGAGGTAAGGCTTGAGGCTGGCAGTCTTCTGAGCCTATGTCACGAGGGCCCAGAGGAGTCTAAGGGAAGGGGCCGCACACATGTGCTGGTTTACCTAATGGCTCTGCAGTTGCATCAAATGGGACACACCCAGCACTAACAAAGGCATTGACCTCTGTTGACGTAAACAAGAAGGTGGAGCCTTTTCCTAGGAGTTTTCTCAGGGTCTGCACGATGGACCTCAACTCTTAGAGGACGTACTGCCAGCAGCTCCTTCTCGGCAGAGAGAGCCAGGAGTGGTCTCAAGAGAGGACAGGGGCCCTTGCAGGACCAGAACTTTGAGGTCTGAGAGCCTTGGGCCTGAGCCGAGATCTCACCCGGACCACTGGACCTAGCCTTCTGTGACAAAGGGGAATATGAAAGAGAGTCACGTGGAAATGAGGTCCCCCGAGATATGGAAATGTTCCAGAAACTTCGTTGCGTGGTAGTTGATCTGGAGCCAAGCTCACTGTGGTGTGTGTGGCTCTGAGCATTAAGGCAATGCTGGAGGGTAAGCCTGACCAGCAGAGCTTGGAGTGCTTCTTGTCTCTTCCTGTTCTACCTCATTTGTTTTATCCCTTCCAGGGAGAAGAAAGGACCCTCGGGAGAGTAGCAGACAGAATGCCGTGGTCTGAAGGAGGATGAAGGGACCGGCACTCAGTCTAACATCATATGACAATAGAAGCGTCCTATGCAATAAAGGGCATTTTCCAAACCTTTCCTGGAGCTTTTATTTAATGACATTTTTCTATCTATGCATCTATCTGTCATCTACATCTGTATCTTTCAAGGTTTGTGAACAAGCTTTCACATAAGCACTAGAGACGTCCGCCAGCATTTTCCAGAAGAGGCCTGCAAATTGCTGGGGACTCCTCACAAATAGGGAACGGCCACAACCCCTGCCACACAGACTATGCACGTGGCCCTCCTGACGTACTCCCACTCTCTCTCTGAATTTCCCAACGTCTGAGATGAGGGTGCTGACTGGAGGCAATGATCACATGCAGGCTGAATCTTCTCCAGATTCTGATTCTCTTCCTGGGCATATCGTCCTTAAGCACAGTCTCCATGTCCCTGGCCACACTGATCTCTCTCCTTCAGTCCTTCCCTCCCTCCCTCTCCTGCCTCCCAGTGCAGAGAATACTTTTTTGCATTTGAGACGACATTTATTTTTGGTTCACAGAATTCTCACCTGTTCTACTGTGGCCTCCGTTGTGAACATTCCAAAGCTGAGACTTTTCTGTTTTTCTCCCTCATTTCTGCTGAGTCTTTACCTTCCTAATGCAGTGAACTCACAGTGCCTAGCTGACTGGATGGGGAAAAAAATCCAGGGAGCAAAGAGAAATAATAAAAGAATATATCAGTTAATTTTTCATAGTGTTATCCAACTACATATTTTTAAAATTTTGGAATAATATTAGGAATCTTCTCTTTATAAAAAACTGAATTATCGGGCTTCCCTGGTGGAGCAGTGGTTAAGAATATGCCTGCGAATGCAGGGGTCATGGGTTCGAGCCCTGGTCTGGGAAGATCCCACGTGCCACGGAGTAACTAAGCCCGCGGGCCACAACTACTGAGCCTGCGCTCTAGAGCCCGTGTGCCACATCAACCGAGCCCACGTGCCACAACTACGGAAGCCTGCGTGCCTAGAGACCATGCTCCGCAACAAGAGAAGCCACTGCAATGAGAAGCCCGTGCACCACAGCCAAGAGGAGCCCCCGCTCACTGCAACTAGAGAACGCCCGCTAGCAGCAACAAAGACCCAATGCAGCCCCAAATAAATTAATTAATTTTTAAAAATTGAATTAGTTTCAAGGGTACAATGTATAAAAGTACAATAAAAGCCCCCCTTCATAACCCCCCAACCCCACTCTCAAGATGGAATCGATATGCTGTGATACAATTTATAGTCGTAGTACTACTCCTCCTCCCACCACATCCGAAATCCTCTGAGCCAGGTGCAGCAGCTTCCTTTCACAATGCTAGGACCCGCCACAAGACACATGATAATCCCTTTGGACATTTCAAGGAGCGGCAGCAAGGGAACAGTACCGGGGAAATACCACTGACAGCTCAGAATATCCATGGCATTTCTAGAGCCTCGGCACTGCTCTCGCTCTGGGAATGAAGGTCCAAAAAGCACATCGGAGAATGTTCATAGTTGTAAACAAGCTCCACCTTTGAAACACAATCTACATAGAACCACATATACAAGCCTGCACGATGGATGAAGCCAAGGTCTCCTCCATGATTTCCCTTCTGACCACCTTATTGTCTCCTCAACCATAAAAGGTGAACTTGAAACTCAGGACCTTGCCTTGTCACCAGAAACATCCAAGCTTGGATCAGTCTTTCTAAGACCAGATACTTGCTCTCTGAACTATTAGAGACTTGTCACATACACACAGGTAGAACAGGATTATTTCTATCTACCTGGGGACTTGGAGTCTTTCACATTGCTCCTGTTAAAACTCTCACAACAGCAAAACTTTACCTACAAAGGGTTCAAGCTATGACACTCCCAACTTCCACAAACCTCCTCAGCTCTTGTGAGTCACATGCAGCCAATTCCAGGAATTGGAAACATGGTTGTGAGGATGAAACTGACTTTGGGGCTCCCCTTGGATATGGTCTTCCAGACTTACCAAAAGGCCATTAAGAGGAAGGTTTACCCCACCTCAGGGAAACCCGAGGCAGTACTTGCAGTCAAGGGCTGGCCATGGCTTCTGAGCTACATCCAAAAAGAATTTCATACTGTACCTGGATCGGCTGAAGCCATTTCTGACTGTCCGAGAGCCAGCATGTACCGTTCCTCAACTGCCTCCATTGTGGATCATCAGTAGGGCTGTCAGATTTAGGACATAAAAATACAGGATACCCAGTTAAACTTGAACTTCACATGAATAATAAGTCATTATTTTTAGTATAAGTAGATCCTATGAACTATTTGGGGCATACTTATCTTCAAAATGTACTCGTTGTTTTTCAAACATTCATATTTAACTAAACAGTCTATATTTTATCTGTCAACCCTACTCAGCAGAAATGATGGAGGCTCATAGAGATCCAGGAGACGCCTCAGCGCCTCCTCAGCTTTTATTTCTACGTCCTGGACAGCGAGCACGAACCTTCCACTCCCAGTCAGTGGCTAGAATGGAGGATATTCTCTGTTTTAGAGCTTTTTCTACTTGTCATTGTTATTATCTTCCTTATTTTAAAGAGATGTTTATTTTTTCCCAATCTTAATAGCTCATCCAAAAGTATTTCAAAGTTCATTAGAGAAGGGAAAAACAATATGGTTCTGAAAAGTGAAGGAAACCGCCTGGTGTTTAGTAAAGAAGTAGTAGGGAGACTGAAAAAGCCAAACTTAATAAGCAGATCTCTCCAAGGGTATTTTCAGAGCTTGATACCCTCCCACACCCTGAAAATATTATTACATCAAGAATGTAGAACTGCTAACCAAATGTAAGGCTCCCATATGATTCTATCAAACTGAGGATGCTTCTTTACTAAGCAGTGAGCACACTTGCTGTCCCAGGGACCTTGGCAGTTGCAACGTAGGGCTCTTCCCTTTGGGATGGAAACAGCAAATTTTCCTGTGGTCTACACGCTGGCCCCAAAAATACTACACTCCCAATACTTGTCAACTTTAAGTATTTTTCTACATATCTCCATTTTTCTGTTACTATTTGGACTACATCCTAGACTTGACACTACATAAATTGCATTCAAGAAGCTATTTTTAAAAGTTGGTAGGAAACCTTAAATCTATGGCTTGCAGTCCCTGGCTTACTTTCATCCAGGTGCATAAGGGTTTTCAAAAGTAGTCAGGTTAGTTACCCTGTATCACAGTCCCACGCTTGTGTCACAGATATAAAAATGGAACATGATATTTAAGGTTTTAGTTGCCAAATCATCAAGCCTCCCAGACAGAGGCAATAGAGCAAAATGATTACAGAGGCATGGATTTTGATTTGCTCCAGTGTCTTGGGCAAGTCACTTGGCCTCTGTATTTATTTGTACTTATCTGCACTTATCTGTCACTTGGGGGTCATAATTGTACCTGGTCCATGGGTACGCTGTACAAATGATCTGTAAAGTAGTTACAAGAAACCGACACAGAGTAAGCACTCCACAGACATTGGCTATTAGCTATTGGAAATAGTTCTCCGTGAAACAGATGACATTATCCGTGGATGACTCGGTGGGAGACAGTGAATCACAGAATCACAGCATGTTGAAAGAGACCTAGTTCACACTCTAATTGAAAAGAAGAAAAGTGTGCATGGGTAGAAAATGTATGAAACTTTACACAACAAAGAGTTCATCATGTTAACTTGGAGGGTTAGAATAAATCAGGAAAGGAGGAAAGAAAAACTTGAGTGTAATTCAATTTCTCTATCATTTGTGTTTCTACACTGAGACTCTGAATACACTGGAAGTGCAATTTTTTTTAATGTGGCGGGATAAAGGTTTTCAAGTTTTCCTGATCCATCCGTATTATTATCTCAGAATTGCTGGCATTTCTTGCCATCTTTGGATCTACACCCATGTGAGTCAGTGGGCCATTCTGGACGGAGGAGATAATAGAGCAGAAGTGAAGTGAGAGAAAAGGAGAGACAAGATTTTCTCTTTTCTCTTCAAAGAGGAAAGGTCTTTGGAATGGGAACAACTCACAACCAAACTTTGGGGAAAGGATGTGATGGAAAATGAGACAAACATCCTACCCCTGTGATGAGAAGGATTCCCTGGGCTGGATGGAGGGAGGCCACAGGTGGCTGGACAAGGAAACCAACTAGGGAGAAACACACACAAGTGCAGAGCAAACACCCTGAGGCCACTCAGCCTGTCTCCATGCAAACATGTGTCCAGCAGACAGCCCTTCACCTGTGGCTCCCCAGCAAGACAGGTACCTCGGGGGTGCCAACTCATTCTGAGTCCATTATGCCTGGCCATTCATAAACCGCTGTCTAACGTGTGAGGAATAAACTCTCAATGTTTATGAGGAAATTGCGGAAGGAGATTGAAAGGTTACTTAAACGAAAAAAAATGAAGTTCAGGAAGGCAAGATGGTAGAGAGACAAGAAAAAGACCTTAAAAGATAGAAAGGATTTGCCAAAGAAGAGAAAGCAAAAGAAATGATTCCGAATGGGTTAACCTGCAGCTAGGAAGTTAAGGAAGATTATTGATGGGTGAAGACTATGGAATAAAGTGAATAAAATTTCTCAGAAGTTGCTGAGAATATGGTAAGCAGCATGATTATCAAATTATGAATTGGCTGCAATGGCATTCTAGGGGGACACTAGGAAGGGGAAGCAAATGTTCCTGAGATGACAGTAGCAGGTGGAAAGTTGTTTCAGGGGAAGATCAGTCTTGCAGAGGGTGTATCAGAGGAGGGCAAGTGTGAGCAAGCAAGGAAATACTAAGTGTATACGGTTCCTTCACTGAGTGCACCCAGCCCCGCGGTCAGCCTTGAGAACAAGCAGGACTTCAGGTACTGGAGCTACATTTCAGTCATCAAGACTTGAGAAGACACCCTTAACTCAGGTCTTCTCTTCAAACTCCATCTTTCCTTCTTGACCTTCATTTGGCCTCTTCCCTTACCCTCCAGCTGTGGACTGAGGCCACAGAGCAAGATGGGTCACTAGTGTCCTCCATCCCCTGGCGACTGTGGTTCACATCAGTGGAGTACCAAAGGCAATAACCAAGTAACAGACACAAGAGTGTATGAAGAAGAAGAGATTCTGATAAGGCTTTCTGTGACAGTGTGGGCCAAGTCGGCTCTATATGGCTGGTATCACGTGAATTATGAGCAGCCTTAGGGGAGAAGTTCTCAGAAGGCAGAGCCTGGCTCTCGAGAGGCTCTGCGTGCTCACAGCCCACTCCAAGACCTCAGTTACAGCTTCGGCCCCCAATATCTCTCCCTCTGCCTGCTCACAGTTTTTGAAGTCTTCTTTCCTCCACATTTCTCTTGAGAGGTGGAGGAGGAAGATGAGCTTCAGGCCAGCTCAGGCTCCCCTGGGATCCCAGCAGGATGCCTATCATTAACCTCCCACCTTCTAGGAAGCTCCTAAGATCTTCACATTTGGGGCAGTTCTCATTTCAGCTGTGCTTCAAATTGCTGGCTGGAGACGGCCTGTTGGAAGGTGGCTAAAAGCAAGTAGCAATCCTTCGGGCAGCCTGGCCCTTCTCGACTGTCAGACATCTTCAGGGATATTCTAGGAAATGTTGTTTGTTCTAGAGAAGGGAGGGAAACAATCCAATTGTCCAATAATGCTTGAATGGAAAATAAATGATGCTATATGCATGTGATCACATAATATCAAACAGTCAAAAATCAAAGACTTAGATCTCTATGGATTCACGTGGATAAATCTTGAAAACATAATATTGATTGAAAGAAAATAAGATAAACAATGTTAGATTGTGATAACAGGTATGTAAGTGTTTAAATATTTAAATCAATTCAACATATTGCTTCTATATATAGAGATGCAAGAAAATAAACTTTATCCAAAGAACACATTATTTACATTTAATATGCTCATTTATCTAGGAGACCCAAAAGAACCCACAGATAAACTAGCAGGAACTAATAAGACGGTTCAACAAGGCACACACATACAAGATCAATAAATTTTAAAAGTCAATCAGGCTCCTCTACACTGGCGATAACAAATTAGAAACTATAAAAGAAAATAAGAAAAAAAGAAGATCTAAAAATTGTCACAAGAGCCGTATAAATTATTTAGAGCTAAGCATACGTAGAAGGCAATATAACTAACAAACTGAGTACGAACAGTTAAACTCCGCCCAACCCAAGGTTAGGAAATGACTGTTGTTACTTTATGAGAACAGACCCTCTTCTTAAGGAGCAGATCAGTAAGTGAGAGTGAATCAAAGAAACACAGCATTTGAAAAGTCAGCTAGTCCAAGCCTCTTGATCGCACATACAGAAGCTGAAGCCCAGATAGGTTGAGTTACTTGCTAAAGGGCCCAATGTCCTGACTCAAGGACTAGCATTTTTCACTCAGTCGCAAGACACAATCAAATGCAGTACCTTGGAAAGAGATGGGGAAAAAATGAAGAAATCAATTATATAGTTCCTCATCTTTAAGTACAGAAATAGCCGTGACAAAATTACACGTATTGAGGGAAAATTGAAGTGCAGAGTTTAAAATGTCAATAATCCACAGGGAAACTGGAGACCATTTAAAACATTCATATTAAATCTCTCTAGAAAAGACATTAAAAGATCTCCAATCAAAATGTGAATTTTATAATAGACATGGTATGATACAATTTATAATAGATATGGTAGGAACCTTTCCCTTTCACGGGAAAGCTTCGGCTGGGAAAAAGGAATTGTTCTTGAAAATGGGGCCTGTGCTATTGCAGACACTGTGCTCAACCTAGGTCCACCGAATGCTCTGATGTCATCACTGAGGTCACAGAATTCCACTGTGAGCCTGGCAACCTTGCAAACATAACAGCCCTGGTGAGCACTAGGCACTACTGCTGGTTCACCAAGTGGTACAAGTTTTTCAGCCATTTAGGAGACTTGACTATTTTTGTTTGTATTGAATCATTTCAACGGATTGCCCAAGAGCCAAGAAGGGCCAACCTGTAGGGAAGAGGAGGAGTTGGACATCTCTTGAGGCATCTTCTAAGGGAGACTTCTAGTTGGTACGATGGAACGGCGACAAAAGAGGAAACATCTGGAAAATGAAGAGTCCCAGGAAACTGCCGAGAACGGAGGAGGTATGTGGGGGGCAACTTGTCTGGGGCACATGGGTTTCTGCCAAACTGAAGCTTCTCTAGGAAGCGGGGGACTGAGAACGTGTCACCTGTGAAGCAGGGAGCGAGAGACCTTGTCTCACTGATGCTGCCGTATCTATCCGGAGGGTCCCTGTGGTGTGAGACGGCACAGAACGGCCAGATGCCCCCTGGGAGATGGGAGGTCAGCTCCGCTGGTCTGAGGAGTCTCTCCTGGGGCAGCCGGGCCTGGAGCTTTGTCGGACTCACAGCAGGCTGCATCCTGCTTGCACAGACCTAGAGGTGCAGCTTTTCTCAGTCCCCGATTTCTCTCTTATTTTCTTGGATCTTTCCCTGGGGTCATGAGGTGGGGGATGTGAAGGATGCAAGGATGCTGAGAGAGACCCATGAGTTGCTTGGCCTCTTTTACCAAAGTGGAAAGAGAAGCCCCATGAGTTGAAGGCCCTGTTGAAAAATATCTTGACAAGTGGAATGCACTTTGAAAGAAGATTGTTTGTCTAGGGATGGTGTCATATTGAAAGCAAGGAGGTTTTATTCCTTCAACAGGAAGAATTTCCCAAAGGAGATCAAGGGAAGGGAAGGGTTTTCCAGAGACTGAGACCGCGTGAGCGGGGGTGAGAAATGGCCTCAGGGTCCTGCGGGGAGCTCTGAGAGCCACGGGCCACGTGGTGCCTGTGTGCATTAAATGTAGGCGAGTAGCTTGCCCTGGGAGAGGGGTGGTCACCCCAGAGCTCCAGCTAGAGGCCTCTGCCCCAGATTAGAGCCCAGTAGCTCCTACCAGGCCCAGGGCCCTGGAGACTGTAGGATGGGCCCTGGGAATGGAGCTCTAGACAGCAGGCAGATTTCCAGGCAGTGGCTGGGACAGGCTGGGGAAGGCAATGACTGCCCCTGACCATTCAGAATATTTTGCCCTATGTTCCTGTGTGTGTGTGTGTGTGTGAGTGTGTGTGTGTGTGTGTGTGTGTGTGTGTGTGTGGTAGTGCAGAGAAGAGCGAGATGAATGGGGGTAGAGTGCTTACCAGATATAAAGTCTGCGTGGTAAAGTTCTTGTCACCCTGCCTGGACCTGGCTGACACTCGGTGTACGTAAGAGTGTATACAGAATTCTTGTTAGGGGTGTTTTATGAGACAGTAACTCATACACCCATGTACACTCTGATGCAGCAAAAATATCACACACCCCACATATAACTTCCTTAGTAAACCACACACAGCACATGGAGGTATATACACGCATCCCTCCTATACTACGTTCTCATACAACCCACCTGTATCACAATCCTCTCCTCCAACACCAAACGCTGGAGATGAGATATGTATATAGACACACACACTATATATATAGGACACACACACACACACACACACACACTATATACATGTATCTCCTCAACTCTTGCACAAACACAACTAACTTCAGCCATCTCTAAATACCTCTATAAGAACCAGTCACGTGTCATACACACCACACTTATAACACATTCTTGAGTAATGCCAGATCCGCTTTGTACAAACCACAGTAAACCACAGTCTCAGTAACCCATGTCAGGATTGCCAGAGAAAATATGGGCTATCCAGTTCAATTTGAATTCCAGATAAACAACAAGTAATTTTTCAGTATCCGTATGTCCCACATATTGTATGGGCTATACTTACACTAAAACTAAGTCAGGCCAAATACTGCATGGGAATACTTACACTCAAAGATTATTCTGGGTTTATCTGAAACTGAAATTTAACTGGGTGCCTTGTATTCTTGTTCGCTAAGTCTGGCAACCCTTATATACTTACCACCAGCTGATGTATTATATATTTATTGTAGTTTTGTTTAGTGTGTGTCTTCCCCTACTAGAATGTGCAGCGTTACCAAAGACTACAACAATGGAAGAGTGCCGGATACACAGGAGTAGCTGCTTACTGAATCTTGGTGAATGAATGAATGAACACGCACCATAAATACAAGCCACACCATGTAATGAGGAAACGTTACATGTCCCAGAATTCCTGACTTGTGAACAGAAACCATGCACACAAAGGCCACAGACACAGATAGACACGTCTGCACTGTGCTCCCCATGCCAACCCCACACTTACCACAGACTTAACTGATACACATCACTCACTCTTCCCACACACTCACAGTCACCACCGAGGCCTACATTACCAACTAGACAGTGAGAGAATAAGTATTGATTGGAATTAAATCCTGGAGGATCCACTGGGAACCACACTCTCAACTGTGTGTATTCACTGCACCTGACACGTGTCACACACTCAGTAAATATTTGTGGACAGAGGACTGATGAACCCACCCTGAGCCTTTCATTCCTCCCTCAGGACTCTCGAAGTCACAAGAGGATCCCCCTCGGCTTGGATCCACTGTGGTGGCCCAAGGCTGCAGCCCAGGGGCAGGGGAGGTCTCCTCTGCCTCTAAATACTTCTTCTGTACTTCTACTCTGCGCAAGCTCAGCTACGCTGGTAAGGGCGTGGGGCTCCTCAGGTGACGGGGTGCTTGGCTGTGAAGCAGGAGGCACACAGATCCCAGGGAGGCTGAGAGGAAATCCAGGGTCATCAGAGGTGATGAGGGCTCTTTGGAGGAGCCTGGGCAGGATGGCTGAGCTGTTCCGAGGGCGTGGATGCCAGCTGAGTCTGGGTGTGTGTGTGTGAATACTGCTACTACCATGGTGGGGAAGTCAAGGAGCAGGGGCCGGAAAGGTCTGGGCTTGAGGTGGAGGGAAGAGGGACCAGATTAAGCATCTTCAGAGGAAAACGTAGGCTTTGTCTTTGCCTTTGCTTCCAGAGAAGGACAGAGTTCTGCATCATACACCTCCAGCCTGAGAGCAGGACCATCCAGCTCAGGTGCACACAGCTCACACATACACGCGCCCTCCAGGCACAGCCCTTCTCAGTGCACATCAACCCCAAGCACGTGCTCCACAGTACTCTCCTGCACCACAGCCCCATTCCACAAGGAATGCACCACCGATATTCCCAAACTCACACTCCTCATCGTACACGCATCCAGCCGCATCCCTCACATACTACAGCCCTCACCACCATACTCCACACCCCTGTATACAGACACCGCTCCAGTATACCCCCCCACGCACATGAAAAGCCCACAGATGACACCAGATACACCACTCCGTCCTACGGCCAACGGACACCAAGCTCACGACATTGCTATGTCGTGCCAATGTCCCTCTCTCGTCTACCACACCTGCTCCCTCAGCTTCCGGCATGGCCCATGCATGTTATTATGATTTTAATTTCCTTTCTCAGGAATCCGGAGATTTCATCGAGACACTGCCCAGCCTAGACCACCCCTAGCCCAGGATCAGGAAGAAGGAGAGACCGCTTCCCCATCACACTGTGTCTCCTCCTCACCCTCTTCACCCTGTAAGAACTATCTGCACCCAGACAAAGAGGAAAGGGGCATGAAAATATACTACATGCAGGTACAAGTGAACAAGGGTGTCGCTGTCTCCTGGAAGACAAAGAAACCCTTGGAGTTGCCTGAAAAGCAGCTGAGGATAGAAGAAGTGACCCTTCCTGAGGATGTGTGCGCAGTAGCCACTGACCCCTCTTCTGATGTGTCCACCGAAATCCTCCTGTCTGACAGTGAGCCCACTGGGGTGGAGAAAGAGCATGAGGAAAGGGCAGAGCCAGGCGGCCCATCAGGGCCACCTGCCGTCGAGGAGAGACCCAGCGCCAAGACAGCGGACTGGATGCTGACCATGGAGACCGGCTTCAGGTGCATGGCCTGCTGCCGGGTCTTCCCCACCTTGGGGATCCTCCAGCAGCACGTGAAGGGCGGCGTCCTGCAGGGCTTCAGCTGCCGTGCCTTTCATCTCACCATGGCCCAGCGGATGGGCAATGTGGAATCCGAGAGCACCCCTGAGGTAGAGGACGAGGAGGAGGAGGAGGAGAACGAGGAGGAGGTGGAGGAGGAGGAGGAGGAGAAGGAGGTAGAGAAGCAAGAAGAAAAGGAGAATGAGGGAGAGCAGCCCACGGGGGAAGGCCCCAGCCCAAAGAGACCCCGCAGGCAGGGTCTTTTCTCTCCTTTGAGTTCCAAACAGCAACTGAGATTCATGGGACAGAAGATCCTGGAAGACGGTGTGGCCGTCCCTTGGAAGAGGTAAGGCTTGAGGCTGGCAGTCTTCTGAGCCTATGTCACGAGGGCCCAGAGGAGTCTAAGGGAAGGGGCCGCACACATGTGCTGGTTTACCTAATGGCTCTGCAGTTGCATCAAATGGGACACACCCAGCACTAACAAAGGCATTGACCTCTGTTGACGTAAACAAGAAGGTGGAGCCTTTTCCTAGGAGTTTTCTCAGGGTCTGCACGATGGACGTCAACTCTTAGAGGACGTACTGCCAGCAGCTCCTTCTCGGCAGAGAGAGCCAGGAGTGGTCTCAAGAGAGGACAGGGGCCCTTGCAGGACCAGAACTTTGAGGTCTGAGAGCCTTGGGCCTGAGCTGAGATCTCACCCGGACCACTGGACCTAGCCTTCTGTGACAAAGGGGAATATGAAAGAGAGTCACGTGGAAATGAGGTTCCCCGAGATATGGAAGTGTTCCAGAACCTTCGTTGTGTGGTAGTTGATCTGGAGCCAAGCTCATTGTGGTGTGTGTGGCTCTGAGCATTAAGGCAATGCTGGAGGGTAACCCTGACCAGCAGAGCTTGGAGTGCTTCTTGTCTCTTCCTGTTCTACCTCATTTGTTTTATCCCTTCCAGGGAGAAGAAAGGACCCTCGGGAGAGTAGCAGACAGAATGCCGTGGTCTGAAGGAGGATGAAGGGACCGGCACTCAGTCTAACATCATATGACAATAGAAGCGTCCTATGCAATAAAGGGCATTTTCCAAACCTTTCCTGGAGCTTTTATTTAAGGACATTTTTCTATCTATGCATCTATCTGTCATCTACATCTGTATCTTTCAAGGTTTGTGAACAAGCTTTCACATAAGCACTAGAGACGTCCGCCAGCATTTTCCAGAAGAGGCCTGCAAATTGCTGGGGACTCCTCACAAATAGGGAACGGCCACAACCCGTGCCACACAGACTATGCGCGTGGCCCTCCTGACGTACTCCCACTCTCTCTCTGAATTTCCCAACGTCTGAGATGAGGGTGCTGGCTGGAGGCAATGATCACGTGCAGGCTGAATCTTCTCCAGATTCTGATTCTCTTCCTGGGCATATCGTCCTTAAGCACAGTCTCCATGTCCCTGGCCACACTGATCTCTCTCCTTCAGTCCTTCCCTCCCTCCCTCTCCTGCCTCCCAGTGCAGAGAATACTTTTTTGCATTTGAGACGACATTTATTTTTGGTTCACAGAATTCTCACCTGTTCTACTGTGGCCTCCGTTGTGAACATTCCAAAGCTGAGACTTTTCTGTTTTTCTCCCTCATTTCTGCTGAGTCTTTACCTTCCTAATGCAGTGAACTCACAGTGCCTAGCTGACTGGATGGGGAAAAAAATCCAGGGAGCAAAGAGAAATAATAAAAGAATATATCAGTTAATTTTTCATAGTGTTATCCAACTACATATTTTTAAAATTTTGGAATAATATTAGGAATCTTCTCTTTATAAAAAACTGAATTATCGGGCTTCCCTGGTGGAGCAGTGGTTAAGAATATGCCTGCGAATGCAGGGGTCATGGGTTCGTGCCCTGGTTTGGGAAGATCCCACGTGCCACGGAGTAACTAAGCCCGCGTGCCACAACTACTGAGCCTGCGCTCTAGAGCCCGTGTGCCACATCAACCGAGCCCACGTGCCACAACTACGGAAGCCTGCGTGCCTAGAGACCATGCTCCGCAACAAGAGAAGCCACTGCAATGAGAAGCCCGTGCACCAGAGCCAAGAGGAGCCCCCACTCACTGCAACTAGAGAACGCCCGCTAGCAGCAACAAAGACCCAATGCAGCCCCAAATAAATTAATTAATTTTTAAAAATTGAATTAGTTTCAAGGGTACAATGTATAAAAGTACAATAAAAGCCCCCCTTCATAACCCCCCAACCCCACTCTCAAGATGGAATCGATATGCTGTGATACAATTTATAGTCGTAGTACTACTCCTCCTCCCACCACATCCGAAATCCTCTGAGCCAGGTGCAGCAGCTTCCTTTCACAATGCTAGGACCCGCCACAAGACACATGATAATCCCTTTGGACATTTCAAGGAGCGGCACCAAGGGAACAGTACCGGGGAAATGCCACTGACAGCTCAGAATATCCATGGCATTTCTAGAGCCTCGGCACTGCTCTCGCTCTGGGAATGAAGGTCCAAAAAGCACATCGGAGAATGTTCATAGTTGTAAACAAGCTCCACCTTTGAAACACAATCTACATAGAACCACATATACAAGCCTGCACGATGGATGAAGCCAAGGTCTCCTCCATGATTTCCCTTCTGACCACCTTATTGTCTCCTCAACCATAAAAGGTGAACTTGAAACTCAGGACCTTGCCTTGTCACCAGAAACATCCAAGCTTGGATCAGTCTTTCTAAGACCAGATACTTGCTCTCTGAACTATTAGAGACTTGTCACATACACACAGGTAGAACAGGATTATTTCTATCTACCTGGGGACTTGGAGTCTTTCACATTGCTCCTGTTAAAACTCTCACAACAGCAAAACTTTACCTACAAAGGGTTCAAGCTATGACACTCCCAACTTCCACAAACCTCCTCAGCTCTTGTGAGTCACATGCAGCCAATTCCAGGAATTGGAAACATGGTTGTGAGGATGAAACTGACTTTGGGGCTCCCCTTGGATATGGTCTTCCAGACTTACCAAAAGGCCATTAAGAGGAAGGTTTACCCCACCTCAGGGAAACCCGAGGCAGTACTTGCAGTCAAGGGCTGGCCATGGCTTCTGAGCTACATCCAAAAAGAATTTCATACTGTACCTGGATCTGCTGAAGCCATTTCTGACTGTCCGAGAGCCAGCATGTACCGTTCCTCAACTGCCTCCATTGTGGATCATCAGTAGGGCTGTCAGATGTAGGACATAAAAATACAGGATACCCAGTTAAACTTGAACTTCACATGAATAATAAGTCATTATTTTTAGTATAAGTAGATCCTATGAACTATTTGGGGCATACTTATCTTCAAAATGTACTCGTTGTTTTTCAAACATTCATATTTAACTAAACAGTCTATATTTTATCTGTCAACCCTACTCAGCAGAAATGATGGAGGCTCATAGAGATCCAGGAGACGCCTCAGCGCCTCCTCAGCTTTTATTTCTACGTCCTGGACAGCGAGCACGAACCTTCCACTCCCAGTCAGTGGCTAGAATGGAGGATATTCTCTGTTTTAGAGCTTTTTCTACTTGTCATTGTTATTATCTTCCTTATGTTAAAGAGAAGTTTATTTTTTCCCAATCTTAATAGCTCATCCAAAAGTATTTCAAAGTTCATTAGAGAAGGGAAAAACAATATGGTTCTGAAAAGTGAAGGAAACCGCCTGGTGTTTAGTAAAGAAGTAGTAGGGAGACTGAAAAAGCCAAACTTAATAAGCAGATCTCTCCAAGGGTATTTTCAGAGCTTGATACCCTCCCACACCCTGAAAATATTATTACATCAAGAATGTAGAACTGCTAACCAAATGTAAGGCTCCCATATGATTCTATCAAACTGAGGATGCTTCTTTACTAAGCAGTGAGCACACTTGCTGTCCCAGGGACCTTGGCAGTTGCAACGTAGGGCTCTTCCCTTTGGGATGGAAACAGCTAATTTTCCTGTGGTCTACACGCTGGCCCCAAAAATACTACACTCCCAATACTTGTCAACTTTAAGTATTTTTCTACATATCTCCATTTTTCTGTTACTATTTGGACTACATCCTAGACTTGACACTACATAAATTGCATTCAAGAAGCTATTTTTAAAAGTTGGTAGGAAACCTTAAATCTATGGCTTGCAGTCCCTGGCTTACTTTCATCCAGGTGCATAAGGGTTTTCAAAAGTAGTCAGGTTAGTTACCCCGTATCACAGCCCCACGCTTGTGTCACAGATATAAAAATGGAACATGATATTTAAGGTTTTAGTTGCCAAATCATCAAGCCTCCCAGACAGAGGCAATAGAGCAAAATGATTACAGAGGCATGGATTTTGATTTGCTCCAGTGTCTTGGGCAAGTCACTTGGCCTCTGTATTTATTTGTACTTATCTGCACTTATCTGTCACTTGGGGGTCATAATTGTACCTGGTCCATGGGTATGCTGTACAAATGATCTGTAAAGTAGTTACAAGAAACCGACACAGAGTAAGCACTCCACAGACATTGGCTATTAGCTATTGGAAATAGTTCTCCGTGAAACAGATGACATTATCCGTGGATGACTCGGTGGGAGACAGTGAATCACAGAATCACAGCATGTTGAAAGTGACCTAGTTCACACTCTAATGTGAAAAGAAGAAAAGTGTGCATGGGTAGAAAATGTCTGAAACTTTACACAACAAAGAGTTCATCATGTTAACTTGAAGGATTAGAATAAATCAGGAAAGGAGGAAAGAAAAACTTGAGTGTAATTCAATTTCTCTATCATTTGTGTTTCTACACAGAGACTCTGAATACACTGGAAGTGCAATTTTTTTTAATGTGGCGGGATAAAGGTTTTCAAGTTTTCCTGATCCATCCGTATTATTATCTCAGAATTGTTGGCATTTCTTGCCATCTTTGGATCTACACCCATGTGAGTCAGTGGGCCATTCTGGACGGAGGAGATAATAGAGCAGAAGTGAAGTGAGAGAAAAGGAGAGACAAGATTTTCTCTTTTCTCTTCAAAGAGGAAAGGTCTTTGGAATGGGAACAACTCACAACCAAACTTTGCGGAAAGGATGTGATGGAAAATGAGACAAACATCCTACCCCTGTGATGAGAAGGATTCCCTGGGCTGGATGGAGGGAGGTCACAGGTGGCTGGACAAGGAAACCAACTAGGGAGAAACACACACAAGTGCAGAGCAAACACCCTGAGGCCACTCAGCCTGACTCCATGCAAACATGTGTCCAGCAGCCAGCCCTTCACCTGTGGCTCCCCAGCAAGACAGGTACCTCGGGGGTGCCAACTCATTCTGAGTCCATTATGCCTGGCCATTCATAAACCGCTGTCTAACGTGTGAGGAATAAACTCTCAATGTGTATGAGGAAATTGGGGAAGGAGATTGAAAGGTTACTTAAACGGAAAAAAAAGAAGTTCAGGAAGGCAAGATTGTAGAGAGACAAGAAAAAGACCTTAAAAGATAGAAAGGATTTGCCAAAGAAGAGAAAGAAAAAGAAATGATTCCAAATGGGTTAACCTGCAGCTAGGAAGTTAAGGAAGATTATTGATGGGTGAAGACTATGGAATAAAGTGAATAAAATTTCTCAGAAGTTGCTGAGACTATGGTAAGCAGCATGATTATCAAATTATGAATTGGCTGCAATGGCATTCTAGGGGGACACTAGGAAGGTGAAGCAAATGTTCCTGAGATGACAGTAGCAGGTGGAAAGTTGTTTCAGGGGAAGATCAGTCTTGCAGAGGGTGTATCAGAGGAGGGCAAGTGTGAGCAAGCAAGGAAATACTAAGTGTATACGGTTCCTTCACTGAGTGCACCCAGCCCCGCGGTCAGCCTTGAGAACAAGCAGGACTTCAGGTACTGGAGCTACATTTCAGTCATCAAGACTTGAGAAGACACCCTTAACTCAGGTCTTCTCTTCAAACTCCATCTTTCCTTCTTGACCTTCATTTGGCCTCTTCCCTTACCCTCCAGCTGTGGACTGAGGCCACAGAGCAAGATGGGTCACTAGTGTCCTCCATCCCCTGGCGACTGTGGTTCACATCAGTGGAGTACCAAAGGCAATAACCAAGTAACAGACACAAGAGTGTATGAAGAAGAAGAGATTCTGATAAGGCTTTCTGTGACAGTGTGGGCCAAGTCGGCTCTATATGGCTGGTATCACGTGAATTATGAGCAGCCTTAGGGGAGAAGTTCTCAGAAGGCAGAGCCTGGCTCTCGGGAGGCTCTGCGTGCTCACAGCCCACTCCAAGACCTCAGTTACAGCTTCGGCCCCCAATATCTCTCCCTCTGCCTGCTCACAGTTTTTGAAGTCTTCTTTCCTCCACATTTCTCTTGAGAGGTGGAGGAGGAAGATGAGCTTCAGGCCAGCTCAGACTCCCCTGGGATCCCAGCAGGATGCCTATCATTAACCTCCCACCTTCTAGGAAGCTCCTAAGATCTTCACATTTGGGGCAGTTCTCATTTCAGCTGTGCTTCAAATTGCTGGCTGGAGACGGCCTGTTGGAAGGTGGCTAAAAGCAAGTAGCAATCCTTCGGGCAGCCTGGCCCTTCTCGACTGTCAGACATCTTCAGGGATATTCTAGGAAATGTTGTTTGTTCTAGAGAAGGGAGGGAAACAATCCAATTGTCCAATAATGCTTGAATGGAAAATAAATGATGCTATATGCATGTGATCACATAATATCAAACAGTCAAAAATCAAAGACCTAGATCTATATGGATTCACGTGGATAAATCTTCAAAACATAATATTGATTGAAAGAAAATAAGATAAAGAACGTTAGATTGTGATAACAGGTATGTAAGTATTTAAATATTTAAATCAATTCAACATATTGCTTCTATATATAGAGATGCAAGAAAATAAACTTTATCCAAAGAACACATTATTTACATTTAATATGCTCATTTATCTAGGAGACCCAAAAGAACCCACAGATAAACTAGCAGGAACTAATAAGACGGTTCAACAAGGCACACACATACAAGATCAATAAATTTTAAAAGTCAATCAGGCTCCTCTACACTGGCGATAACAAATTAGAAACTATAAAAGAAAATAAGAAAAAAAGAAGATCTAAAAATTGTCACAAGAGCCGTATAAATTATTTAGAGCTAAGCATACGTAGAAGGCAATATAACTAACAAACTGAGTACGAACAGTTAAACTCCGCCCAACCCAAGGTTAGGAAAAGACTGTTGTTACTTTATGAGAACAGACCCTCTTCTTAAGGAGCAGATCAGTAAGTGAGAGTGAATCAAAGAAACACAGCATTTGAAAAGTCAGCTAGTCCAAGCCTCTTGATCGCACATACAGAAGCTGAAGCCCAGATAGGTTGAGTTACTTGCTAAAGGGCCCAATGTCCTGACTCAAGGACTAGCATTTTTCACTCAGTCGCAAGACACAATCAAATGCAGTACCTTGGAAAGAGATGGGGAAAAAATGAAGAAATCAATTATATAGTTCCTCATCTTTAAGTACAGAAATAGCCGTGACAAAATTACACGTATTGAGGGAAAATTGAAGTGCAGAGTTTAAAATGTCAATAATCCACAGGGAAACTGGAGACCATTTAAAACATTCATATTAAATCTCTCTAGAAAAGACATGAAAAGATCTCCAATCAAAATGTGAATTTTATAATAGACATGGTATGATACAATTTATAATAGATATGGTAGGAACCTTTCCCTTTCACGGGAAAGCTTCGGCTGGGAAAAAGGAATTGTTCTTGAAAATGGGGCCTGTGCTATTGCAGACACTGTGCTCAACCTAGGTCCACCGAATGCTCTGATGTCATCACTGAGGTCACAGAATTCCACTGTGAGCCTGGCAACCTTGCAAACATAACAGCCCTGGTGAGCACTAGGCACTACTGCTGGTTCACCAAGTGGTACAAGTTTTTCAGCCATTTAGGAGACTTGACTATTTTTGTTTGTATTGAATCATTTCAACGGATTGCCCAAGAGCCAAGAAGGGCCAACCTGTAGGGAAGAGGAGGAGTTGGACATCTCTTGAGGCATCTTCTAAGGGAGACTTCTAGTTGGTACGATGGAACGGCGACAAAAGAGGAAACATCTGGAAAATGAAGAGTCCCAGGAAACTGCCGAGAACGGAGGAGGTATGTGGGGGGCAACTTGTCTGGGGCACATGGGTTTCTGCCAAACTGAAGCTTCTCTAGGAAGCGGGGGACTGAGAACGTGTCACCTGTGAAGCAGGGAGCGAGAGACCTTGTCTCACTGATGCTGCCGTATCTATCCGGAGGGTCCCTGTGGTGTGAGACGGCACAGAACGGCCAGATGCCCCCTGGGAGATGGGAGGTCAGCTCCGCTGGTCTGAGGACTCTCTCCTGGGGCAGCCGGGCCTGGAGCTTTGTCGGACTCACAGCAGGCTGCATCCTGCTTGCACAGACCTAGAGGTGCAGCTTTTCTCAGTCCCCGATTTCTCTCTTATGCTCTTGGATCTTTCCTAGGGGTCATGAGGTGGGGGATGTGAAGGATGCAAGGATGCTGAGAGAGACCCATGAGTTGCTTGGCCTCTTTTACCGAAGGGGAAAGAGAAGCCCCATGAGTTGAAGGCCCTGTTGAAAAATATCTTGACAAGTGGAATGCACTTTGAAAGAAGAATGTTTGTCTAGGGATGGTGTCATATTGAAAGCAAGGAGGTTTTATTCCTTCAACAGGAAGAATTTCCCAAAGGAGATCAAGGGAAGGGAAGGGTTTTCCAGAGACTGAGACCGCGTGAGCGGGGGTGAGAAATGGCCTCAGGGTCCTGCGGGGAGCTCTGAGAGCCACGGGCCACGTGGTGCCTGCGTGCATTAAATGTAGGCGAGTAGCTTGCCCTGGGAGAAGGGTGGTCACCCCAGAGCTCCAGCTAGAGGCCTCTGCCCCAGATTAGAGCCCAGTAGCTCCTACCAGGCCCAGGGCCCTGGAGACTGTAGGATGGGCCCTGGGAATGGAGCTCTAGACAGCAGGCAGATTTCCAGGCAGTGGCTGGGACAGGCTGGGGAAGGCAATGACTGCCCCTGACCATTCAGAATATTTTGCCCTATGTTCCTGTGTGTGTGTGTGTGTGTGTGTGTGTGTGTGTGTGTGGTAGTGCAGAGAAGAGCGAGATGAATGGGGGTAGAGTGCTTACCAGATATAAAGTCTGCGTGGTAAAGTTCTTGTCACCCTGCCTGGACCTGGCTGACACTCGGTGTACGTAAGAGTGTATACAGAATTCTTGTTAGGGGTGTTTTATGAGACAGTAACTCATACACCCATGTACACTGTGATGCAGCAAAAATATCACACACCCCACATATAACTTCCTTAGTAAACCACACACAGCACATGGAGGTATATACACGGATCCCTCCTGTACTACATTCTCATACAACCCACCTGTATCACAATCCTCTCCTCCAACACCAAACGCTGGAGATGAGATATGTATATAGACACACACACTATATATATAGGACACAAACACACACACACACACACACACACTATATACATGTATCTCCTCAACTCTTGCACAAACACAGCTAACTTCAGCCATCTCTAAATACCTCTATAAGAACCAGTCACGTGTCATACACACCACACTTATAACACATTCTTGAGTAATGCCAGACACGCTTTGTACAAACCACAGTAAACCACAGTCTCAGTAACCCATGTCAGGATTGCCAGAGAAAATATGGGCTATCCAGTTCAATTTGAATTCCAGATAAACAACAAGTAATTTTTCAGTATCCGTATGTCCCACATATTGTATGGGCTATACTTACACTAAAACTAAGTCAGGCCAAATACTGCATGGGAATACTTACACTAAAAGATTATTCTGGGTTTATCTGAAACTGAAATTTAACTGGGTGCCTTGTATTCTTGTTCGCTATGTCTGGCAACCCTTATATACTTACCACCAGCTGATGTATTATATATTTATTGTAGTTTTGTTTAGTGTGTGTCTTCCCCTACTAGAATGTGCAGCGTTACCAAAGACTACAACAATGGAAGAGTGCCGGATACACAGGAGTAGCTGCTTACTGAATCTTGGTGAATGAATGAATGAACACGCACCATAAATACAAGCCACACCATGTAATGAGGAAACGTTACACGTCCCAGAATTCCTGACTTGTGAACAGAAACCATGCACACAAAGGCCACAGACACAGATAGACACGTCTGCACTGTGCTCCCCATGCCAACCCCACACTTACCACAGACTTAACTGATACACATCACTCACTCTTCCCACACACTCACAGTCACCACCGAGGCCTACATTACCAACTAGACAGTGAGAGAATAAGTATTGTTTGGAATTAAATCCTGGAGGATCCACTGGGAACCACACTCTCAGCTGTGTGTATTCACTGCACCTGACACGTGTCACACACTCAGTAAATATTTGTGGACAGAGGACTGATGAACCCACCCTGAGCCTTTCATTCCTCCCTCAGGAATCTCGAAGTCACAAGAGGATCCCCCTCGGCTTGGATCCACTGTGGTGGCCCAAGGCTGCAGCCCAGGGACAGTGGAGGTCTCCTCTGCCTCTAAATACTTCTTCTGTACTTCTACTCTGCGCAAGCTCAGCTACGCTTGTAAGGGCGTGGGGCTCCTCAGGTGACGGGGTGCTTGGCTGTGAAGCAGGAGGCACACAGATCCCAGGGAGGCTGAGAGGAAATCCAGGGTCATCAGAGGTGATGAGGGCTCTGTGGAGGAGCCTGGGCAGGATGGCTGAGCTGTTCCGAGGGCGTGGATGCCAGCTGAGTCTGGGGGTGTGTGTGTGAATACTGATACTACCATGGTGGGGAAGTCAAGGAGCAGGGGCCGGAAAGGTCTGGGCTTGAGGTGGAGGGAAGAGGGACCAGATTAAGCATCTTCAGAGGAAAATGTAGGCTTTGTCTTTGCCTTTGCTTCCAGAGAAGGACAGAGTTCTGCATCATACACCTCCAGCCTGAGAGCAGGACCATCCAGCTCAGGTGCACACAGCTCACACATACACGCGCCCTCCAGGCACAGCCCTTCTCAGTGCACATCAACCCCAAGCACGTGCTCCACAGTACTCTCCTGCACCACAGCCCCATTCCACAAGGAATGCACCACCGATATTCCCAAACTCACACTCCTCATCGTACACGCATCCAGCCGCATCCCTCACATACTACAGCCCTCACCACCATACTCCACACCCCTGTATACAGACACCGCTCCAGTATACCCCCCCACGCACATGAAAAGCCCACAGATGACACCACATACACCACTCCGTCCTACGGCCAACGGACACCAAGCTCACGACATTGCTATGTCGTGCCAATGTCCCTCTCTCGTCTACCACACCTGCTCCCTCAGCTTCCGGCATGGCCCATGCATGTTATTATGATTTTAATTTCCTTTTTCAGGAATCCGGAGATTTCATCGAGACACTGCCCAGCCTAGACCACCCCTAGCCCAGGATCAGGAAGAAGGAGAGACCGCTTCCCCATCACACTGTGTCTCCTCCTCACCCTCTTCACCCTGTAAGAACTATCTGCACCCAGACAAAGAGGAAAGGGGCATGAAAATATACTACATGCAGGTACAAGTGAACAAGGGTGTCGCTGTCTCCTGGAAGACAAAGAAACCCTTGGAGTTGCCTGAAAAGCAGCTGAGGATAGAAGAAGTGACCCTTCCTGAGGATGTGTGCGCAGTAGCCACTGACCCCTCTTCTGATGTGTCCACCGAAAGCCTCCTGTCTGACAGTGAGCCCACTGGGGAGGAGAAAGAGTATGAGGAAAGGGCAGAGCCAGGCAGCCCATCAGGGCCACCTGCCGTCGAGGAGAGACCCAGCGCCAAGACAGCGGACTGGATGCTGACCATGGAGACCGGCTTCAGGTGCATGGCCTGCTGCCGGGTCTTCCCCACCTTGGAGATCCTCCAGCAGCACGTGAAGGGCGGCGTCCTGCAGGGCTTCAGCTGCCGTGCCTTTCATCTCACCATGGCCCAGCGGATGGGCAATGTGTAATCTGAGAGCACCCCTGAGGAAGAGGACGAGGAGGAGGAGGAGGAGAACGAAGAGGAGGAGGAGGAGGAGGAGGAGGAGAAGGAGGTAGAGAAGCAAGAAGAAAAGGAGAATGAGGGAGAGCAGCCCACGGGGGAAGGCCCCAGCCCAAAGAGACCCCGCAGGCAGGGTCTTTTCACTCCTTTGAGTTCCAAACAGCAACTGAGATTCATGGGACAGAAGATCCTGGAAGACGGTGTGGCCATCCCTTGGAAGAGGTAAGGCTTGAGGCTGGCAGTCTTCTGAGCCTATGTCACGAGGGCCTAGAGGAGTCTAAGGGAAGGGGCCGCACACATGTGCTGGTTGACCTAATGGCTCTGCAGTTGCATCAAATGGGACACACCCAGCACTAACAAAGACATTGACCTCTGTTGACGTAAACAAGAAGGTGGAGCCTTTTCCTAGGAGTTTTCTCAGGGTCTGCACGATGGACCTCAACTCTTAGAGGACGTACTGCCAGCAGCTCCTTCTCGGCAGAGAGAGCCAGGAGTGGTCTCAAGAGAGGACAGGGGCCCTTGCAGGACCAGAATTTTGAGGTCTGAGAGCCTTGGGGCTGAGCTGAGATCTCACCCGGACCACTGGACCTAGCCTTCTGTGACAAAGGGGAATATGAAAGAGAGTCACGTGGAAATGAGGATCCCCGAGATATGGAAGTGTTCCAGAACCTTCGTTGTGTGGTAGTTGATCTGGAGCCAAGCTCACTGTGGTGTGTGTGGCTCTGAGCATTAAGGCAATGCTGGAGGGTAACCCTGACCAGCAGAGCTTGGAGTGCTTCTTGTCTCTTCCTGTTCTACCTCATTTGTTTTATCCCTTCCAGGGAGAAGAAAGGACCCTCGGGAGAGTAGCAGACAGAATGCCGTGGTCTGAAGGAGGATGAAGGGACCGGCACTCAGTCTAACATCATATGACAATAGAAGCGTCCTATGCAATAAAGGGTATTTTCCAAACCTTTCCTGGAGCTTTTATTTAATGACATTTTTCTATCTATGCATCTATCTGTCATCTACATCTGTATCTTTCAAGGTTTGTGAACAAGCTTTCACATAAGCACTAGAGACGTCCGCCAGCATTTTCCAGAAGAGGCCTGCAAATTGCTGGGGACTCCTCACAAATAGGGAACGGCCACAACCCCTGCCACACAGACTATGTGCGTGGCCCTCCTGACGTACTCCCACTCTCTCTCTGAATTTCCCAACGTCTGAGATGAGGGTGCTGGCTGGAGGCAATGATCACGTGCAGGCTGAATCTTCTCCAGATTCTGATTCTCTTCCTGGGCATATCGTCCTTAAGCACAGTCTCCATGTCCCTGGCCACACTGATCTCTCTCCTTCAGTCCTTCCCTCCCTCCCTCTCCTGCCTCCCAGTGCAGAGAATACTTTTTTGCATTTGAGACGACATTTATTTTTGGTTCACAGAATTCTCACCTGTTCTACTGTGGCCTCCGTTGTGAACATTCCAAAGCTGAGACTTTTCTGTTTTTCTCCCTCATTTCTGCTGAGTCTTTACCTTCCTAATGCAGTGAACTCACAGTGCCTAGCTGACTGGATGGGGAAAAAATCCAGGGAGCAAAGAGAAATAATAAAAGAATATATCAGTTAATTTTTCATAGTGTTATCCAACTACATATTTTTAAAATTTTGGAATAATATTAGGAATCTTCTCTTTATAAAAAACTGAATTATCGGGCTTCCCTGGTGGAGCAGTGGTTAAGAATATGCCTGCGAATGCAGGGGTCATGGGTTCGAGCCCTGGTCTGGGAAGATCCCACGTGCCACGGAGTAACTAAGCCCGCGTGCCACAACTACAGAGCCTGCGCTCTAGAGCCCGTGTGCCACATCAACCGAGCCCACGTGCCACAACTACGGAAGCCTGCGTGCCTAGAGACCATGCTCCGCAACAAGAGAAGCCACTGCAATGAGAAGCCCGTGCACCAGAGCCAAGAGGAGCCCCCGCTCACTGCAACTAGAGAACGCCCGCTAGCAGCAACAAAGACCCAATGCAGCCCCAAATAAATTAATTAATTTTTAAAAATTGAATTAGTTTCAAGGGTACAATGTATAAAAGTACAATAAAAGCCCCCCTTCATAACCCCCCAACCCTACTCTCAAGATGGAATCGATATGCTGTGATACAATTTATAGTCGTAGTACTACTCCTCCTCCCACCACATCCGAAATCCTCTGAGCCAGGTGCAGCAGCTTCCTTTCACAATGCTAGGACCCGCCACAAGACACATGATAATCCCTTTGGACATTTCAAGGAGCGGCACCAAGGGAACAGTACCGGGGAAATGCCACTGACAGCTCAGAATATCCATGGCATTTCTAGAGCCTCGGCACTGCTCTCGCTCTGGGAATGAAGGTCCAAAAAGCACATCGGAGAATGTTCATAGTTGTAAACAAGCTCCACCTTTGAAACACAATCTACATAGAACCACATATACAAGCCTGCACGATGGATGAAGCCAAGGTCTCCTCCATGATTTCCCTTCTGACCACCTTATTGTCTCCTCAACCATAAAAGGTGAACTTGAAACTCAGGACCTTGCCTTGTCACCAGAAACATCCAAGCTTGGATCAGTCTTTCTAAGACCAGATACTTGCTCTCTGAACTATTAGAGACTTGTCACATACACACAGGTAGAACAGGATTATTTCTATCTACCTGGGGACTTGGAGTCTTTCACATTGCTCCTGTTAAAACTCTCACAACAGCAAAACTTTACCTACAAAGGGTTCAAGCTATGACACTCCCAACTTCCACAAACCTCCTCAGCTCTTGTGAGTCACATGCAGCCAATTCCAGGAATTGGAAACATGGTTGTGAGGATGAAACTGACTTTGGGGCTCCCCTTGGATATGGTCTTCCAGACTTACCAAAAGGCCATTAAGAGGAAGGTTTACCCCACCTCAGGGAAACCCGAGGCAGTACTTGCAGTCAAGGGCTGGCCATGGCTTCTGAGCTACATCCAAAAAGAATTTCATACTGTACCTGGATCTGCTGAAGCCATTTCTGACTGTCCAAGAGCCAGCATGTACCGTTCCTCAACTGCCTCCATTGTGGATCATCAGTAGGGCTGTCAGATTTAGGGCATAAAAATACAGGATACCCAGTTAAACTTGAACTTCACATGAATAATAAGTCATTATTTTTAGTATAAGTAGATCCTATGAACTATTTGGGGCATACTTATCTTCAAAATGTACTCGTTGTTTTTCAAACATTCATATTTAACTAAACAGTCTATAGTTTATCAGTCAACCCTACTCAGCAGAAATGATGGAGGCTCATAGAGATCCAGGAGACGCCTCAGCGCCTCCTCAGCTTTTATTTCTACGTCCTGGACAGCGAGCACGAACCTTCCACTCCCAGTCAGTGGCTAGAATGGAGGATATTCTCTGTTTTAGAGCTTTTTCTACTTGTCATTGTTATTATCTTCCTTATTTTAAAGAGATGTTTATTTTTTCCCAATCTTAATAGCTCATCCAAAAGTATTTCAAAGTTCATTAGAGAAGGGAAAAACAATATGGTTCTGAAAAGTGAAGGAAACCGCCTGGTGTTTAGTAAAGAAGTAGTAGGGAGACTGAAAAAGCCAAACTTAATAAGCAGATCTCTCCAAGGGTATTTTCAGAGCTTGATACCCTCCCACACCCTGAAAATATTATTACATCAAGAATGTAGAACTGCTAACCAAATGTAAGGCTCCCATATGATTCTATCAAACTGAGGATGCTTCTTTACTAAGCAGTGAGCACACATGCTGTCCCAGGGACCTCGGCAGTTGCAACGTAGGGCTCTTCCCTTTGGGATGGAAACAGCAAGTTTTCCTGTGGTCTACACGCTGGCCCCAAAAATACTACACTCCCAATACTTGTCAACTTTAAGTATTTTTCTACATATCTCCATTTTTCTGTTACTATTTGGACTACATCCTAGACTTGACACTACATAAATTGCATTCAAGAAGCTATTTTTAAAAGTTGGTAGGAAACCTTAAATCTATGGCTTGCAGTCCCTGGCTTACTTTCATCCAGGTGCATAAGGGTTTTCAAAAGTAGTCAGGTTTGTTACCCCGTATCACAGCCCCACGCTTTTGTCACAGATACAAAAATGGAACATGGTATTTAAGGTTTTAGTTGCCAAATCATCAAGCCTCCCAGACAGAGGCAATAGAGCAAAATGATTACAGAGGCATGGATTTTGATTTGCTCCAGTGTCTTGGGCAAGTCACTTGGCCTCTGTATTTATTTGTACTTATCTGCACTTATCTGTCACTTGGGGGTCATAATTGTACCTGGTCCATGGGTACGCTGTACAAATGATCTGTAAAGTAGTTACAAGAAACCGACACAGAGTAAGCACTCCACAGACATTGGCTATTAGCTATTGGAAATATTTCTCCGTGAAACAGATGACATTATCCGTGGATGACTCGGTGGGAGACAGTGAATCACAGAATCACAGCATGTTGAAAGTGACCTAGTTCACACTCTAATGTGAAAAGAAGAAAAGTGTGCATGGGTAGAAAATGTCTGAAACTTTACACAACAAAGAGTTCATCATGTTAACTTGGAGGATTAGAATAAATCAGGAAAGGAGGAAAGAAAAACTTGAGTGTAATTCAATTTCTCTATCATTTGTGTTTCTACACTGAGACTCTGAATACACTGGAAGTGCAATTTTTTTTAATGTGGCGGGATAAAGGTTTTCAAGTTTTCCTGATCCATCCGTATTATTATCTCAGAATTGCTGGCATTTCTTGCCATCTTTGGATCTACACCCATGTGAGTCAGTGGGCCATTCTGGACGGAGGAGATAATAGAGCAGAAGTGAAGTGAGAGAAAAGGAGAGACAAGATTTTCTCTTTTCTCTTCAAAGAGGAAAGGTCTTTGGAATGGGAACAACTCACAACCAAACTTTGGGGAAAGGATGTGATGGAAAATGAGACAAACATCCTACCCCTGTGATGAGAAGGATTCCCTGGGCTGGATGGAGGGAGGTCACAGGTGACTGGACAAGGAAACCAACTAGGGAGAAACACACACAAGTGCAGAGCAAACACCCTGAGGCCACTCAGCCTGACTCCATGCAAACATGTGTCCAGCAGCCAGCCCTTCACCTGTGGCTCCCCAGCAAGACAGGTACCTCGGGGGTGCCAACTCATTCTGAGTCCATTATGCCTGGCCATTCATAAACCGCTGTCTAACGTGTGAGGAATAAACTCTCAATGTGTATGAGGAAATTGGGGAAGGAGATTGAAAGGTTACTTAAACGGAAAAAAAAGAAGTTCAGGAAGGCAAGATGGTAGAGAGACAAGAAAAAGACCTTGAAAGATAGAAAGGATTTGCCAAAGAAGAGAAAGCAAAAGAAATGATTCCGAATGGGTTAACCTGCAGCTAGGAAGTTAAGGAAGATTATTGATGGGTGAAGACTATGGAATAAAGCGAATAAAATTTCTCAGAAGTTGCTGAGAATATGGTAAGCAGCATGATTATCAAATTATGAATTGGCTGCAATGGCATTCTAGGGGGACACTAGGAAGGGGAAGCAAACGTTCATGAGATGACAGTGGCAGGTGGAAAGTTGTTTCAGGGGAAGATCAGTCTTGCAGAGGGTGTATCAGAGGAGGGCAAGTGTGAGCAAGCAAGGAAATACTAAGTGTATACGGTTCCTTCACTGAGTGCACCCAGCCCCGCGGTCAGCCTTGAGAACAAGCAGGACTTCAGGTACTGGAGCTACATTTCAGTCATCAAGACTTGAGAAGACACCCTTAACTCAGGTCTTCCCTTCAAACTCCATCTTTCCTTCTTGACCTTCATTTGGCCTCTTCCCTTACCCTCCAGCTGTGGACTGAGGCCACAGAGCAAGATGGGTCACTAGTGTCCTCCATCCCCTGGCGACTGTGGTTCACATCAGTGGAGTACCAAAGGCAATAACCAAGTAACAGACACAAGAGTGTATGAAGAAGAAGAGATTCTGATAAGGCTTTCTGTGACAGTGTGGGCCAAGTCGGCTCTATATGGCTGGTATCACGTGAATTATGAGCAGCCTTAGGGGAGAAGTTCTCAGAAGGCAGAGCCTGGCTCTCGAGAGGCTCTGCGTGCTCACAGCCCACTCCAAGACCTCAGTTACAGCTTCGGCCCCCAATATCTCTCCCTCTGCCTGCTCACAGTTTTTGAAGTCTTCTTTCCTCCACATTTCTCTTGAGAGGTGGAGGAGGAAGATGAGCTTCAGGCCAGCTCAGACTCCCCTGGGATCCCAGCAGGATGCCTATCATTAACCTCCCACCTTCTAGGAAGCTCCTAAGATCTTCACATTTGGGGCAGTTCTCATTTCAGCTGTGCTTCAAATTGCTGGCTGGAGACGGCCTGTTGGAAGGTGGCTAAAAGCAAGTAGCAATCCTTCGGGCAGCCTGGCCCTTCTCGACTGTCAGACATCTTCAGGGATATTCTAGGAAATGTTGTTTGTTCTAGAGAAGGGAGGGAAACAATCCAATTGTCCAATAATGCTTGAATGGAAAATAAATGATGCTATATGCATGTGATCACATAATATCAAACAGTCAAAAGTCAAAGACCTAGATCTATAGGGATTCACGTGGATAAATCTTGAAAACATAATATTGATTGAAAGAAAATAAGATAAAGAACGTTAGATTGTGATAACAGGTATGTAAGTATTTAAATATTTAAATCAATTCAACATATTGCTTCCATATATAGAGATGCAAGAAAATAAACTTTATCCAAAGAACACATTATTTACATTTAATATGCTCATTTATCTAGGAGACCCAAAAGAACCCACAGATAAACTAGCAGGAACTAATAAGACGGTTCAACAAGGCACACACATACAAGATCAATAAATTTTAAAAGTCAATCAGGCTCCTCTACACTGGCGATAACAAATTAGAAACTATAAAAGAAAATAAGAAAAAAAGAAGATCTAAAAATTGTCACAAGAGCCGTATAAATTATTTAGAGCTAAGCATACGTAGAAGGCAATATAACTAACAAACTGAGTACGAACAGTTAAACTCCGCCCAACCCAAGGTTAGGAAAAGACTGTTGTTACTTTATGAGAACAGACCCTCTTCTTAAGGAGCAGATCAGTAAGTGAGAGTGAATCAAAGAAACACAGCATTTGAAAAGTCAGCTAGTCCAAGCCTCTTGATCGCACATACAGAAGCTGAAGCCCAGATAGGTTGAGTTACTTGCTAAAGGGCCCAATGTCCTGACTCAAGGACTAGCATTTTTCACTCAGTCGCAAGACACAATCAAATGCAGTACCTTGGAAAGAGATGGGGAAAAAATGAAGAAATCAATTATATAGTTCCTCATCTTTAAGTACAGAAATAGCCGTGACAAAATTACACGTATTGAGGGAAAATTGAAGTGCAGAGTTTAAAATGTCAATACTCCACAGGGAAACTGGAGACCATTTAAAATATTCATATTAAATCTCTCTAGAAAAGACATTAAAAGATCTCCAATCAAAATGTGAATTTTATAATAGACATGGTATGATACAATTTATAATAGATATGGTAGGAACCTTTCCCTTTCACGGGAAAGCTTCGGCTGGGAAAAAGGAATTATTCTTGAAAATGGGGCCTGTGCTATTGCAGACACTGTGCTCAACCTAGGTCCACCGAATGCTCTGATGTCATCACTGAGGTCACAGAATTCCACTGTGAGCCTGGCAACCTTGCAAACATAACAGCCCTGGTGAGCACTAGGCACTACTGCTGGTTCACCAAGTGGTACAAGTTTTTCAGCCATTTAGGAGACTTGACTATTTTTGTTTGTATTGAATCATTTCAACGGATTGCCCAAGAGCCAAGAAGGGCCAACCTGTAGGGAAGAGGAGGAGTTGGACATCTCTTGAGGCATCTTCTAAGGGAGACTTCTAGTTGGTACGATGGAACGGCGACAAAAGAGGAAACATCTGGAAAATGAAGAGTCCCAGGAAACTGCCGAGAATGGAGGAGGTATGTGGGGGGCAACTTGTCTGTGGCACATGGGTTTCTGCCAAACTGAAGCTTCTCTAGGAAGCAGGGGACTGAGAACGTGTCACCTGTGAAGCAGGGAGCGAGAGACCTTGTCTCACTGATGCTGCCGTATCTATCCGGAGGGCCCCTGTGGTGTGAGACGGCACAGAACGGCCAGATGCCCCCTGGGAGTTGGGAGGTCAGCGCCGCAGGTCTGAGGACTCTCTCCTGGGGCAGCCGGGCCTGGAGCTTTGTCGGACTCACAGCAGGCTGCATCCTGCTTGCACAGACCTAGAGGTGCAGCTTTTCTCAGTCCCCGATTTCTCTCTTATGCTCTTGGATCTTTCCTAGGGGTCATGAGGTGAGGGATGTGAAGGATGCAAGGATGCTGAGAGAGACCCATGAGTTGCTTGGCCTCTTTTACCAAAGTGGAAAGAGAAGCCCCATGAGTTGAAGGCCCTGTTGAAAAATATCTTGACAAGTGGAATGCACTTTGAAAGAAGATTGTTTGTCTAGGGATGGTGTCATATTGAAAGCAAGGAGGTTCTATTCCTTCAACAGGAAGAATTTCCCAAAGGAGATCAAGGGAAGGGAAGGGTTTTCCAGAGACTGAGACCGCGTGAGCGGGGGTGAGAAATGGCCTCAGGGTCCTGCGGGGAGCTCTGAGAGCCACGGGCCACGTGGTGCCTGCGTGCATTAAATGTAGGCGAGTAGCTTGCCCTGGGAGAGGGGTGGTCACCCCAGAGCTCCAGCTAGAGGCTTCTGCCCCAGATTAGAGCCCAGTAGCTCCTACCAGGCCCAGGGCCCTGGAGACTGTAGGATGGGCCCTGGGAATGGAGCTCTAGACAGCAGGCAGATTTCCAGGCAGTGGCTGGGACAGGCTGGGGAAGGCAATGACTGCCCCTGACCATTCAGAATATTTTGCCCTATGTTCCTGTGTGTGTGTGTGTGTGAGTGTGTGTGTGTGTGTGTGTGTGTGTGTGTGTGTGTGGTAGTGCAGAGAAGAGCGAGATGAATGGGGGTAGAGTGCTTACCAGATATAAAGTCTGCGTGGTAAAGTTCTTGTCACCCTGCGTGGACCTGGCTGACACTCGGTGTACGTAAGAGTGTATACAGAATTCTTGTTAGGGGTGTTTTATGAGGCAGTAACTCATACACCCATGTACACTCTGATGCAGCAAAAATATCACACACCCCACATATAACTTCCTTAGTAAACCACACAGAGCACATGGAGGTATATACACGGATCCCTCCTGTACTACATTCTCATACAACCCACCTGTATCACAATCCTCTCCTCCAACACCAAACGCTGGAGATGAGATATGTATATAGACACACACACTATATATATAGGACACACACACACACACACACACTATATACATGTATCTCCTCAACTCTTGCACAAACACAGCTAACTTCAGCCATCTCTAAATACCTCTATAAGAACCAGTCACGTGTCATACACACCACACTTATAACACATTCTTGAGTAATGCCAGACCCGCTTTGTACAAACCACAGTAAACCACAGTCTCAGTAACCCATGTCAGGATTGCCAGAGAAAATATGGGCTATCCAGTTCAATTTGAATTCCAGATAAAGAACAAGTAATTTTTCAGTATCCGTATGTCCCACATATTGTATGGGCTATACTTACACTAAAACTAAGTCAGGCCAAATACTGCATGGGAATACTTACACTCAAAGATTATTCTGGGTTTATCTGAAACTGAAATTTAACTGGGTGCCTTGTATTCTTGTTCGCTAAGTCTGGCAACCCTTATATACTTACCACCAGCTGATGTATTATATATTTATTGTAGTTTTGTTTAGTGTGTGTCTTCCCCTACTAGAATGTGCAGCGTTACCAAAGACTACAACAATGGAAGAGTGCCGGATACACAGGAGTAGCTGCTT
Organism: Mesoplodon mirus; assembly: GCF_964341445.2. Lineage (NCBI taxonomy): Eukaryota > Metazoa > Chordata > Mammalia > Artiodactyla > Ziphiidae > Mesoplodon > Mesoplodon mirus. The sequence continues at coordinate 72,750 of NW_028295578.1, read as the reverse complement.
ACTGAATCTTGGTGAATGAATGAATGAACACACACCATAAATACAAGCCACACCATGTAATGAGGAAACGTTACATGTCCCAGAATTCCTGACTTGTGAACAGAAACCATGCACACAAAGGCCACAGACACAGATAGACACGTCTGCACTGTGCTCCCCATGCCAACCCCACACTTACCACAGACTTAACTGATACACATCACTCACTCTTCCCACACACTTACAGTCACCACCGAGGCCTACATTACCAACTAGACAGTGAGAGAATAAGTATTGATTGGAATTAAATCCTGGAGGATCCACTGGGAACCACACTCTCAACTGTGTGTATTCACTGCACCTGACACGTGTCACACACTCAGTAAATATTTGTGGACAGAGGACTGATGAACCCACCCTGAGCCTTTCATTCCTCCCTCAGGAATCTCGAAGTCACAAGAGGATCCCCCTCGGCTTGGATCCACTGTGGTGGCCCAAGGCTGCAGCCCGGGGGCAGTGGAGGTCTCCTCTGCCTCTAAATACTTCTTCTGTACTTCTACTCTGCGCAAGCTCAGCTACGCTGGTAAGGGCGTGGGGCTCCTCAGGTGACGGGGTGCTTGGCTGTGAAGCAGGAGGCACACAGATCCCAGGGAGGCTGAGAGGAAATCCAGGGTCATCAGAGGTGATGAGGGCTCTGTGGAGGAGCCTGGGCAGGATGGCTGAGCTGTTCCGAGGGCGTGGATGCCAGCTGAGTCTGGGTGTGTGTGTGTGAATACTGCTACTACCATGGTGGGGAAGTCAAGGAGCAGGGGCCGGAAAGGTCTGGGCTTGAGGTGGAGGGAAGAGGGACCAGATTAAGCATCTTCAGAGGAAAATGTAGGCTTTGTCTTTGCCTTTGCTTCCAGAGAAGGACAGAGTTCTGCATCATACACCTCCAGCCTGAGAGCAGGACCATCCAGCTCAGGTGCACACAGCTCACACATACACGCGCCCTCCAGGCACAGCCCTTCTCAGTGCACATCAACCCCAAGCACGTGCTCCACAGTACTCTCCTGCACCACAGCCCCATTCCACAAGGAATGCACCACCGATATTCCCAAACTCACACTCCTCATCGTACACGCATCCAGCCGCATCCCTCACATACTACAGCCCTCACCACCATACTCCACACCCCTGTATACAGACACCGCTCCAGTATACCCCCCGACGCACATGAAAAGCCCACAGATGACACCACATACACCACTCCGTCCTACGGCCAACGGACACCAAGCTCACGACATTGCTATGTCGTGCCAATGTCCCTCTCTCGTCTACCACACCTGCTCCCTCAGCTTCCGGCATGGCCCATGCATGTTATTATGATTTTAATTTCCTTTTTCAGGAATCCGGAGATTTCATCGAGACACTGCCCAGCCTAGACCACCCCTAGCCCAGGATCAGGAAGAAGGAGAGACCGCTTCCCCATCACACTGTGTCTCCTCCTCACCCTCTTCACCCTGTAAGAACTATCTGCACCCAGACAAAGAGGAAAGGGGCATGAAAATATACTACATGCAGGTACAAGTGAACAAGGGTGTCGCTGTCTCCTGGAAGACAAAGAAACCCTGGGAGTTGCCTGAAAAGCAGCTGAGGATAGAAGAAGTGACCCTTCCTGAGGATGTGTGCGCAGTAGCCACTGACCCCTCTTCTGATGTGTCCACCGAAAGCCTCCTGTCTGACAGTGAGCCCACTGGGGAGGAGAAAGAGTATGAGGAAAGGGCAGAGCCAGGCAGCCCATCAGGGCCACCTGCCGTCGAGGAGAGACCCAGCGCTAAGACAGCGGACTGGATGCTGACCATGGAGACCGGCTTCAGGTGCATGGCCTGCTGCCGGGTCTTCCCCACCTTGGAGATCCTCCAGCAGCACGTGAAGGGCGGCGTCCTGCAGGGCTTCAGCTGCCGTGCCTTTCATCTCACCATGGCCCAGCGGATGGGCAATGTGGAATCCGAGAGCACCCCTGAGGAAGAGGACGAGGAGGAGGAGGAGGAGAACGAAGAGGAGGAGGAGGAGGAGGAGGAGGAGAAGGAGGTAGAGAAGCAAGAAGAAAAGGAGAATGAGGGAGAGCTGCCCACGGGGGAAGGCCCCAGCCCAAAGAGATCCCGCAGGCAGGGTCTTTTCACTCCTTTGAGTTCCAAACAGCAACTGAGATTCATGGGACAGAAGATCCTGGAAGACGGTGTGGCCGTCCCTTGGAAGAGGTAAGGCTTGAGGCTGGCAGTCTTCTGAGCCTATGTCACGAGGGCCCAGAGGAGTCTAAGAGAAGGGGCCGCATACATGTGCTGGTTTACCTAATGGCTCTGCAGTTGCATCAAATGGGACACACCCAGCACTAACAAAGACATTGACCTCTGTTGACGTAAACAAGAAGGTGGAGCCTTTTCCTAGGAGTTTTCTCAGGGTCTGCACGATGGACCTCAACTCTTAGAGGACGTACTGCCAGCAGCTCCTTCTCGGAAGAGATAGCCAGGAGTGGTCTCAAGAGAGGACAGGGGCCCTTGCAGGACCAGAATTTTGAGGACTGAGAGACTTGGGCCTGAGCCGAGATCTCACCCGGACCACTGGACCTAGCCTTCTGTGACAAAGGGGAATATGAAAGAGAGTCACGTGGAAATGAGGTTCCCCGAGATATGGAAGTGTTCCAGAACCTTCGTTGTGTGGTAGTTGATCTGGAGCCAAGCTCACTGTGGTGTGTGTGGCTCTGAGCATTAAGGCAATGCTGGAGGGTAACCCTGACCAGCAGAGCTTGGAGTGCTTCTTGTCTCTTCCTGTTCTACCTCATTTGTTTTATCCCTTCCAGGGAGAAGAAAGGACCCTCGGGAGAGTAGCAGACAGAATGCCGTGGTCTGAAGGAGGATGAAGGGACCGGCACTCAGTCTAACATCATATGACAATAGAAGCGTCCTATGCAATAAAGGGCATTTTCCAAACCTTTCCTGGAGCTTTTATTTAATGACATTTTTCTATCTATGCATCTATCTGTCATCTACATCTGTATCTTTCAAGGTTTGTGAACAAGCTTTCACATAAGCACTAGAGACGTCCGCCAGCATTTTCCAGAAGAGGCCTGCAAATTGCTGGGGACTCCTCACAAATAGGGAACGGCCACAACCCCTGCCACACAGACTATGCGCGTGGCCCTCCTGACGTACTCCCACTCTCTCTCTGAATTTCCCAACGTCTGAGATGAGGGTGCTGGCTGGAGGCAATGATCACGTGCAGGCTGAATCTTCTCCAGATTCTGATTCTCTTCCTGGGCATATCGTCCTTAAGCACAGTCTCCATGTCCCTGGCCACACTGATCTCTCTCCTTCAGTCCTTCCCTCCCTCCCTCTCCTGCCTCCCAGTGCAGAGAATACTTTTTTGCATTTGAGACGACATTTATTTTTGGTTCACAGAATTCTCACCTGTTCTACTGTGGCCTCCGTTGTGAACATTCCAAAGCTGAGACTTTTCTGTTTTTCTCCCTCATTTCTGCTGAGTCTTTACCTTCCTAATGCAGTGAACTCACAGTGCCTAGCTGACTGGATGGGGAAAAAAATCCAGGGAGCAAAGAGAAATAATAAAAGAATATATCAGTTAATTTTTCATAGTGTTATCCAACTACATATTTTTAAAATTTTGGAATAATATTAGGAATCTTCTCTTAATAAAAAACTGAATTATCGGGCTTCCCTGGTGGAGCAGTGGTTAAGAATATGCCTGCGAGTGCAGGGGTCATGGGTTCGAGCCCTGGTCTGGGAAGATCCCACGTGCCACGGAGTAACTAAGCCCGCGCGCCACAACTACTGAGCCTGCGCTCTAGAGCCCGTGTGCCACATCAACCGAGCCCACGTGCCACAACTACGGAAGCCTGCGTGCCTAGAGACCATGCTCCGCAACAAGAGAAGCCACTGCAATGAGAAGCCCGTGCACCACAGCCAAGAGGAGCCCCCGCTCACTGCAACTAGAGAACGCCCGCTAGCAGCAACAAAGGCCCAATGCAGCCCCAAATAAATTAATTAATTTTTAAAAATTGAATTAGTTTCAAGGGTACAATGTATAAAAGTACAATAAAAGCCCCCCTTCATAACCCCCCAACCCCACTCTCAAGATGGAATCGATATGCTGTGATACAATTTATAGTCATAGTACTACTCCTCCTCCCACCACATCCGAAATCCTCTGAGCCAGGTGCAGCAGCTTCCTTTCACAATGCTAGGACCCGCCACAAGACACATGATAATCCCTTTGGACATTTCAAGGAGCGGCACCAAGGGAACAGTACCGGGGAAATGCCACTGACAGCTCAGAATATCCATGGCATTTCTAGAGCCTCGGCACTGCTCTCGCTCTGGGAATGAAGGTCCAAAAAGCACATCGGAGAATGTTCATAGTTGTAAACAAGCTCCACCTTTGAAACACAATCTACATAGAACCACATATACAAGCCTGCACGATGGATGAAGCCAAGGTCTCCTCCATGATTTCCCTTCTGACCACCTTATTGTCTCCTCAACCATAAAAGGTGAACTTGAAACTCAGGACCTTGCCTTGTCACCAGAAACATCCAAGCTTGGATCAGTCTTTCTAAGACCAGATACTTGCTCTCTGAACTATTAGAGACTTGTCACATACACACAGGTAGAACAGGATTATTTCTATCTACCTGGGGACTTGGAGTCTTTCACATTGCTCCTGTTAAAACTCTCACAACAGCAAAACTTTACCTACAAAGGGTTCAAGCTATGACACTCCCAACTTCCACAAACCTCCTCAGCTCTGGTGAGTCACATGCAGCCAATTCCAGGAATTGGAAACATGGTTGTGAGGATGAAACTGACTTTGGGGCTCCCCTTGGATATGGTCTTCCAGACTTACCAAAAGGCCATTAAGAGGAAGGTTTACCCCACCTCAGGGAAACCCGAGGCAGTACTTGCAGTCAAGGGCTGGCCATGGCTTCTGAGCTACATCCAAAAAGAATTTCATACTGTACCTGGATCGGCTGAAGCCATTTCTGACTGTCCGAGAGCCAGCATGTACCATTCCTCAACTGCCTCCATTGTGGATCATCAGTAGGGCTGTCAGATGTAGGACATAAAAATACAGGATACCCAGTTAAACTTGAACTTCACATGAATAATAAGTCATTATTTTTAGTATAAGTAGATCCTATGAACTATTTGGGGCATACTTATCTTCAAAATGTACTCGTTGTTTTTCAAACATTCATATTTAACTAAACAGTCTATATTTTATCTGTCAACCCTACTCAGCAGAAATGATGGAGGCTCATAGAGATCCAGGAGACGCCTCAGCGCCTCCTCAGCTTTTATTTCTATGTCCTGGACAGCGAGCACGAACCTTCCACTCCCAGTCAGTGGCTAGAATGGAGGATATTCTCTGTTTTAGAGCTTTTTCTACTTGTCATTGTTATTATCTTCCTTATTTTAAAGAGATGTTTATTTTTTCCCAATCTTAATAGCTCATCCAAAAGTATTTCAAAGTTCATTAGAGAAGGGAAAAACAATATGGTTCTGAAAAGTGAAGGAAACCGCCTGGTGTTTAGTAAAGAAGTAGTAGGGAGACTGAAAAAGCCAAACTTAATAAGCAGATCTCTCCAAGGGTATTTTCAGAGCTTGATACCCTCCCACACCCTGAAAATATTATTACATCAAGAATGTAGAACTGCTAACCAAATGTAAGGCTCCCATATGATTCTATCAAACTGAGGATGCTTCTTTACTAAGCAGTGAGCACACTTGCTGTCCCAGGGACCTTGGCAGTTGCAACGTAGGGCTCTTCCCTTTGGGATGGAAACAGCAAGTTTTCCTGTGGTCTACACGCTGGCCCCAAAAATACTACACTCCCAATACTTGTCAACTTTAAGTATTTTTCTACATATCTCCATTTTTCTGTTACTATTTGGACTACATCCTAGACTTGACACTACATAAATTGCATTCAAGAAGCTATTTTTAAAAGTTGGTAGGAAACCTTAAATCTATGGCTTGCAGTCCCTGGCTTACTTTCATCCAGGTGCATAAAGGTTTTCAAAAGTAGTCAGGTTACTTACCCTGTATCACAGCCCCACGCTTGTGTCACAGATATAAAAATGGAACATGATATTTAAGGTTTTAGTTGCCAAATCATCAAGCCTCCCAGACAGAGGCAATAGAGCAAAATGATTACAGAGGCATGGATTTTGATTTGCTCCAGTGTCTTGGGCAAGTCACTTGGCCTCTGTATTTATTTGTACTTATCTGCACTTATCTGTCACTTGGGGGTCATAATTGTACCTGGTCCATGGGTACGCTGTACAAATGATCTGTAAAGTAGTTACAAGAAACCGACACAGAGTAAGCACTCCACAGACATTGGCTATTAGCTATTGGAAGTATTTCTCCGTGAAACAGATGACATTATCCGTGGATGACTCGGTGGGAGACAGTGAATCACAGAATCACAGCATGTTGAAAGTGACCTAGTTCACACTCTAATGTGAAAAGAAGAAAAGTGTGCATGGGTAGAAAATGTCTGAAACTTTACACAACAAAGAGTTCATCATGTTAACTTGGAGGATTAGAATAAATCAGGAAAGGAGGAAAGAAAAACTTGAGTGTCATTCAATTTCTCTATCATTTGTGTTTCTACACTGAGACTCTGAATACACTGGAAGTGCAATTTTTTTTAATGTGGCGGGATAAAGGTTTTCAAGTTTTCCTGATCCATCCGTATTATTATCTCAGAATTGCTGGCATTTCTTGCCATCTTTGGATCTACACCCATGTGAGTCAGTGGGCCATTCTGGACGGAGGAGATAATAGAGCAGAAGTGAAGTGAGAGAAAAGGAGAGACAAGATTTTCTCTTTTCTCTTCAAAGAGGAAAGGTCTTTGGAATGGGAACAACTCACAACCAAACTTTGGGGAAAGGATGTGATGGAAAATGAGACAAACATCCTACCCCTGTGATGAGAAGGATTCCCTGGGCTGGATGGAGGGAGGTCACAGGTGGCTGGACAAGGAAACCAACTAGGGAGAAACACACACAAGTGCAGAGCAAACACCCTGAGGCCACTCAGCCTGACTCCATGCAAACATGTGTCCAGCAGACAGCCCTTCACCTGTGGCTCCCCAGCAAGACAGGTACCTCGGGGGTGCCAACTCATTCTGAGTCCATTATGCCTGGCCATTCATAAACCGCTGTCTAACGTGTGAGGAATAAACTCTCAATGTGTATGAGGAAATTGGGGAAGGAGATTGAAAGGTTACTTAAACGGAAAAAAAAGAAGTTCAGGAAGGCAAGATGGTAGAGAGACAAGAAAAAGACCTTGAAAGATAGAAAGGATTTGCCAAAGAAGAGAAAGCAAAAGAAATGATTCCGAATGGGTTAACCTGCAGCTAGGAAGTTAAGGAAGATTATTGATGGGTGAAGACTATGGAATAAAGCGAATAAAATTTCTCAGAAGTTGCTGAGAATATGGTAAGCAGCATGATTATCAAATTATGAATTGGCTGCAATGGCATTCTAGGGGGACACTAGGAAGGGGAAGCAAACGTTCATGAGATGACAGTGGCAGGTGGAAAGTTGTTTCAGGGGAAGATCAGTCTTGCAGAGGGTGTATCAGAGGAGGGCAAGTGTGAGCAAGCAAGGAAATACTAAGTGTATACGGTTCCTTCACTGAGTGCACCCAGTCCCGCGGTCAGCCTTGAGAACAAGCAGGACTTCAGGTACTGGAGCTACATTTCAGTCATCAAGACTTGAGAAGACACCCTTAACTCAGGTCTTCCCTTCAAACTCCATCTTTCCTTCTTGACCTTCATTTGGCCTCTTCCCTTACCCTCCAGCTGTGGACTGAGGCCACAGAGCAAGATGGGTCACTAGTGTCCTCCATCCCCTGGCGACTGTGGTTCACATCAGTGGAGTACCAAAGGCAATAACCAAGTAACAGACACAAGAGTGTATGAAGAAGAAGAGATTCTGATAAGGCTTTCTGTGACAGTGTGGGCCAAGTCGGCTCTATATGGCTGGTATCACGTGAATTATGAGCAGCCTTAGGGGAGAAGTTCTCAGAAGGCAGAGCCTGGCTCTCGGGAGGCTCTGCGTGCTCACAGCCCACTCCAAGACCTCAGTTACAGCTTCGGCCCCCAATATCTCTCCCTCTGCCTGCTCACAGTTTTTGAAGTCTTCTTTCCTCCACATTTCTCTTGAGAGGTGGAGGAGGAAGATGAGCTTCAGGCCAGCTCAGACTCCCCTGGGATCCCAGCAGGATGCCTATCATTAACCTCCCACCTTCTAGGAAGCTCCTAAGATCTTCACATTTGGGGCAGTTCTCATTTCAGCTGTGCTTCAAATTGCTGGCTGGAGACGGCCTGTTGGAAGGTGGCTAAAAGCAAGTAGCAATCCTTCGGGCAGCCTGGCCCTTCTCGACTGTCAGACATCTTCAGGGATATTCTAGGAAATGTTGTTTGTTCTAGAGAAGGGAGGGAAACAATCCAATTGTCCAATAATGCTTGAATGGAAAATAAATGATGCTATATGCATGTGATCACATAATATCAAACAGTCAAAAATCAAAGACCTAGATCTATATGGATTCACGTGGATAAATCTTCAAAACATAATATTGATTGAAAGAAAATAAGATAAAGAACGTTAGATTGTGATAACAGGTATGTAAGTGTTTAAATATTTAAATCAATTCAACATATTGCTTCTATATATAGAGATGCAAGAAAATAAACTTTATCCAAAGAACACATTATTTACATTTAATATGCTCATTTATCTAGGAGACCCAAAAGAACCCACAGATAAACTAGCAGGAACTAATAAGACGGTTCAACAAGGCACACACATACAAGATCAATAAATTTTAAAAGTCAATCAGGCTCCTCTACACTGGCGATAACAAATTAGAAACTATAAAAGAAAATAAGAAAAAAAGAAGATCTAAAAATTGTCACAAGAGCCGTATAAATTATTTAGAGCTAAGCATACGTAGAAGGCAATATAACTAACAAACTGAGTACGAAAGACTGTTGTTACTTTATGAGAACAGACCCTCTTCTTAAGGAGCAGATCAGTAAGTGAGAGTGAATCAAAGAAACACAGCATTTGAAAAGTCAGCTAGTCCAAGCCTTTGATCGCACATACAGAAGCTGAAGCCCAGATAGGTTGAGTTACTTGCTAAAGGGCCCAATGTCCTGACTCAAGGACTAGCATTTTTCACTCAGTCGCAAGACACAATCAAATGCAGTACCTTGGAAAGAGATGGGGAAAAAATGAAGAAATCAATTATATAGTTCCTCATCTTTAAGTACAGAAATAGCCGTGACAAAATTACACGTATTGAGGGAAAATTGAAGTGCAGAGTTTAAAATGTCAATACTCCACAGGGAAACTGGAGACCATTTAAAACATTCATATTAAATCTCTCTAGAAAAGACATGAAAAGATCTCCAATCAAAATGTGAATTTTATAATAGACATGGTATGATACAATTTATAATAGATATGGTAGGAACCTTTCCCTTTCACGGGAAAGCTTCGGCTGGGAAAAAGGAATTGTTCTTGAAAATGGGGCCTGTGCTATTGCAGACACTGTGCTCAACCTAGGTCCACCGAATGCTCTGATGTCATCACTGAGGTCACAGAATTCCACTGTGAGCCTGGCAACCTTGCAAACATAACAGCCCTGGTGAGCACTAGGCACTACTGCTGGTTCACCAAGTGGTACAAGTTTTTCAGCCATTTAGGAGACTTGACTATTTTTGTTTGTATTGAATCATTTCAACGGATTGCCCAAGAGCCAAGAAGGGCCAACCTGTAGGGAAGAGGAGGAGTTGGACATCTCTTGAGGCATCTTCTAAGGGAGACTTCTAGTTGGTACGATGGAACGGCGACAAAAGAGGAAACATCTGGAAAATGAAGAGTCCCAGGAAACTGCCGAGAACGGAGGAGGTATGTGGGGGGCAACTTGTCTGGGGCACATGGGTTTCTGCCAAACTGAAGCTTCTCTAGGAAGCGGGGGACTGAGAACGTGTCACCTGTGAAGCAGGGAGCGAGAGACCTTGTCTCACTGATGCTGCCGTATCTATCCGGAGGGTCCCTGTGGTGTGAGATGGCACAGAACGGCCAGATGCCCCCTGGGAGATGGGAGGTCAGCTCCGCTGGTCTGAGGACTCTCTCCTGGGGCAGCCGGGCCTGGAGCTTTGTCGGACTCACAGCAGGCTGCATCCTGCTTGCACAGACCTAGAGGTGCAGCTTTTCTCAGTCCCCGATTTCTCTCTTATGCTCTTGGATCTTTCCTAGGGGTCATGAGGTGGGGGATGTGAAGGATGCAAGGATGCTGAGAGAGACCCATGAGTTGCTTGGCCTCTTTTACCAAAGTGGAAAGAGAAGCCCCATGAGTTGAAGGCCCTGTTGAAAAATATCTTGACAAGTGGAATGCACTTTGAAAGAAGATTGTTTGTCTAGGGATGGTGTCATATTGAAAGCAAGGAGGTTTTATTCCTTCAACAGGAAGAATTTCCCAAAGGAGATCAAGGGAAGGGAAGGGTTTTCCAGAGACTGAGACCGCGTGAGCGGGGGTGAGAAATGGCCTCAGGGTCCTGCGGGGAGCTCTGAGAGCCACGGGCCACGTGGTGCCTGCGTGCATTAAATGTAGGCGAGTAGCTTGCCCTGGGAGAGGGGTGGTCACCCCAGAGCTCCAGCTAGAGGCCTCTGCCCCAGATTAGAGCCCAGTAGCTCCTACCAGGCCCAGGGCCCTGGAGACTGTAGGATGGGCCCTGGGAATGGAGCTCTAGACAGCAGGCAGATTTCCAGGCAGTGGCTGGGACAGGCTGGGGAAGGCAATGACTGCCCCTGACCATTCAGAATATTTTGCCCTATGTTCCTGTGTGTGTGTGTGTGTGAGTGTGTGTGTGTGTGTGTGTGTGTGTGTGTGTGTGGTAGTGCAGAGAAGAGCGAGATGAATGGGGGTAGAGTGCTTACCAGATATAAAGTCTGCGTGGTAAAGTTCTTGTCACCCTGCGTGGACCTGGCTGACACTCGGTGTACGTAAGAGTGTATACAGAATTCTTGTTAGGGGTGTTTTATGAGACAGTAACTCATACACCCATGTACACTCTGATGCAGCAAAAATATCACACACCCCACATATAACTTCCTTAGTAAACCACACACAGCACATGGAGGTATATACACGCATCCCTCCTATACTACGTTCTCATACAACCCACCTGTATCACAATCCTCTCCTCCAACACCAAACGCTGGAGATGAGATATGTATATAGACACACACACTATATATATAGGACACACACACACACACACACACACACTATATACATGTATCTCCTCAACTCTTGCACAAACACAACTAACTTCAGCCATCTCTAAATACCTCTATAAGAACCAGTCACGTGTCATACACACCACACTTATAACACATTCTTGAGTAATGCCAGACCCGCTTTGTACAAACCACAGTAAACCACAGTCTCAGTAACCCATGTCAGGATTGCCAGAGAAAATATGGGCTATCCAGTTCAATTTGAATTCCAGATAAACAACAAGTAATTTTTCAGTATCCGTATGTCCCACATATTGTATGGGCTATACTTACACTAAAACTAAGTCAGGCCAAATACTGCATAGGAATACTTACACTAAAAGATTATTCTGGGTTTATCTGAAACTGAAATTTAACTGGGTGCCTTGTATTCTTGTTCGCTAAGTCTGGCAACCCTAATATACTTACCACCAGCTGATGTATTATATATTTATTGTAGTTTTGTTTAGTGTGTGTCTTCCCCTACTAGAATGTGCAGCGTTACCAAAGACTACAACAATGGAAGAGTGCCGGATACACAGGAGTAGCTGCTTACTGAATCTTGGTGAATGAATGAATGAACACACACCATAAATACAAGCCACACCATGTAATGAGGAAACGTTACATGTCCCAGAATTCCTGACTTGTGAACAGAAACCATGCACACAAGGGCCACAGACACAGATAGACACGTCTGCACTGTGCTCTCCATGCCAACCCCACACTTACCACAGACTTAGCTGATACACATCACTCACTCTTCCCACACACTCACAGTCACCACCGAGGCCTACATTACCAACTAGACAGTGAGAGAATAAGTATTGATTGGAATTAAATCCTGGAGGATCCACTGGGAACCACACTCTCAGCTGTGTGTATTCACTGCACCTGACACGTGTCACACACTCAGTAAATATTTGTGGACAGAGGACTGATGAACCCACCCTGAGCCTTTCATTCCTCCCTCAGGAATCTCGAAGTCACAAGAGGATCCCCCTCGGCTTGGATCCACTGTGGTGGCCCAAGGCTGCAGCCCAGGGGCAGTGGAGGTCTCCTCTGCCTCTAAGTACTTCTTCTGTACTTCTACTCTGTGCAAGCTCAGCTACGCTGGTAAGGGCGTGGGGCTCCTCAGGTGACGGGGTGCTTGGCTGTGAAGCAGGAGGCACACAGATCCCAGGGAGGCTGAGAGGAAATCCAGGGTCATCAGAGGTGATGAGGGCTCTGTGGAGGAGCCTGGGCAGGATGGCTGAGCTGTTCCGAGGGCGTGGATGCCAGCTGAGTCTGGGGGTGTGTGTGTGAATACTGCTACTACCATGGTGGGGAAGTCAAGGAGCAGGGGCCGGAAAGGTCTGGGCTTGAGGTGGAGGGAAGAGGGACCAGATTAAGCATCTTCAGAGGAAAATGTAGGCTTTGTCTTTGCCTTTGCTTCCAGAGAAGGACAGAGTTCTGCATCATACACCTCCAGCCTGAGAGCAGGACCATCCAGCTCAGGTGCACACAGCTCACACATACACGCGCCCTCCAGGCACAGCCCTTCTCAGTGCACATCAACCCCAAGCACGTGCTCCACAGTACTCTCCTGCACCACAGCCCCATTCCACAAGGAATGCACCACCGATATTCCCAAACTCACACTCCTCATCGTACACGCATCCAGCCGCATCCCTCACATACTACAGCCCTCACCACCATACTCCACACCCCTGTATACAGACACCGCTCCAGTATACCCCCCCACGCACATGAAAAGCCCACAGATGACACCACATACACCACTCCGTCCTACGGCCAACGGACACCAAGCTCACGACATTGCTATGTCGTGCCAATGTCCCTCTCTCGTCTACCACACCTGCTCCCTCAGCTTCCGGCATGGCCCATGCATGTTATTATGATTTTAATTTCCTTTTTCAGGAATCCGGAGATTTCATCGAGACACTGCCCAGCCTAGACCACCCCTAGCCCAGGATCAGGAAGAAGGAGAGACCGCTTCCCCATCACACTGTGTCTCCTCCTCACCCTCTTCACCCTGTAAGAACTATCTGCACCCAGACAAAGAGGAAAGGGGCATGAAAATATACTACATGCAGGTACAAGTGAACAAGGGTGTCACTGTCTCCTGGAAGACAAAGAAACCCTGGGAGTTGCCTGAAAAGCAGCTGAGGATAGAAGAAGTGACCCTTCCTGAGGATGTGTGCGCAGTAGCCACTGACCCCTCTTCTGATGTGTCCACCGAAAGCCTCCTGTCTGACAGTGAGCCCACTGGGGAGGAGAAAGAGTATGAGGAAAGGGCAGAGCCAGGCAGCCCATCAGGGCTACCTGCCGTCGAGGAGAGACCCAGCGCCAAGACAGCGGACTGGATGCTGACCATGGAGACCGGCTTCAGGTGCATGGCCTGCTGCCGGGTCTTCCCCACCTTGGAGATCCTCCAGCAGCACGTGAAGGGCGGCGTCCTGCAGGGCTTCAGCTGCCGTGCCTTTCATCTCACCATGGCCCAGCGGATGGGCAATGTGGAATCCGAGAGCACCCCTGAGGAAGAGGACGAGGAGGAGGAGGAGGAGAACGAGGAGGAGGAGGAGGAGGAGGAGGAGGAGGAGAAGGAGGTAGAGAAGCAAGAAGAAAAGGAGAATGAGGGAGAGCAGCCCACGGGGGAAGGCCCCAGCCCAAAGAGACCCCGCAGGCAGGGTCTTTTCTCTCCTTTGAGTTCCAAACAGCAACTGAGATTCATGGGACAGAAGATCCTGGAAGACGGTGTGGCCGTCCCTTGGAAGAGGTAAGGCTTGAGGCTGGCAGTCTTCTGAGCCTATGTCACGAGGGCCCAGAGGAGTCTAAGGGAAGGGGCCGCACACATGTGCTGGTTTACCTAATGGCTCTGCAGTTGCATCAAATGGGACACACCCAGCACTAACAAAGGCATTGACCTCTGTTGACGTAAACAAGAAGGTGGAGCCTTTTCCTAGGAGTTTCCTCAGGGTCTGCACGATGGACCTCAACTCTTAGAGGACGTACTGCCAGCAGCTCCTTCTCGGCAGAGAGAGCCAGGAGTGGTCTCAAGAGAGGACAGGGGCCCTTGCAGGACCAGAACTTTGAGGTCTGAGAGCCTTGGGCCTGAGCCGAGATCTCACCCGGACCACTGGACCTAGCCTTCTGTGACAAAGGGGAATATGAAAGAGAGTCACGTGGAAATGAGGTCCCCCGAGATATGGAAATGTTCCAGAACCTTCGTGGCGTGGTAGTTGATCTGGAGCCAAGCTCACTGTGGTGTGTGTGGCTCTGAGCATTAAGGCAATGCTGGAGGGTAACCCTGACCAGCAGAGCTTGGAGTGCTTCTTGTCTCTTCCTGTTCTACCTCATTTGTTTTATCCCTTCCAGGGAGAAGAAAGGACCCTCGGGAGAGTAGCAGACAGAATGCCGTGGTCTGAAGGAGGATGAAGGGACCGGCACTCAGTCTAACATCATATGACAATAGAAGCGTCCTATGCAATAAAGGGCATTTTCCAAACCTTTCCTGGAGCTTTTATTTAATGACATTTTTCTATCTATGCATCTATCTGTCATCTACATCTGTATCTTTCAAGGTTTGTGAACAAGCTTTCACATAAGCACTAGAGACGTCCGCCAGCATTTTCCAGAAGAGGCCTGCAAATTGCTGGGGACTCCTCACAAATAGGGAACGGCCACAACCCCTGCCACACAGACTATGCGCGTGGCCCTCCTGACGTACTCCCACTCTCTCTCTGAATTTCCCAACGTCTGAGATGAGGGTGCTGGCTGGAGGCAATGATCACGTGCAGGCTGAATCTTCTCCAGATTCTGATTCTCTTCCTGGGCATATCGTCCTTAAGCACAGTCTCCATGTCCCTGGCCACACTGATCTCTCTCCTTCAGTCCTTCCCTCCCTCCCTCTCCTGCCTCCCAGTGCAGAGAATACTTTTTTGCATTTGAGACGACATTTATTTTTGGTTCACAGAATTCTCACCTGTTCTACTGTGGCCTCCGTTGTGAACATTCCAAAGCTGAGACTTTTCTGTTTTTCTCCCTCATTTCTGCTGAGTCTTTACCTTCCTAATGCAGTGAACTCACAGTGCCTAGCTGACTGGATGGGGAAAAAAATCCAGGGAGCAAAGAGAAATAATAAAAGAATATATCAGTTAATTTTTCATAGTGTTATCCAACTACATATTTTTAAATTTTGGAATAATATTAGGAATCTTCTCTTTATAAAAAACTGAATTATCGGGCTTCCCTGGTGGAGCAGTGGCTAAGAATATGCCTGCGAATGCAGGGGTCATGGGTTCGAGCCCTGGTCTGGGAAGATCCCACGTGCCACGGAGTAACTAAGCCCGCGTGCCACAACTACTGAGCCTGCGCTCTAGAGCCCGTGTGCCACATCAACCGAGCCCACGTGCCACAACTACGGAAGCCTGTGTGCCTAGAGACCATGCTCCGCAACAAGAGAAGCCACTGCAATGAGAAGCCCGTGCACCACAGCCAAGAGGAGCCCCCGCTCACTGCAACTAGAGAACGCCCGCTAGCAGCAACAAAGACCCAATGCAGCCCCAAATAAATTAATTAATTTTTAAAAATTGAATTAGTTTCAAGGGTACAATGTATAAAAGTACAATAAAAGCCCCCCTTCATAACACCCCAACCCCACTCTCAAGATGGAATCGATATGCTGTGATACAATTTATAGTCGTAGTACTACTCCTCCTCCCACCACATCCGAAATCCTCTGAGCCAGGTGCAGCAGCTTCCTTTCACAATGCTAGGACCCGCCACAAGACACATGATAATCCCTTTGGACATTTCAAGGAGCGGCACCAAGGGAACAGTACCGGGGAAATGCCACTGACAGCTCAGAATATCCATGGCATTTCTAGAGCCTCGGCACTGCTCTCGCTCTGGGAATGAAGGTCCAAAAAGCACATCGGAGAATGTTCATAGTTGTAAACAAGCTCCACCTTTGAAACACAATCTACATAGAACCACATATACAAGCCTGCACGATGGATGAAGCCAAGGTCTCCTCCATGATTTCCCTTCTGACCACCTTATTGTCTCCTCAACCATAAAAGGTGAACTTGAAACTCAGGACCTTGCCTTGTCACCAGAAACATCCAAGCTTGGATCAGTCTTTCTAAGACCAGATACTTGCTCTCTGAACTATTAGAGACTTGTCACATACACACAGGTAGAACAGGATTATTTCTATCTACCTGGGGACTTGGAGTCTTTCACATTGCTCCTGTTAAAACTCTCACAACAGCAAAACTTTACCTACAAAGGGTTCAAGCTATGACACTCCCAACTTCCACAAACCTCCTCAGCTCTTGTGAGTCACATGCAGCCAATTCCAGGAATTGGAAACATGGTTGTGAGGATGAAACTGACTTTGGGGCTCCCCTTGGATATGGTCTTCCAGACTTACCAAAAGGCCATTAAGAGGAAGGTTTACCCCACCTCAGGGAAACCCGAGGCAGTACTTGCAGTCAAGGGCTGGCCATGGCTTCTGAGCTACATCCAAAAAGAATTTCATACTGTACCTGGATCTGCTGAAGCCATTTCTGACTGTCCGAGAGCCAGCATGTACCGTTCCTCAACTGCCTCCATTGTGGATCATCAGTAGGGCTGTCAGATGTAGGACATAAAAATACAGGATACCCAGTTAAACTTGAACTTCACATGAATAATAAGTCATTATTTTTAGTATAAGTAGATCCTATGAACTATTTGGGGCATACTTATCTTCAAAATGTACTCGTTGTTTTTCAAACATTCATATTTAACTAAACAGTCTATATTTTATCTGTCAACCCTACTCAGCAGAAATGATGGAGGCTCATAGAGATCCAGGAGACGCCTCAGCGCCTCCTCAGCTTTTATTTCTACGTCCTGGACAGCGAGCACGAACCTTCCACTCCCAGTCAGTGGCTAGAATGGAGGATATTCTCTGTTTTAGAGCTTTTTCTACTTGTCATTGTTATTATCTTCCTTATGTTAAAGAGATGTTTATTTTTTCCCAATCTTAATAGCTCATCCAAAAGTATTTCAAAGTTCATTAGAGAAGGGAAAAACAATATGGTTCTGAAAAGTGAAGGAAACCGCCTGGTGTTTAGTAAAGAAGTAGTAGGGAGACTGAAAAAGCCAAACTTAATAAGCAGATCTCTCCAAGGGTATTTTCAGAGCTTGATACCCTCCCACACCCTGAAAATATTATTACATCAAGAATGTAGAACTGCTAACCAAATGTAAGGCTCCCATATGATTCTATCAAACTGAGGATGCTTCTTTACTAAGCAGTGAGCACACTTGCTGTCCCAGGGACCTTGGCAGTTGCAACGTAGGGCTCTTCCCTTTGGGATGGAAACAGCTAATTTTCCTGTGGTCTACACGCTGGCCCCAAAAATACTACACTCCCAATACTTGTCAACTTTAAGTATTTTTCTACATATCTCCATTTTTCTGTTACTATTTGGACTACATCCTAGACTTGACACTACATAAATTGCATTCAAGAAGCTATTTTTAAAAGTTGGTAGGAAACCTTAAATCTATGGCTTGCAGTCCCTGGCTTACTTTCATCCAGGTGCATAAGGGTTTTCAAAAGTAGTCAGGTTAGTTACCCTGTATCACAGCCCCACGCTTGTGTCACAGATATAAAAATGGAACATGATATTTAAGGTTTTAGTTGCCAAATCATCAAGCCTCCCAGACAGAGGCAATAGAGCAAAATGAGTACAGAGGCCTGGATTTTGATTTGCTCCAGTGTCTTGGGCAAGTCACTTGGCCTCTGTATTTATTTGTACTTATCTGCACTTATCTGTCACTTGGGGGTCATAATTGTACCTGGTCCATGGGTACGCTGTACAAATGATCTGTAAAGTAGTTACAAGAAACCGACACAGAGTAAGCACTCCACAGACATTGGCTATTAGCTATTGGAAATAGTTCTCCGTGAAACAGATGACATTATCCGTGGATGACTCGGTGGGAGACAGTGAATCACAGAATCACAGCATGTTGAAAGTGACCTAGTTCACACTCTAATGTGAAAAGAAGAAAAGTGTGCATGGGTAGAAAATGTCTGAAACTTTACACAACAAAGAGTTCATCATGTTAACTTGGAGGATTAGAATAAATCAGGAAAGGAGGAAAGAAAAACTTGAGTGTAATTCAATTTCTCTATCATTTGTGTTTCTACACTGAGACTCTGAATACACTGGAAGTGCAATTTTTTTTAATGTGGCGGGATAAAGGTTTTCAAGTTTTCCTGATCCATCCGTATTATTATCTCAGAATTGCTGGCATTGCTTGCCATCTTTGGATCTACACCCATGTGAGTCAGTGGGCCATTCTGGACGGAGGAGATAATAGAGCAGAAGTGAAGTGAGAGAAAAGGAGAGACAAGATTTTCTCTTTTCTCTTCAAAGAGGAAAGGTCTTTGGAATGGGAACAACTCACAACCAAACTTTGGGGAAAGGATGTGATGGAAAATGAGACAAACATCCTACCCCTGTGATGAGAAGGATTCCCTGGGCTGGATGGAGGGATGTCACAGGTGGCTGGACAAGGAAACCAACTAGGGAGAAACACACACAAGTGCAGAGCAAACACCCTGAGGCCACTCAGCCTGACTCCATGCAAACATGTGTCCAGCAGACAGCCCTTCACCTGTGGCTCCCCAGCAAGACAGGTACCTCGGGGGTGCCAACTCATTCTGAGTCCATTATGCCTGGCCATTCATAAACCGCTGTCTAACGTGTGAGGAATAAACTCTCAATGTTTATGAGGAAATTGGGGAAGGAGATTGAAAGGTTACTTAAACGAAAAAAAAGAAGTTCAGGAAGGCAAGATGGTAGAGAGACAAGAAAAAGACCTTAAAAGATAGAAAGGATTTGCCAAAGAAGAGAAAGCAAAAGAAATGATTCCGAATGGGTTAACCTGCAGCTAGGAAGTTAAGGAAGATTATTGATGGGTGAAGACTATGGAATAAAGTGAATAAAATTTCTCAGAAGTTGCTGAGAATATGGTAAGCAGCATGATTATCAAATTATGAATTGGCTGCAATGGCATTCTAGGGGGACACTAGGAAGGTGAAGCAAATGTTCCTGAGATGACAGTAGCAGGTGGAAAGTTGTTTCAGGGGAAGATCAGTCTTGCAGAGGGTGTATCAGAGGAGGGCAAGTGTGAGCAAGCAAGGAAATACTAAGTGTATACGGTTCCTTCACTGAGTGCACCCAGCCCCGCGGTCAGCCTTGAGAACAAGCAGGACTTCAGGTACTGGAGCTACATTTCAGTCATCAAGACTTGAGAAGACACCCTTAACTCAGGTCTTCTCTTCAAACTCCATCTTTCCTTCTTGACCTTCATTTGGCCTCTTCCCTTACCCTCCAGCTGTGGACTGAGGCCACAGAGCAAGATGGGTCACTAGTGTCCTCCATCCCCTGGCGACTGTGGTTCACATCAGTGGAGTACCAAAGGCAATAACCAAGTAACAGACACAAGAGTGTATGAAGAAGAAGAGATTCTGATAAGGCTTTCTGTGACAGTGTGGGCCAAGTCGGCTCTATATGGCTGGTATCACGTGAATTATGAGCAGCCTTAGGGGAGAAGTCCTCAGAAGGCAGAGCCTGGCTCTCGAGAGGCTCTGCGTGCTCACAGCCCACTCCAAGACCTCAGTTACAGCTTCGGCCCCCAATATCTCTCCCTCTGCCTGCTCACAGTTTTTGAAGTCTTCTTTCCTCCACATTTCTCTTGAGAGGTGGAGGAGGAAGATGAGCTTCAGGCCAGCTCAGACTCCCCTGGGATCCCAGCAGGATGCCTATCATTAACCTCCCACCTTCTAGGAAGCTCCTAAGATCTTCACATTTGGGGCAGTTCTCATTTCAGCTGTGCTTCAAATTGCTGGCTGGAGACGGCCTGTTGGAAGGTGGCTAAAAGCAAGTAGCAATCCTTCGGGCAGCCTGGCCCTTCTCGACTGTCAGTCATCTTCAGGGATATTCTAGGAAATGTTGTTTGTTCTAGAGAAGGGAGGGAAACAATCCAATTGTCCAATAATGCTTGAATGGAAAATAAATGATGCTATATGCATGTGATCACATAATATCAAACAGTCAAAAATCAAAGACTTAGATCTCTATGGATTCACGTGGATAAATCTTGAAAACATAATATTGATTGAAAGAAAATAAGATAAACAATGTTAGATTGTGATAACAGGTATGTAAGTGTTTAAATATTTAAATCAATTCAACATATTGCTTCTATATATATAGATGCAAGAAAATAAACTTTATCCAAAGAACACATTATTTACATTTAATATGCTCATTTATCTAGGAGACCCAAAAGAACCCACAGATAAACTAGCAGGAACTAATAAGACGGTTCAACAAGGCACACACATACAAGATCAATAAATTTTAAAAGTCAAACAGGCTCCTCTACACTGGCGATAACAAATTAGAAACTATAAAAGAAAATAAGAAAAAAAGAAGATCTAAAAATTGTCACAAGAGCCGTATAAATTATTTAGAGCTAAGCATACGTAGAAGGCAATATAACTAACAAACTGAGTACGAACAGATAAACTCCGCCCAACCCAAGGTTAGGAAAAGACTGTTGTTACTTTATGAGAACAGACCCTCTTCTTAAGGAGCAGATCAGTAAGTGAGAGTGAATCAAAGAAACACAGCATTTGAAAAGTCAGCTAGTCCAAGCCTCTTGATCGCACATACAGAAGCTGAAGCCCAGATAGGTTGAGTTACTTGCTAAAGGGTCCAATGTCCTGACTCAAGGACTAGCATTTTTCACTCAGTCGCAAGACACAATCAAATGCAGTACCTTGGAAAGAGATGGGGAAAAAATGAAGAAATCAATTATATAGTTCCTCATCTTTAAGTACAGAAATAGCCGTGACAAAATTACACGTATTGAGGGAAAATTGAAGTGCAGAGTTTAAAATGTCAATACTCCACAGGGAAACTGGAGACCATTTAAAACATTCATATTAAATCTCTCTAGAAAAGACATTAAAAGATCTCCAATCAAAATGTGAATTTTATAATAGACATGGTATGATACAATTTATAATAGATATGGTAGGAACCTTTCCCTTTCACGGGAAAGCTTCGGCTGGGAAAAAGGAATTGTTCTTGAAAATGGGGCCTGTGCTATTGCAGACACTGTGCTCAACCTAGGTCCACCGAATGCTCTGATGTCATCACTGAGGTCACAGAATTCCACTGTGAGCCTGGCAACCTTGCAAACATAACAGCCCTGGTGAGCACTAGGCACTACTGCTGGTTCACCAAGTGGTACAAGTTTTTCAGCCATTTAGGAGACTTGACTATTTTTGTTTGTATTGAATCATTTCAACGGATTGCCCAAGAGCCAAGAAGGGCCAACCTGTAGGGAAGAGGAGGAGTTGGACATCTCTTGAGGCATCTTCTAAGGGAGACTTCTAGTTGGTACGATGGAACGGCGACAAAAGAGGAAACATCTGGAAAATGAAGAGTCCCAGGAAACTGCCGAGAACGGAGGAGGTATGTGGGGGGCAACTTGTCTGGGGCACATGGGTTTCTGCCAAACTGAAGCTTCTCTAGGAAGCGGGGGACTGAGAACGTGTCACCTGTGAAGCAGGGAGCGAGAGACCTTGTCTCACTGATGCTGCCGTATCTATCCGGAGGGTCCCTGTGGTGTGAGACGGCACAGAACGGCCAGATGCCCCCTGGGAGATGGGAGGTCAGCTCCGCTGGTCTGAGGACTCTCTCCTGGGGCAGCCGGGCCCGGAGCTTTGTCGGACTCACAGCAGGCTGCATCCTGCTTGCACAGACCTAGAGGTGCAGCTTTTCTCAGTCCCCGATTTCTCTCTTATGCTCTTGGATCTTTCCTAGGGGTCATGAGGTGGGGGATGTGAAGGATGCAAGGATGCTGAGAGAGACCCATGAGTTGCTTGGCCTCTTTTACCAAAGTGGAAAGAGAAGCCCCATGAGTTGAAGGCCCTGTTGAAAAATATCTTGACAAGTGGAATGCACTTTGAAAGAAGATTGTTTGTCTAGGGATGGTGTCATATTGAAAGCAAGGAGGTTTTATTCCTTCAACAGGAAGAATTTCCCAAAGGAGATCAAGGGAAGGGAAGGGTTTTCCAGAGACTGAGACCGCGTGAGCGGGGGTGAGAAATGGCCTCAGGGTCCTGCGGGGAGCTCTGAGAGCCACGGGCCACGTGGTGCCTGCGTGCATTAAATGTAGGCGAGTAGCTTGCCCTGGGAGAGGGGTGGTCACCCCAGAGCTCCAGCTAGAGGCCTCTGCCCCAGATTAGAGCCCAGTAGCTCCTACCAGGCCCAGGGCCCTGGAGACTGTAGGATGGGCCCTGGGAATGGAGCTCTAGACAGCAGGCAGATTTCCAGGCAGTGGCTGGGACAGGCTGGGGAAGGCAATGACTGCCCCTGACCATTCAGAATATTTTGCCCTATGTTCCTGTGTGTGTGTGTGTGTGAGTGTGTGTGTGTGTGTGTGTGTGTGTGTGTGTGTGTGTGTGTGTGGTAGTGCAGAGAAGAGCAAGATGAATGGGGGTAGAGTGCTTACCAGATATAAAGTCTGCGTGGTAAAGTTCTTGTCACCCTGCGTGGACCTGGCTGACACTCGGTGTACGTAAGAGTGTATACAGAATTCTTGTTAGGGGTGTTTTATGAGACAGTAACTCATACACCCATGTACACTCTGATGCAGCAAAAATATCACACACCCCACATATAACTTCCTTAGTAAACCACACACAGCACATGGAGGTATATACAAGCATCCCTCCTATACTACGTTCTCATACAACCCACCTGTATCACAATCCTCTCCTCCAACACCAAACGCTGGAGATGAGATATGTATATAGACACACACACTATATATATAGGACACACACACACACACACACACACTATATACATGTATCTCCTCAACTCTTGCACAAACACAACTAACTTCAGCCATCTCTAAATACCTCTATAAGAACCAGTCACGTGTCATACACACCACACTTATAACACATTCTTGAGTAATGCCAGACCCGCTTTGTACAAACCACAGTAAACCACAGTCTCAGTAACCCATGTCAGGATTGCCAGAGAAAATATGGGCTATCCAGTTCAATTTGAATTCCAGATAAACAACAAGTAATTTTTCAGTATCCGTATGTCCCACATATTGTATGGGCTATACTTACACTAAAACTAACTCAGGCCAAATACTGCATGGGAATACTTACACTAAAAGATTATTCTGGGTTTATTTGAAACTGAAATTTAACTGGGTGCCTTGTATTCTTGTTCGCTAAGTCTGGCAACCCTTATATACTTACCACCAGCTGATGTATTATATATTTATTGTAGTTTTGTTTAGTGTGTGTCTTCCCCTACTAGAATGTGCAGCGTTACCAAAGACTAGAACAATGGAAGAGTGCCAGATACACAGGAGTAGCTGCTTACTGAATCTTGGTGAATGAATGAATGAACACACACCATAAATACAAGCCACACCATGTAATGAGGAAACGTTACATGTCCCAGAATTCCTGACTTGTGAACAGAAACCATGCACACAAAGGCCACAGACACAGATAGACACGTCTGCACTGTGCTCCCCATGCCAACCCCACACTTACCACAGACTTAACTGATACACATCACTCACTCTTCCCACACACTCACAGTCACCACCGAGGCCTACATGACCAACTAGACAGTGAGAGAATAAGTATTGATTGGAATTAAATCCTGGTGGATCCACTGGGAACCACACTCTCAGCTGTGTGTATTCACTGCACCTGACACGTGTCACACACTCAGTAAATATTTGTGGAAAGAGGACTGATGAACCCACCCTGAGCCTTTCATTCCTCCCTCAGGAATCTCGAAGTCTCAAGAGGATCCCCCTCGGCTTGGATCCACTGTGGTGGCCCAAGGCTGCAGCCCAGGGGCAGTGGAGGTCTCCTCTGCCTCTAAATACTTCTTCTGTACTTCTACTCTGCGCAAGCTAAGCTACGCTGGTAAGGGCGTGGGGCTCCTCAGGTGACGGGGTGCTTGGCTGTGAAGCAGGAGGCACACAGATCCCAGGGAGGCTGAGAGGAAATCCAGGGTCATCAGAGGTGATGAGGGCTCTGTGGAGGAGCCTGGGCAGGATGGCTGAGCTGTTCCGAGGGCGTGGATGCCAGCTGAGTCTGGGGGTGTGTGTGTGAATACTGCTACTACCATGGTGGGGAAGTCAAGGAGCAGGGGCCGGAAAGGTCTGGGCTTGAGGTGGAGGGAAGAGGGACCAGATTAAGCATCTTCAGAGGAAAATGTAGGCTTTGTCTTTGCCTTTGCTTCCAGAGAAGGACAGAGTTCTGCATCATACACCTCCAGCCTGAGAGCAGGACCATCCAGCTCAGGTGCACACAGCTCACACATACACGCGCCCTCCAGGCACAGCCCTTCTCAGTGCACATCAACCCCAAGCACGTGCTCCACAGTACTCTCCTGCACCACAGCCCCATTCCACAAGGAATGCACCACCGATATTCCCAAACTCACACTCCTCATCGTACACGCATCCAGCCGCATCCCTCACATACTACAGCCCTCACCACCATATTCCACACCCCTGTATACAGACACCGCTCCAGTATACCCCCCCACGCACATGAAAAGCCCACAGATGACACCACATACACCACTCCGTCCTACGGCCAACGGACACCAAGCTCACGACATTGCTATGTCGTGCCAATGTCCCTCTCTCGTCTACCACACCTGCTCCCTCAGCTTCCGGCATGGCCCATGCATGTTATTATGATTTTAATTTCCTTTTTCAGGAATCCGGAGATTTCATCGAGACACTGCCCAGCCTAGACCACCCCTAGCCCAGGATCAGGAAGAAGGAGAGACCGCTTCCCCATCACACTGTGTCTCCTCCTCACCCTCTTCACCCTGTAAGAACTATCTGCACCCAGACAAAGAGGAAAGGGGCATGAAAATATACTACATGCAGGTACAAGTGAACAAGGGTGTCGCTGTCTCCTGGAAGACAAAGAAACCCTGGGAGTTGCCTGAAAAGCAGCTGAGGATAGAAGAAGTGACCCTTCCTGAGGATGTGTGCGCAGTAGCCACTGACCCCTCTTCTGATGTGTCCACCGAAAGCCTCCTGTCTGACAGTGAGCCCACTGGGGAGGAGAAAGAGTATGAGGAAAGGGCAGAGCCAGGCAGCCCATCAGGGCTACCTGCCGTCGAGGAGAGACCCAGCGCCAAGACAGCGGACTGGATGCTGACCATGGAGACCAGCTTCAGGTGCATGGCCTGCTGCCGGGTCTTCCCCACCTTGGAGATCCTCCAGCAGCACGTGAAGGGCGGCGTCCTGCAGGGCTTCAGCTGCCGTGCCTTTCATCTCACCATGGCCCAGCGGATGGGCAATGTGGAATCCGAGAGCACCCCTGAGGAAGAGGACGAGGAGGAGGAGGAGGAGAACGAGGAGGAGGAGGAGGAGGAGGAGGAGGAGGAGGAGGAGAAGGAGGTAGAGAAGCAAGAAGAAAAGGAGAATGAGGGAGAGCAGCCCACGGGGGAAGGCCCCAGCCCAAAGAGACCCCGCAGGCAGGGTCTTTTCTCTCCTTTGAGTTCCAAACAGCAACTGAGATTCATGGGACAGAAGATCCTGGAAGACGGTGTGGCCGTCCCTTGGAAGAGGTAAGGCTTGAGGCTGGCAGTCTTCTGAGCCTATGTCACGAGGGCCCAGAGGAGTCTAAGGGAAGGGGCCGCACACATGTGCTGGTTTACCTAATGGCTCTGCAGTTGCATCAAATGGGACACACCCAGCACTAACAAAGGCATTGACCTCTGTTGACGTAAACAAGAAGGTGGAGCCTTTTCCTAGGAGTTTCCTCAGGGTCTGCACGATGGACCTCAACTCTTAGAGGACGTACTCCCAGCAGCTCCTTCTCGGCAGAGAGAGCCAGGAGTGGTCTCAAGAGAGGACAGGGGCCCTTGCAGGACCAGAACTTTGAGGTCTGAGAGCCTTGGGCCTGAGCCGAGATCTCACCCGGACCACTGGACCTAGCCTTCTGTGACAAAGGGGAATATGAAAGAGAGTCACGTGGAAATGAGGTCCCCCGAGATATGGAAATGTTCCAGAACCTTCGTGGCGTGGTAGTTGATCTGGAGCCAAGCTCACTGTGGTGTGTGTGGCTCTGAGCATTAAGGCAATGCTGGAGGGTAACCCTGACCAGCAGAGCTTGGAGTGCTTCTTGTCTCTTCCTGTTCTACCTCATTTGTTTTATCCCTTCCAGGGAGAAGAAAGGACCCTCGGGAGAGTAGCAGACAGAATGCCGTGGTCTGAAGGAGGATGAAGGGACCGGCACTCAGTCTAACATCATATGACAATAGAAGCGTCCTATGCAATAAAGGGCATTTTCCAAACCTTTCCTGGAGCTTTTATTTAATGACATTTTTCTATCTATGCATCTATCTGTCATCTACATCTGTATCTTTCAAGGTTTGTGAACAAGCTTTCACATAAGCACTAGAGACGTCCGCCAGCATTTTCCAGAAGAGGCCTGCAAATTGCTGGGGACTCCTCACAAATAGGGAACGGCCACAACCCCTGCCACACAGACTATGCGCGTGGCCCTCCTGACGTACTCCCACTCTCTCTCTGAATTTCCCAACGTCTGAGATGAGGGTGCTGGCTGGAGGCAATGATCACGTGCAGGCTGAATCTTCTCCAGATTCTGATTCTCTTCCTGGGCATATCGTCCTTAAGCACAGTCTCCATGTCCCTGGCCACAGTGATCTCTCTCCTTCAGTCCTTCCCTCCCTCCCTCTCCTGCCTCCCAGTGCAGAGAATACTTTTTTGCATTTGAGACGACATTTATTTTTGGTTCACAGAATTCTCACCTGTTCTACTGTGGCCTCCGTTGTGAACATTCCAAAGCTGAGACTTTTCTGTTTTTCTCCCTCATTTCTGCTGAGTCTTTACCTTCCTAATGCAGTGAACTCACAGTGCCTAGCTGACTGGATGGGGAAAAAAATCCAGGGAGCAAAGAGAAATAATAAAAGAATATATCAGTTAATTTTTCATAGTGTTATCCAACTACATATTTTTAAATTTTGGAATAATATTAGGAATCTTCTCTTTATAAAAAACTGAATTATCGGGCTTCCCTGGTGGAGCAGTGGCTAAGAATATGCCTGCGAATGCAGGGGTCATGGGTTCGAGCCCTGGTCTGGGAAGATCCCACGTGCCACGGAGTAACTAAGCCCGCGTGCCACAACTACTGAGCCTGCGCTCTAGAGCCCGTGTGCCACATCAACCGAGCCCACGTGCCACAACTACGGAAGCCTGTGTGCCTAGAGACCATGCTCCGCATCAAGAGAAGCCACTGCAATGAGAAGCCCGTGCACCACAGCCAAGAGGAGCCCCCGCTCACTGCAACTAGAGAACGCCCGCTAGCAGCAACAAAGACCCAATGCAGCCCCAAATAAATTAATTAATTTTTAAAAATTGAATTAGTTTCAAGGGTACAATGTATAAAAGTACAATAAAAGCCCCCCTTCATAACACCCCAACCCCACTCTCAAGATGGAATCGATATGCTGTGATACAATTTATAGTCGTAGTACTACTCCTCCTCCCACCACATCCGAAATCCTCTGAGCCAGGTGCAGCAGCTTCCTTTCACAATGCTAGGACCCGCCACAAGACACATGATAATCCCTTTGGACATTTCAAGGAGCGGCACCAAGGGAACAGTACCGGGGAAATGCCACTGACAGCTCAGAATATCCATGGCATTTCTAGAGCCTCGGCACTGCTCTCGCTCTGGGAATGAAGGTCCAAAAAGCACATCGGAGAATGTTCATAGTTGTAAACAAGCTCCACCTTTGAAACACAATCTACATAGAACCACATATACAAGCCTGCACGATGGATGAAGCCAAGGTCTCCTCCATGATTTCCCTTCTGACCACCTTATTGTCTCCTCAACCATAAAAGGTGAACTTGAAACTCAGGACCTTGCCTTGTCACCAGAAACATCCAAGCTTGGATCAGTCTTTCTAAGACCAGATACTTGCTCTCTGAACTATTAGAGACTTGTCACATACACACAGGTAGAACAGGATTATTTCTATCTACCTGGGGACTTGGAGTCTTTCACATTGCTCCTGTTAAAACTCTCACAACAGCAAAACTTTACCTACAAAGGGTTCAAGCTATGACACTCCCAACTTCCACAAACCTCCTCAGCTCTTGTGAGTCACATGCAGCCAATTCCAGGAATTGGAAACATGGTTGTGAGGATGAAACTGACTTTGGGGCTCCCCTTGGATATGGTCTTCCAGACTTACCAAAAGGCCATTAAGAGGAAGGTTTACCCCACCTCAGGGAAACCCGAGGCAGTACTTGCAGTCAAGGGCTGGCCATGGCTTCTGAGCTACATCCAAAAAGAATTTCATACTGTACCTGGATCTGCTGAAGCCATTTCTGACTGTCCGAGAGCCAGCATGTACCGTTCCTCAACTGCCTCCATTGTGGATCATCAGTAGGGCTGTCAGATGTAGGACATAAAAATACAGGATACCCAGTTAAACTTGAACTTCACATGAATAATAAGTCATTATTTTTAGTATAAGTAGATCCTATGAACTATTTGGGGCATACTTATCTTCAAAATGTACTCGTTGTTTTTCAAACATTCATATTTAACTAAACAGTCTATATTTTATCTGTCAACCCTACTCAGCAGAAATGATGGAGGCTCATAGAGATCCAGGAGACGCCTCAGCGCCTCCTCAGCTTTTATTTCTACGTCCTGGACAGCGAGCACGAACCTTCCACTCCCAGTCAGTGGCTAGAATGGAGGATATTCTCTGTTTTAGAGCTTTTTCTACTTGTCATTGTTATTATCTTCCTTATTTTAAAGAGATGTTTATTTTTTCCCAATCTTAATAGCTCATCCAAAAGTATTTCAAAGTTCATTAGAGAAGGGAAAAACAATATGGTTCTGAAAAGTGAAGGAAACCGCCTGGTGTTTAGTAAAGAAGTAGTAGGGAGACTGAAAAAGCCAAACTTAATAAGCAGATCTCTCCAAGGGTATTTTCAGAGCTTGATACCCTCCCACACCCTGAAAATATTATTACATCAAGAATGTAGAACTGCTAACCAAATGTAAGGCTCCCATATGATTCTATCAAACTGAGGATGCTTCTTTACTAAGCAGTGAGCACACTTGCTGTCCCAGGGACCTTGGCAGTTGCAACGTAGGGCTCTTCCCTTTGGGATGGAAACAGCTAATTTTCCTGTGGTCTACACGCTGGCCCCAAAAATACTACACTCCCAATACTTGTCAACTTTAAGTATTTTTCTACATATCTCCATTTTTCTGTTACTATTTGGACTACATCCTAGACTTGACACTACATAAATTGCATTCAAGAAGCTATTTTTAAAAGTTGGTAGGAAACCTTAAATCTATGGCTTGCAGTCCCTGGCTTACTTTCATCCAGGTGCATAAGGGTTTTCAAAAGTAGTCAGGTTAGTTACCCTGTATCACAGCCCCACGCTTGTGTCACAGATATAAAAATGGAACATGATATTTAAGGTTTTAGTTGCCAAATCATCAAGCCTCCCAGACAGAGGCAATAGAGCAAAATGAGTACAGAGGCCTGGATTTTGATTTGCTCCAGTGTCTTGGGCAAGTCACTTGGCCTCTGTATTTATTTGTACTTATCTGCACTTATCTGTCACTTGGGGGTCATAATTGTACCTGGTCCATGGGTACGCTGTACAAATGATCTGTAAAGTAGTTACAAGAAACCGACACAGAGTAAGCACTCCACAGACATTGGCTATTAGCTATTGGAAATATTTCTCCGTGAAACAGATGACATTATCCGTGGATGACTCGGTGGGAGACAGTGAATCACAGAATCACAGCATGTTGAAAGTGACCTAGTTCACACTCTAATGTGAAAAGAAGAAAAGTGTGCATGGGTAGAAAATGTCTGAAACTTTACACAACAAAGAGTTCATCATGTTAACTTGGAGGATTAGAATAAATCAGGAAAGGAGGAAAGAAAAACTTGAGTGTAATTCAATTTCTCTATCATTTGTGTTTCTACACTGAGACTCTGAATACACTGGAAGTGCAATTTTTTTTAATGTGGCGGGATAAAGGTTTTCAAGTTTTCCTGATCCATCCGTATTATTATCTCAGAATTGCTGGCATTTCTTGCCATCTTTGGATCTACACCCATGTGAGTCAGTGGGCCATTCTGGACGGAGGAGATAATAGAGCAGAAGTGAAGTGAGAGAAAAGGAGAGACAAGATTTTCTCTTTTCTCTTCAAAGAGGAAAGGTCTTTGGAATGGGAACAACTCACAACCAAACTTTGGGGAAAGGATGTGATGGAAAATGAGACAAACATCCTACCCCTGTGATGAGAAGGATTCCCTGGGCTGGATGGAGGGAGGTCACAGGTGGCTGGACAAGGAAACCAACTAGGGAGAAACACACACAAGTGCAGAGCAAACACCCTGAGGCCACTCAGCCTGACTCCATGCAAACATGTGTCCAGCAGACAGCCCTTCACCTGTGGCTCCCCAGCAAGACAGGTACCTCGGGGGTGCCAACTCATTCTGAGTCCATTATGCCTGGCCATTCATAAACCGCTGTCTAACGTGTGAGGAATAAACTCTCAATGTTTATGAGGAAATTGGGGAAGGAGATTGAAAGGTTACTTAAACGAAAAAAAAGAAGTTCAGGAAGGCAAGATGGTAGAGAGACAAGAAAAAGACCTTAAAAGATAGAAAGGATTTGCCAAAGAAGAGAAAGCAAAAGAAATGATTCCGAATGGGTTAACCTGCAGCTAGGAAGTGAAGGAAGATTATTGATGGGTGAAGACTATGGAATAAAGTGAATAAAATTTCTCAGAAGTTGCTGAGAATATGGTAAGCAGCATGATTATCAAATTATGAATTGGCTGCAATGGCATTCTAGGGGGACACTAGGAAGGTGAAGCAAATGTTCCTGAGATGACAGTAGCAGGTGGAAAGTTGTTTCAGGGGAAGATCAGTCTTGCAGAGGGTGTATCAGAGGAGGGCAAGTGTGAGCAAGCAAGGAAATACTAAGTGTATACGGTTCCTTCACTGAGTGCACCCAGCCCCGCGGTCAGCCTTGAGAACAAGCAGGACTTCAGGTACTGGAGCTACATTTCAGTCATCAAGACTTGAGAAGACACCCTTAACTCAGGTCTTCTCTTCAAACTCCATCTTTCCTTCTTGACCTTCATTTGGCCTCTTCCCTTACCCTCCAGCTGTGGACTGAGGCCACAGAGCAAGATGGGTCACTAGTGTCCTCCATCCCCTGGCGACTGTGGTTCACATCAGTGGAGTACCAAAGGCAATAACCAAGTAACAGACACAAGAGTGTATGAAGAAGAAGAGATTCTGATAAGGCTTTCTGTGACAGTGTGGGCCAAGTCGGCTCTATATGGCTGGTATCACGTGAATTATGAGCAGCCTTAGGGGAGAAGTCCTCAGAAGGCAGAGCCTGGCTCTCGAGAGGCTCTGCGTGCTCACAGCCCACTCCAAGACCTCAGTTACAGCTTCGGCCCCCAATATCTCTCCCTCTGCCTGCTCACAGTTTTTGAAGTCTTCTTTCCTCCACATTTCTCTTGAGAGGTGGAGGAGGAAGATGAGCTTCAGGCCAGCTCAGACTCCCCTGGGATCCCAGCAGGATGCCTATCATTAACCTCCCACCTTCTAGGAAGCTCCTAAGATCTTCACATTTGGGGCAGTTCTCATTTCAGCTGTGCTTCAAATTGCTGGCTGGAGACGGCCTGTTGGAAGGTGGCTAAAAGCAAGTAGCAATCCTTCGGGCAGCCTGGCCCTTCTCGACTGTCAGTCATCTTCAGGGATATTCTAGGAAATGTTGTTTGTTCTAGAGAAGGGAGGGAAACAATCCAATTGTCCAATAATGCTTGAATGGAAAATAAATGATGCTATATGCATGTGATCACATAATATCAAACAGTCAAAAATCAAAGACTTAGATCTCTATGGATTCACGTGGATAAATCTTGAAAACATAATATTGATTGAAAGAAAATAAGATAAACAATGTTAGATTGTGATAACAGGTATGTAAGTATTTAAATATTTAAATCAATTCAACATATTGCTTCTATATATAGAGATGCAAGAAAATAAACTTTATCCAAAGAACACATTATTTACATTTAATATGCTCATTTATCTAGGAGACCCAAAAGAACCCACAGATAAACTAGCAGGAACTAATAAGACGGTTCAACAAGGCACACACATACAAGATCAATAAATTTTAAAAGTCAAACAGGCTCCTCTACACTGGCGATAACAAATTTGAAACTATAAAAGAAAATAAGAAAAAAAGAAGATCTAAAAATTGTCACAAGAGCCGTATAAATTATTTAGAGCTAAGCATACGTAGAAGGCAATATAACTAACAAACTGAGTACGAACAGTTAAACTCCGCCCAACCCAAGGTTAGGAAAAGACTGTTGTTACTTTTTGAGAACAGACCCTCTTCTTAAGGAGCAGATCAGTAAGTGAGAGTGAATCAAAGAAACACAGCATTTGAAAAGTCAGCTAGTCCAAGCCTCTTGATCGCACATACAGAAGCTGAAGCCCAGATAGGTTGAGTTACTTGCTAAAGGGTCCAATGTCCTGACTCAAGGACTAGCATTTTTCACTCAGTCGCAAGACACAATCAAATGCAGTACCTTGGAAAGAGATGGGGAAAAAATGAAGAAATCAATTATATAGTTCCTCATCTTTAAGTACAGAAATAGCCGTGACAAAATTACACGTATTGAGGGAAAATTGAAGTGCAGAGTTTAAAATGTCAATACTCCACAGGGAAACTGGAGACCATTTAAAACATTCATATTAAATCTCTCTAGAAAAGACATGAAAAGATCTCCAATCAAAATGTGAATTTTATAATAGACATGGTATGATACAATTTATAATAGATATGGTAGGAACCTTTCCCTTTCACGGGAAAGCTTCGGCTGGGAAAAAGGAATTGTTCTTGAAAATGGGGCCTGTGCTATTGCAGACACTGTGCTCAACCTAGGTCCACCGAATGCTCTGATGTCATCACTGAGGTCACAGAATTCCACTGTGAGCCTGGCAACCTTGCAAACATAACAGCCCTGGTGAGCACTAGGCACTACTGCTGGTTCACCAAGTGGTACAAGTTTTTCAGCCATTTAGGAGACTTGACTATTTTTGTTTGTATTGAATCATTTCAACGGATTGCCCAAGAGCCAAGAAGGGCCAACCTGTAGGGAAGAGGAGGAGTTGGACATCTCTTGAGGCATCTTCTAAGGGAGACTTCTAGTTGGTACGATGGAACGGCGACAAAAGAGGAAACATCTGGAAAATGAAGAGTCCCAGGAAACTGCCGAGAACGGAGGAGGTATGTGGGGGGCAACTTGTCTGGGGCACATGGGTTTCTGCCAAACTGAAGCTTCTCTAGGAAGCGGGGGACTGAGAACGTGTCACCTGTGAAGCAGGGAGCGAGAGACCTTGTCTCAGTGATGCTGCCGTATCTATCCGGAGGGTCCCTGTGGTGTGAGACGGCACAGAACGGCCAGATGCCCCCTGGGAGATGGGAGGTCAGCTCCGCTGGTCTGAGGACTCTCTCCTGGGGCAGCCGGGCCCGGAGCTTTGTCGGACTCACAGCAGGCTGCATCCTGCTTGCACAGACCTAGAGGTGCAGCTTTTCTCAGTCCCCGATTTCTCTCTTATGCTCTTGGATCTTTCCTAGGGGTCATGAGGTGGGGGATGTGAAGGATGCAAGGTTGCTGAGAGAGACCCATGAGTTGCTTGGCCTCTTTTACCAAAGTGGAAAGAGAAGCCCCATGAGTTGAAGGCCCTGTTGAAAAATATCTTGACAAGTGGAATGCACTTTGAAAGAAGATTGTTTGTCTAGGGATGGTGTCATATTGAAAGCAAGGAGGTTTTATTCCTTCAACAGGAAGAATTTCCCAAAGGAGATCAAGGGAAGGGAAGGGTTTTCCAGAGACTGAGACCGCGTGAGCGGGGGTGAGAAATGGCCTCAGGGTCCTGCGGGGAGCTCTGAGAGCCACGGGCCACGTGGTGCCTGCGTGCATTAAATGTAGGCGAGTAGCTTGCCCTGGGAGAGGGGTGGTCACCCCAGAGCTCCAGCTAGAGGCCTCTGCCCCAGATTAGAGCCCAGTAGCTCCTACCAGGCCCAGGGCCCTGCAGACTGTAGGATGGGCCCTGGGAATGGAGCTCTAGACAGCACCAGATTTCCAGGCAGTGGCTGGGACAGGCTGGGGAAGGCAATGACTGCCCCTGACCATTCAGAATATTTTGCCCTATGTTCCTGTGTGTGTGTGTGTGAGTGTGTGTGTGTGTGTGTGTGTGTGTGTGTGTGTGGTAGTGCAGAGAAGAGCGAGATGAATGGGGGTAGAGTGCTTACCAGATATAAAGTCTGCGTGGTAAAGTTCTTGTCACCCTGCCTGTACCTGGCTGACACTCGGTGTACGTAAGAGTGTATACAGAATTCTTGTTAGGGGTGTTTTATGAGACAGTAACTCATACACCCATGTACACTCTGATGCAGCAAAAATATCACACACCCCACATATAACTTCCTTAGTAAACCACACACAGCACATGGAGGTATATACACGCATCCCTCCTATACTACGTTCTCATACAACCCACCTGTATCACAATCCTCTCCTCCAACACCAAACGCTGGAGATGAGATATGTATATAGACACACACACTATATATATAGGACACACACACACACACACACTATATACATGTATCTCCTCAACTCTTGCACAAACACAGCTAACTTCAGCCATCTCTAAATACCTCTATAAGAACCAGTCACGTGTCATACACACCACACTTATAACACATTCTTGCGTAATGCCAGACCCGCTTTGTACAAACCACAGTAAACCACAGTCTCAGTAACCCATGTCAGGATTGCCAGAGAAAATATGGGCTATCCAGTTCAATTTGAATTCCAGATAAACAACAAGTAATTTTTCAGTATCCGTATGTCCCACATATTGTATGGGCTATACTTACACTAAAACTAAGTCAGGCCAAATACTGCATGGGAATACTTACACTAAAAGATTATTCTGGGTTTATCTGAAACTGAAATTTAACTGGGTGCCTTGTATTCTTGTTCGCTAAGTCTGGCAACCCTTATATACTTACCACCAGCTGATGTATTATATATTTATTGTAGTTTTGTTTAGTGTGTGTCTTCCCCTACTAGAATGTGCAGCGTTACCAAAGACTACAACAATGGAAGAGTGCCGGATACACAGGAGTAGCTGCTTACTGAATCTTGGTGAATGAATGAATGAACACACACCATAAATACAAGCCACACCATGTAATGAGGAAACGTTACATGTCCCAGAATTCCTGACTTGTGAACAGAAACCATGCACACAAAGGCCACAGACACAGATAGACACGTCTGCACTGTGCTCCCCATGCCAACCCCACACTTACCACAGACTTAACTGATACACATCACTCACTCTTCCCACACACTCACAGTCACCACCGAGGCCTACCTTACCAACTAGACAGTGAGAGAATAAGTATTGATTGGAATTAAATCCTGGAGGATCCACTGGGAACCACACTCTCAACTGTGTGTATTCACTGCACCTGACACGTGTCACACACTCAGTAAATATTTGTGGAAAGAGGACTGATGAACCCACCCTGAGCCTTTCATTCCTCCCTCAGGAATCTCGAAGTCACAAGAGGATCCCCCTCGGCTTGGATCCACTGTGGTGGCCCAAGGCTGCAGCCCAGGGGCAGTGGAGGTCTCCTCTGCCTCTAAATACTTCTTCTGTACTTCTACTCTGCGCAAGCTCAGCTACGCTGGTAAGGGCGTGGGGCTCCTCAGGTGACGGGGTGCTTGGCTGTGAAGCAGGAGGCACACAGATCCCAGGGAGGCTGAGAGGAAATCCAGGGTCATCAGAGGTGATGAGGGCTCTGTGGAGGAGCCTGGGCAGGATGGCTGAGCTGTTCCGAGGGCATGGATGCCAGCTGAGTCTGGGGGTGTGTGTGTGAATACTGCTACTACCATGGTGGGGAAGTCAAGGAGCAGGGGCCGGAAAGGTCTGGGCTTGAGGTGGAGGGAAGAGGGACCAGATTAAGCATCTTCAGAGGAAAATGTAGGCTTTGTCTTTGCCTTTGCTTCCAGAGAAGGACAGAGTTCTGCATCATACACCTCCAGCCTGAGAGCAGGACCATCCAGCTCAGGTGCACACAGCTCACACATACACGCGCCCTCCAGGCACAGCCCTTCTCAGTGCACATCAACCCCAAGCACGTGCTCCACAGTACTCTCCTGCACCACAGCCCCATTCCACAAGGAATGCACCACCGATATTCCCAAACTCACACTCCTCATCGTACACGCATCCAGCCGCATCCCTCACATACTACAGCCCTCACCACCATACTCCACACCCCTGTATACAGACACCGCTCCAGTATACCCCCCCACGCACATGAAAAGCCCACAGATGACACCACATACACCACTCCGTCCTACGGCCAACGGACACCAAGCTCACGACATTGCTATGTCGTGCCAATGTCCCTCTCTCGTCTACCACACCTGCTCCCTCAGCTTCCGGCATGGCCCATGCATGTTATTATGATTTTAATTTCCTTTTTCAGGAATCCGGAGATTTCATCGAGACACTGCCCAGCCTAGACCACCCCTAGCCCAGGATCAGGAAGAAGGAGAGACCGCTTCCCCATCACACTGTGTCTCCTCCTCACCCTCTTCACCCTGTAAGAACTATCTGCACCCAGACAAAGAGGAAAGGGGCATGAAAATATACTACATGCAGGTACAAGTGAACAAGGGTGTCGCTGTCTCCTGGAAGACAAAGAAACCCTTGGAGTTGCCTGAAAAGCAGCTGAGGATAGAAGAAGTGACCCTTCCTGAGGATGTGTGCGCAGTAGCCACTGACCCCTCTTCTGATGTGTCCACCGAAAGCCTCCTGTCTGACAGTGAGCCCACTGGGGAGGAGAAAGAGTATGAGGAAAGGGCAGAGCCAGGCAGCCCATCAGGGCCACCTGCCGTTGAGGAGAGACCCAGCGCCAAGACAGCGGACTGGATGCTGACCATGGAGACCGGCTTCAGGTGCATGGCCTGCTGCCGGGTCTTCCCCACCTTGGGGATCCTCCAGCAGCACGTGAACGGCGGCGTCCTGCAGGGCTTCAGCTGCCGTGCCTTTCATCTCACCATGGCCCAGCGGATGGGCAATGTGGAATCCGAGAGCACCCCTGAGGAAGAGGACGTGGAGGAGGAGGAGGAGAACGAGGAGGAGGAGGAGGAGGAGGAGGAGGAGGAGGAGGAGAAGGAGGTAGAGAAGCAAGAAGAAAAGGAGAATGAGGGAGAGCAGCCCACGGGGGAAGGCCCCAGCCCAAAGAGACCCCGCAGGCAGGGTCTTTTCTCTCCTTTGAGTTCCAAACAGCAACTGAGATTCATGGGACAGAAGATCCTGGAAGACGGTGTGGCCGTCCCTTGGAAGAGGTAAGGCTTGAGGCTGGCAGTCTTCTGAGCCTATGTCACGAGGGCCCAGAGGAGTCTAAGGGAAGGGGCCGCACACATGTGCTGGTTTACCTAATGGCTCTGCAGTTGCATCAAATGGGACACACCCAGCACTAACAAAGGCATTGACCTCTGTTGACGTAAACAAGAAGGTGGAGCCTTTTCCTAGGAGTTTCCTCAGGGTCTGCACGATGGACCTCAACTCTTAGAGGACGTACTGCCAGCAGCTCCTTCTCGGTAGAGAGAGCCAGGAGTGGTCTCAAGAGAGGACAGGGGCCCTTGCAGGACCAGAACTTTGAGGTCTGAGAGCCTTGGGCCTGAGCCGAGATCTCACCCGGACCACTGGACCTAGCCTTCTGTGACAAAGGGGAATATGAAAGAGAGTCACGTGGAAATGAGGTCCCCCGAGATATGGAAATGTTCCAGAACCTTCGTTGCATGGTAGTTGATCTGGAGCCAAGCTCACTGTGGTGTGTGTGGCTCTGAGCATTAAGGCAATGCTGGAGGGTAACCCTGACCAGCAGAGGTTGGAGTGCTTCTTGTCTCTTCCTGTTCTACCTCATTTGTTTTATCCCTTCCAGGGAGAAGAAAGGACCCTCGGGAGAGTAGCAGACAGAATGCCGTGGTCTGAAGGAGGATGAAGGGACCGGCACTCAGTCTAACATCATATGACAATAGAAGCGTCCTATGCAATAAAGGGCATTTTCCAAACCTTTCCTGGAGCTTTTATTTAATGACATTTTTCTATCTATGCATCTATCTGTCATCTACATCTGTATCTTTCAAGGTTTGTGAACAAGCTTTCACATAAGCACTAGAGACGTCCGCCAGCATTTTCCAGAAGAGGCCTGCAAATTGCTGGGGACTCCTCACAAATAGGGAACGGCCACAACCCCTGCCACACAGACTATGCGCGTGGCCCTCCTGACGTACTCCCACTCTCTCTCTGAATTTCCCAACGTCTGAGATGAGGGTGCTGGCTGGAGGCAATGATCACGTGCAGGCTGAATCTTCTCCAGATTCTGATTCTCTTCCTGGGCATATCGTCCTTAAGCACAGTCTCCATGTCCCTGGCCACACTGATCTCTCTCCTTCAGTCCTTCCCTCCCTCCCTCTCCTGCCTCCCAGTGCAGAGAATACTTTTTTGCATTTGAGACGACATTTATTTTTGGTTCACAGAATTCTCACCTGTTCTACTGTGGCCTCCGTTGTGAACATTCCAAAGCTGAGACTTTTCTGTTTTTCTCCCTCATTTCTGCTGAGTCTTTACCTTCCTAATGCAGTGAACTCACAGTGCCTAGCTGACTGGATGGGGAAAAAAATCCAGGGAGCAAAGAGAAATAATAAAAGAATATATCAGTTAATTTTTCATAGTGTTATCCAACTACATATTTTTAAATTTTGGAATAATATTAGGAATCTTCTCTTTATAAAAAACTGAATTATCGGGCTTCCCTGGTGGAGCAGTGGCTAAGAATATGCCTGCGAATGCAGGGGTCATGGGTTCGAGCCCTGGTCTGGGAAGATCCCACGTGCCACGGAGTAACTAAGCCCGCGTGCCACAACTACTGAGCCTGCGCTCTAGAGCCCGTGTGCCACATCAACCGAGCCCACGTGCCACAACTACGGAAGCCTGTGTGCCTAGAGACCATGCTCCGCAACAAGAGAAGCCACTGCAATGAGAAGCCCGTGCACCACAGCCAAGAGGAGCCCCCGCTCACTGCAACTAGAGAACGCCCGCTAGCAGCAACAAAGACCCAATGCAGCCCCAAATAAATTAATTAATTTTTAAAAATTGAATTAGTTTCAAGGGTACAATGTATAAAAGTACAATAAAAGCCCCCCTTCATAACCCCCCAACCCCACTCTCAAGATGGAATCGATATGCTGTGATACAATTTATAGTCGTAGTACTACTCCTCCTCCCACCACATCCGAAATCCTCTGAGCCAGGTGCAGCAGCTTCCTTTCACAATGCTAGGACCCGCCACAAGACACATGATAATCCCTTTGGACATTTCAAGGAGCGGCACCAAGGGAACAGTACCGGGGAAATGCCACTGACAGCTCAGAATATCCATGGCATTTCTAGAGCCTCGGCACTGCTCTCGCTCTGGGAATGAAGGTCCAAAAAGCACATCGGAGAATGTTCATAGTTGTAAACAAGCTCCACCTTTGAAACACAATCTACATAGAACCACATATACAAGCCTGCACGATGGATGAAGCCAAGGTCTCCTCCATGATTTCCCTTCTGACCACCTTATTGTCTCCTCAACCATAAAAGGTGAACTTGAAACTCAGGACCTTGCCTTGTCACCAGAAACATCCAAGCTTGGATCAGTCTTTCTAAGACCAGATACTTGCTCTCTGAACTATTAGAGACTTGTCACATACACACAGGTAGAACAGGATTATTTCTATCTACCTGGGGACTTGGAGTCTTTCACATTGCTCCTGTTAAAACTCTCACAACAGCAAAACTTTACCTACAAAGGGTTCAAGCTATGACACTCCCAACTTCCACAAACCCCCTCAGCTCTTGTGAGTCACATGCAGCCAATTCCAGGAATTGGAAACATGGTTGTGAGGATGAAACTGACTTTGGGGCTCCCCTTGGATATGGTCTTCCAGACTTACCAAAAGGCCATTAAGAGGAAGGTTTACCCCACCTCAGGGAAACCCGAGGCAGTACTTGCAGTCAAGGGCTGGCCATGGCTTCTGAGCTACATCCAAAAAGAATTTCATACTGTACCTGGATCTGCTGAAGCCATTTCTGACTGTCCGAGAGCCAGCATGTACCGTTCCTCAACTGCCTCCATTGTGGATCATCAGTAGGGCTGTCAGATGTAGGACATAAAAATACAGGATACCCAGTTAAACTTGAACTTCACATGAATAATAAGTCATTATTTTTAGTATAAGTAGATCCTATGAACTATTTGGGGCATACTTATCTTCAAAATGTACTCGTTGTTTTTCAAACATTCATATTTAACTAAACAGTCTATATTTTATCTGTCAACCCTACTCAGCAGAAATGATGGAGGCTCATAGAGATCCAGGAGATGCCTCAGCGCCTCCTCAGCTTTTATTTCTACGTCCTGGACAGCGAGCACGAACCTTCCACTCCCAGTCAGTGGCTAGAATGGAGGATATTCTCTGTTTTAGAGCTTTTTCTACTTGTCATTGTTATTATCTTCCTTATGTTAAAGAGAAGTTTATTTTTTCCCAATCTTAATAGCTCATCCAAAAGTATTTCAAAGTTCATTAGAGAAGGGAAAAACAATATGGTTCTGAAAAGTGAAGGAAACCGCCTGGTGTTTAGTAAAGAAGTAGTAGGGAGACTGAAAAAGCCAAACTTAATAAGCAGATCTCTCCAAGGGTATTTTCAGAGCTTGATACCCTCCCACACCCTGAAAATATTATTACATCAAGAATGTAGAACTGCTAACCAAATGTAAGGCTCCCATATGATTCTATCAAACTGAGGATGCTTCTTTACTAAGCAGTGAGCACACTTGCTGTCCCAGGGACCTTGGCAGTTGCAACGTAGGGCTCTTCCCTTTGGGATGGAAACAGCTAATTTTCCTGTGGTCTACACGCTGGCCCCAAAAATACTACACTCCCAATACTTGTCAACTTTAAGTATTTTTCTACATATCTCCATTTTTCTGTTACTATTTGGACTACATCCTAGACTTGACACTACATAAATTGCATTCAAGAAGCTATTTTTAAAAGTTGGTAGGAAACCTTAAATCTATGGCTTGCAGTCCCTGGCTTACTTTCATCCAGGTGCATAAGGGTTTTCAAAAGTAGTCAGGTTAGTTACCCTGTATCACAGCCCCACGCTTGTGTCACAGATATAAAAATGGAACATGATATTTAAGGTTTTAGTTGCCAAATCATCAAGCCTCCCAGACAGAGGCAATAGAGCAAAATGAGTACAGAGGCCTGGATTTTGATTTGCTCCAGTGTCTTGGGCAAGTCACTTGGCCTCTGTATTTATTTGTACTTATCTGCACTTATCTGTCACTTGGGGGTCATAATTGTACCTGGTCCATGGGTACGCTGTACAAATGATCTGTAAAGTAGTTACAAGAAACCGACACAGAGTAAGCACTCCACAGACATTGGCTATTAGCTATTGGAAATATTTCTCCGTGAAACAGATGACATTATCCGTGGATGACTCGGTGGGAGACAGTGAATCACAGAATCACAGCATGTTGAAAGTGACCTAGTTCACACTCTAATGTGAAAAGAAGAAAAGTGTGCATGGGTAGAAAATGTCTGAAACTTTACACAACAAAGAGTTCATCATGTTAACTTGGAGGATTAGAATAAATCAGGAAAGGAGGAAAGAAAAACTTGAGTGTAATTCAATTTCTCTATCATTTGTGTTTCTACACTGAGACTCTGAATACACTGGAAGTGCAATTTTTTTTAATGTGGCGGGATAAAGGTTTTCAAGTTTTCCTGATCCATCCGTATTATTATCTCAGAATTGCTGGCATTGCTTGCCATCTTTGGATCTACACCCATGTGAGTCAGTGGGCCATTCTGGACGGAGGAGATAATAGAGCAGAAGTGAAGTGAGAGAAAAGGAGAGACAAGATTTTCTCTTTTCTCTTCAAAGAGGAAAGGTCTTTGGAATGGGAACAACTCACAACCAAACTTTGGGGAAAGGATGTGATGGAAAATGAGACAAACATCCTACCCCTGTGATGAGAAGGATTCCCTGGGCTGGATGGAGGGAGGTCACAGGTGGCTGGACAAGGAAACCAACTAGGGAGAAACACACACAAGTGCAGGGCAAACACCCTGAGGCCACTCAGCCTGACTCCATGCAAACATGTGTCCAGCAGACAGCC
The DNA here is from genome assembly GCF_964341445.2 of Mesoplodon mirus. Lineage (NCBI taxonomy): Eukaryota > Metazoa > Chordata > Mammalia > Artiodactyla > Ziphiidae > Mesoplodon > Mesoplodon mirus. The sequence continues at coordinate 29,873 of NW_028295578.1, read as the reverse complement.
CTTCACCTGTGGCTCCCCAGCAAGACAGGTACCTCGGGGGTGCCAACTCATTCTGAGTCCATTATGCCTGGCCATTCATAAACCGCTGTCTAACGTGTGAGGAATAAACTCTCAATGTTTATGAGGAAATTGGGGAAGGAGATTGAAAGGTTACATAAACGAAAAAAAAAAGAAGTTCAGGAAGGCAAGATGGGAGAGAGACAAGAAAAAGACCTTAAAAGATAGAAAGGATTTGCCAAAGAAGAGAAAGCAAAAGAAATGATTCCGAATGGGTTAACCTGCAGCTAGGAAGTTAAGGAAGATTATTGATGGGTGAAGACTATGGAATAAAGTGAATAAAATTTCTCAGAAGTTGCTGAGAATATGGTAAGCAGCATGATTATCAAATTATGAATTGGCTGCAATGGCATTCTAGGGGGACACTAGGAAGGTGAAGCAAATGTTCCTGAGATGACAGTAGCAGGTGGAAAGTTGTTTCAGGGGAAGATCAGTCTTGCAGAGGGTGTATCAGAGGAGGGCAAGTGTGAGCAAGCAAGGAAATACTAAGTGTATACGGTTCCTTCACTGAGTGCACCCAGCCCCGCGGTCAGCCTTGAGAACAAGCAGGACTTCAGGTACTGGAGCTACATTTCAGTCATCAAGACTTGAGAAGACACCCTTAACTCAGGTCTTCTCTTCAAACTCCATCTTTCCTTCTTGACCTTCATTTGGCCTCTTCCCTTACCCTCCAGCTGTGGACTGAGGCCACAGAGCAAGATGGGTCACTAGTGTCCTCCATCCCCTGGCGACTGTGGTTCACATCAGTGGAGTACCAAAGGCAATAACCAAGTAACAGACACAAGAGTGTATGAAGAAGAAGAGATTCTGATAAGGCTTTCTGTGACAGTGTGGGCCAAGTCGGCTCTATATGGCTGGTATCACGTGAATTATGAGCAGCCTTAGGGGAGAAGTCCTCAGAAGGCAGAGCCTGGCTCTCGAGAGGCTCTGCGTGCTCACAGCCCACTCCAAGACCTCAGTTACAGCTTCGGCCCCCAATATCTCTCCCTCTGCCTGCTCACAGTTTTTGAAGTCTTCTTTCCTCCACATTTCTCTTGAGAGGTGGAGGAGGAAGATGAGCTTCAGGCCAGCTCAGACTCCCCTGGGATCCCAGCAGGATGCCTATCATTAACCTCCCACCTTCTAGGAAGCTCCTAAGATCTTCACATTTGGGGCAGTTCTCATTTCAGCTGTGCTTCAAATTGCTGGCTGGAGAGGGCCTGTTGGAAGGTGGCTAAAAGCAAGTAGCAATCCTTCGGGCAGCCTGGCCCTTCTCGACTGTCAGTCATCTTCAGGGATATTCTAGGAAATGTTGTTTGTTCTAGAGAAGGGAGGGAAACAATCCAATTGTCCAATAATGCTTGAATGGAAAATAAATGATGCTATATGCATGTGATCACATAATATCAAACAGTCAAAAATCAAAGACTTAGATCTCTATGGATTCACGTGGATAAATCTTGAAAACATAATATTGATTGAAAGAAAATAAGATAAACAATGTTAGATTGTGATAACAGGTATGTAAGTATTTAAATATTTAAATCAATTCAACATATTGCTTCTATATATAGAGATGCAAGAAAATAAACTTTATCCAAAGAACACATTATTTACATTTAATATGCTCATTTATCTAGGAGACCCAAAAGAACCCACAGATAAACTAGCAGGAACTAATAAGACGGTTCAACAAGGCACACACATACAAGATCAATAAATTTTAAAAGTCAAACAGGCTCCTCTACACTGGCGATAACAAATTTGAAACTATAAAAGAAAATAAGAAAAAAAGAAGATCTAAAAATTGTCACAAGAGCCGTATAAATTATTTAGAGCTAAGCATACGTAGAAGGCAATATAACTAACAAACTGAGTATGAACAGTTAAACTCCGCCCAACCCAAGGTTAGGAAAAGACTGTTGTTACTTTTTGAGAACAGACCCTCTTCTTAAGGAGCAGATCAGTAAGTGAGAGTGAATCAAATAAACACAGCATTTGAAAAGTCAGCTAGTCCAAGCCTCTTGATCGCACATACAGAAGCTGAAGCCCAGATAGGTTGAGTTACTTGCTAAAGGGTCCAATGTCCTGACTCAAGGACTAGCATTTTTCACTCAGTCGCAAGACACAATCAAATGCAGTACCTTGGAAAGAGATGGGGAAAAAATGAAGAAATCAATTATATAGTTCCTCATCTTTAAGTACAGAAATAGCCGTGACAAAATTACACGTATTGAGGGAATATTGAAGTGCAGAGTTTAAAATGTCAATAATCCACAGGGAAACTGGAGACCATTTAAAACATTCATATTAAATCTCTCTAGAAAAGACATTAAAAGATCTCCAATCAAAATGTGAATTTTATAATAGACATGGTATGATACAATTTATAATAGATATGGTAGGAACCTTTCCCTTTCACGGGAAAGCTTCGGCTGGGAAAAAGGAATTGTTCTTGAAAATGGGGCCTGTGCTATTGCAGACACTGTGCTCAACCTAGGTCCACCGAATGCTCTGATGTCATCACTGAGGTCACAGAATTCCACTGTGAGCCTGGCAACCTTGCAAACATAACAGCCCTGGTGAGCACTAGGCACTACTGCTGGTTCACCAAGTGGTACAAGTTTTTCAGCCATTTAGGAGACTTGACTATTTTTGTTTGTATTGAATCATTTCAACGGATTGCCCAAGAGCCAAGAAGGGCCAACCTGTAGGGAAGAGGAGGAGTTGGACATCTCTTGAGGCATCTTCTAAGGGAGACTTCTAGTTGGTACGATGGAACGGCGACAAAAGAGGAAACATCTGGAAAATGAAGAGTCCCAGGAAACTGCCGAGAACGGAGGAGGTATGTGGGGGGCAACTTGTCTGGGGCACATGGGTTTCTGCCAAACTGAAGCTTCTCTAGGAAGCGGGGGACTGAGAACGTGTCACCTGTGAAGCAGGGAGCGAGAGACCTTGTCTCAGTGATGCTGCCGTATCTATCCGGAGGGTCCCTGTGTTGTGAGACGGCACAGAACGGCCAGATGCCCCCTGGGAGATGGGAGGTCAGCTCCGCTGGTCTGAGGACTCTCTCCTGGGGCAGCCGGGCCCGGAGCTTTGTCGGACTCACAGCAGGCTGCATCCTGCTTGCACAGACCTAGAGGTGCAGCTTTTCTCAGTCCCCGATTTCTCTCTTATGCTCTTGGATCTTTCCTAGGGGTCATGAGGTGGGGGATGTGAAGGATGCAAGGATGCTGAGAGAGACCCATGAGTTGCTTGGCCTCTTTTACCAAAGTGGAAAGAGAAGCCCCATGAGTTGAAGGCCCTGTTGAAAAATATCTTGACAAGTGGAATGCACTTTGAAAGAAGATTGTTTGTCTAGGGATGGTGTCATATTGAAAGCAAGGAGGTTTTATTCCTTCAACAGGAAGAATTTCCCAAAGGAGATCAAGGGAAGGGAAGGGTTTTCCAGAGACTGAGACCGCGTGAGCGGGGGTGAGAAATGGCCTCAGGGTCCTGCGGGGAGCTCTGAGAGCCACGGGCCACGTGGTGCCTGCGTGCATTAAATGTAGGCGAGTAGCTTGCCCTGGGAGAGGGGTGGTCACCCCAGAGCTCCAGCTAGAGGCCTCTGCCCCAGATTAGAGCCCAGTAGCTCCTACCGGGCCCAGGGCCCTGCAGACTGTAGGATGGGCCCTGGGAATGGAGCTCTAGACAGCAGGCAGATTTCCAGGCAGTGGCTGGGACAGGCTGGGGAAGGCAATGACTGCCCCTGACCATTCAGAATATTTTGCCCTATGTTCCTGTGTGTGTGTGTGTGAGTGTGTGTGTGTGTGTGTGTGTGTGTGTGTGTGTGTGGTAGTGCAGAGAAGAGCGAGATGAATGGGGGTAGAGTGCTTACCAGATATAAAGTCTGCGTGGTAAAGTTCTTGTCACCCTGCCTGGACCTGGCTGACACTCGGTGTACGTAAGAGTGTATACAGAATTCTTGTTAGGGGTGTTTTATGAGACAGTAACTCATACACCCATGTACACTCTGATGCAGCAAAAATATCACACACCCCACATATAACTTCCTTAGTAAACCACACACAGCACATGGAGGTATATACCCGCATCCCTCCTATACTACGTTCTCATACAACCCACCTGTATCACAATCCTCTCCTCCAACACCAAACGCTGGAGATGAGATATGTATATAGACACACACACTATATATATAGGACACACACACACACACACACACTATATACATGTATCTCCTCAACTCTTGCACAAACACAGCTAACTTCAGCCATCTCTAAATACCTCTATAAGAACCAGTCACGTGTCATACACACCACACTTATAACACATTCTTGCGTAATGCCAGACCCGCTTTGTACAAACCACAGTAAACCACAGTCTCAGTAACCCATGTCAGGATTGCCAGAGAAAATATGGGCTATCCAGTTCAATTTGAATTCCAGATAAACAACAAGTAATTTTTCAGTATCCGTATGTCCCACATATTGTATGGGCTATACTTACACTAAAACTAAGTCAGGCCAAATACTGCATGGGAATACTTACACTAAAAGATTATTCTGGGTTTATCTGAAACTGAAATTTAACTGGGTGCCTTGTATTCTTGTTCGCTAAGTCTGGCAACCCTTATATACTTACCACCAGCTGATGTATTATATATTTATTGTAGTTTTGTTTAGTGTGTGTCTTCCCCTACTAGAATGTGCAGCGTTACCAAAGACTACAACAATGGAAGAGTGCCGGATACACAGGAGTAGCTGCTTACTGAATCTTGGTGAATGAATGAATGAACACACACCATAAATACAAGCCACACCATGTAATGAGGAAACGTTACATGTCCCAGAATTCCTGACTTGTGAACAGAAACCATGCACACAAAGGCCACAGACACAGATAGACACGTCTGCACTGTGCTCCCCATGCCAACCCCACACTTACCACAGACTAAACTGATACACATCACTCACTCTTCCCACACACTCACAGTCACCACCGAGGCCTACCTTACCAACTAGACAGTGAGAGAATAAGTATTGATTGGAATTAAATCCTGGAGGATCCACTGGGAACCACACTCTCAACTGTGTGTATTCACTGCACCTGACACGTGTCACACACTCAGTAAATATTTGTGGACAGAGGACTGATGAACCCACCCTGAGCCTTTCATTCCTCCCTCAGGAATCTCGAAGTCACAAGAGGATCCCCCTCGGCTTGGATCCACTGTGGTGGCCCAAGGCTGCAGCCCAGGGGCAGTGGAGGTCTCCTCTGCCTCTAAATACTTCTTCTGTACTTCTACTCTGCGCAAGCTCAGCTACGCTGGTAAGGGCGTGGGGCTCCTCAGGTGACGGGGTGCTTGGCTGTGAAGCAGGAGGCACACAGATCCCAGGGAGGCTGAGAGGAAATCCAGGGTCATCAGAGGTGATGAGGGCTCTGTGGAGGAGCCTGGGCAGGATGGCTGAGCTGTTCCGAGGGCATGGATGCCAGCTGAGTCTGGGGGTGTGTGTGTGAATACTGCTACTACCATGGTGGGGAAGTCAAGGAGCAGGGGCCGGAAAGGTCTGGGCTTGAGGTGGAGGGAAGAGGGACCAGATTAAGCATCTTCAGAGGAAAATGTAGGCTTTGTCTTTGCCTTTGCTTCCAGAGAAGGACAGAGTTCTGCATCATACACCTCCAGCCTGAGAGCAGGACCATCCAGCTCAGGTGCACACAGCTCACACATACACGCGCCCTCCAGGCACAGCCCTTCTCAGTGCACATCAACCGCAAGCACGTGCTCCACAGTATTCTCCTGCACCACAGCCCCATTCCACAAGGAATGCACCACCGATATTCCCAAACTCACACTCCTCATCGTACACGCATCCAGCCGCATCCCTCACATACTACAGCCCTCACCACCATACTCCACACCCCTGTATACAGACACCGCTCCAGTATACCCCCCCACGCACATGAAAAGCCCACAGATGACACCACATACACCACTCCGTCCTACGGCCAACGGACACCAAGCTCACGACATTGCTATGTCGTGCCAATGTCCCTCTCTCGTCTACCACACCTGCTCCCTCAGCTTCCGGCATGGCCCATGCATGTTATTATGATTTTAATTTCCTTTTTCAGGAATCCGGAGATTTCATCGAGACACTGCCCAGCCTAGACCACCCCTAGCCCAGGATCAGGAAGAAGGAGAGACCGCTTCCCCATCACACTGTGTCTCCTCCTCACCCTCTTCACCCTGTAAGAACTATCTGCACCCAGACAAAGAGGAAAGGGGCATGAAAATATACTACATGCAGGTACAAGTGAACAAGGGTGTCGCTGTCTCCTGGAAGACAAAGAAACCCTGGGAGTTGCCTGAAAAGCAGCTGAGGATAGAAGAAGTGACCCTTCCTGAGGATGTGTGCGCAGTAGCCACTGACCCCTCTTCTGATGTGTCCACCGAAAGCCTCCTGTCTGACAGTGAGCCCACTGGGGAGGAGAAAGAGTATGAGGAAAGGGCAGAGCCAGGCAGCCCATCAGGGCCACCTGCCGTCGAGGAGAGACCCAGCGCCAAGACAGCGGACTGGATGCTGACCATGGAGACCGGCTTCAGGTGCATGGCCTGCTGCCGGGTCTTCCCCACCTTGGAGATCCTCCAGCAGCACGTGAAGGGCGGCGTCCTGCAGGGCTTCAGCTGCCGTGCCTTTCATCTCACCATGGCCCAGCGGATGGGCAATGTGGAATCCGAGAGCACCCCTGAGGAAGAGGACGAGGAGGAGGAGGAGGAGAACGAGGAGGAGGAGGAGGAGGAGGAGGAGGAGGAGAAGGAGGTAGAGAAGCAAGAAGAAAAGGAGAATGAGGGAGAGCAGCCCACGGGGGAAGGCCCCAGCCCAAAGAGACCCCGCAGGCAGGGTCTTTTCTCTCCTTTGAGTTCCAAACAGCAACTGAGATTCATGGGACAGAAGATCCTGGAAGACGGTGTGGCCGTCCCTTGGAAGAGGTAAGGCTTGAGGCTGGCAGTCTTCTGAGCCTATGTCACGAGGGCCCAGAGGAGTCTAAGGGAAGGGGCCGCACACATGTGCTGGTTTACCTAATGGCTCTGCAGTTGCATCAAATGGGACACACCCAGCACTAACAAAGGCATTGACCTCTGTTGACGTAAACAAGAAGGTGGAGCCTTTTCCTAGGAGTTTTCTCAGGGTCTGCACGATGGACCTCAACTCTTAGAGGACGTACTGCCAGCAGCTCCTTCTCGGCAGAGAGAGCCAGGAGTGGTCTCAAGAGAGGACAGGGGCCCTTGCAGGACCAGAACTTTGAGGTCTGAGAGCCTTGGGCCTGAGCCGAGATCTCACCCGGACCACTGGACCTAGCCTTCTGTGACAAAGGGGAATATGAAAGAGAGTCACGTGGAAATGAGGTCCCCCGAGATATGGAAATGTTCCAGAACCTTCGTTGCGTGGTAGTTGATCTGGAGCCAAGCTCACTGTGGTGTGTGTGGCTCTGAGCATTAAGGCAATGCTGGAGGGTAACCCTGACCAGCAGAGGTTGGAGTGCTTCTTGTCTCTTCCTGTTCTACCTCATTTGTTTTATCCCTTCCAGGGAGAAGAAAGGACCCTCGGGAGAGTAGCAGACAGAATGCCGTGGTCTGAAGGAGGATGAAGGGACCGGCACTCAGTCTAACATCATATGACAATAGAAGCGTCCTATGCAATAAAGGGCATTTTCCAAACCTTTCCTGGAGCTTTTATTTAATGACATTTTTCTATCTATGCATCTATCTGTCATCTACATCTGTATCTTTCAAGGTTTGTGAACAAGCTTTCACATAAGCACTAGAGACGTCCGCCAGCATTTTCCAGAAGAGGCCTGCAAATTGCTGGGGACTCCTCACAAATAGGGAACGGCCACAACACCTGCCACACAGACTATGCGCGTGGCCCTCCTGACGTACTCCCACTCTCTCTCTGAATTTCCCAACGTCTGAGATGAGGGTGCTGACTGGAGTCATTGATCACGTGCAGGCTGAATCTTCTCCAGATTCTGATTCTCTTCCTGGGCATATCGTCCTTAAGCACAGTCTCCATGTCCCTGGCCACACTGATCTCTCTCCTTCAGTCCTTCCCTCCCTCCCTCTCCTGCCTCCCAGTGCAGAGAATACTTTTTTACATTTGAGACGACATTTATTTTTGGTTCACAGAATTCTCACCTGTTCTACTGTGGCCTCCGTTGTGAACATTCCAAAGCTGAGACTTTTCTGTTTTTCTCCCTCATTTCTGCTGAGTCTTTACCTTCCTAATGCAGTGAACTCACAGTGCCTAGCTGACTGGATGGGGAAAAAAATCCAGGGAGCAAAGAGAAATAATAAAAGAATATATCAGTTAATTTTTCATAGTGTTATCCAACTACATATTTTTAAAATTTTGGAATAATATTAGGAATCTTCTCTTTATAAAAAACTGAATTATCGGGCTTCCCTGGTGGAGCAGTGGTTAAGAATATGCCTGCGAATGCAGGGGTCATGGGTTCGAGCCCTGGTCTGGGAAGATCCCACGTGCCATGGAGTAACTAATCCCGCGTGCCACAACTACTGAGCCTGCGCACTAGAGCCCGTGTGCCACATCAACCGAGCCCACGTGCCACAACTACGGAAGCCTGCGTGCCTAGAGACCATGCTCCGCAACAAGAGAAGCCACTGCAATGAGAAGCCCGTGCACCACAGCCAAGAGGAGCCCCCGCTCACTGCAACTAGAGAACGCCCGCTAGCAGCAACAAAGACCCAATGCAGCCCCAAATAAATTAATTAATTTTTAAAAATTGAATTAGTTTCAAGGGTACAATGTATAAAAGTACAATAAAAGCCCCCCTTCATAACCCCCCAACCCCACTCTCAAGATGGAATCGATATGCTGTGATACAATTTATAGTCGTAGTACTACTCCTCCTCCCACCACATCCGAAATCCTCTGAGCCAGGTGCAGCAGCTTCCTTTCACAATGCTAGGACCCGCCACAAGACACATGATAATCCCTTTGGACATTTCAAGGAGCGGCACCAAGGGAACAGTACCGGGGAAATGCCACTGACAGCTCAGAATATCCATGGCATTTCTAGAGCCTCGGCACTGCTCTTGCTCTGGGAATGAAGGTCCAAAAAGCACATCGGAGAATGTTCATAGTTGTAAACAAGCTCCACCTTTGAAACACAATCTACATAGAACCACATATACAAGCCTGCACGATGGATGAAGCCAAGGTCTCCTCCATGATTTCCCTTCTGACCACCTTATTGTCTCCTCAACCATAAAAGGTGAACTTGAAACTCAGGACCTTGCCTTGTCACCAGAAACATCCAAGCTTGGATCAGTCTTTCTAAGACCAGATACTTGCTCTCTGAACTATTAGAGACTTGTCACATACACACAGGTAGAACAGGATTATTTCTATCTACCTGGGGACTTGGAGTCTTTCACATTGCTCCTGTTAAAACTCTCACAACAGCAAAACTTTACCTACAAAGGGTTCAAGCTATGACACTCCCAACTTCCACAAACCTCCTCAGCTCTTGTGAGTCACATGCAGCCAATTCCAGGAATTGGAAACATGGTTGTGAGGATGAAACTGACTTTGGGTCTCCCCTTGGATATGGTCTTCCAGACTTACCAAAAGGCCATTAAGAGGAAGTTTTACCCCACCTCAGGGAAACCCGAGGCAGTACTTGCAGTCAAGGGCTGGCCATGGCTTCTGAGCTACATCCAAAAAGAATTTCATACTGTACCTGGATCTGCTGAAGCCATTTCTGACTGTCCGAGAGCCAGCATGTACCGCTCCTCAACTGCCTCCATTGTGGATCATCAGTAGGGCTGTCAGATGTAGGACATAAAAATACAGGATACCCAGTTAAACTTGAACTTCACATGAATAATAAGTCATTATTTTTAGTATAAGTAGATCCTATGAACTATTTGGGGCATACTTATCTTCAAAATGTACTCGTTGTTTTTCAAACATTCATATTTAACTAAACAGTCTATATTTTATCTGTCAACCCTACTCAGCAGAAATGATGGAGGCTCATAGAGATCCAGGAGACGCCTCAGCGCCTCCTCAGCTTTTATTTCTACGTCCTGGACAGCGAGCACGAACCTTCCACTCCCAGTCAGTGGCTAGAATGGAGGATATTCTCTGTTTTAGAGCTTTTTCTACTTGTCATTGTTATTATCTTCCTTATGTTAAAGAGAAGTTTATTTTTTCCCAATCTTAATAGCTCATCCAAAAGTATTTCAAAGTTCATTAGAGAAGGGAAAAACAATATGGTTCTGAAAAGTGAAGGAAACCGCCTGGTGTTTAGTAAAGAAGTAGTAGGGAGACTGAAAAAGCCAAACTTAATAAGCAGATCTCTCCAAGGGTATTTTCAGAGCTTGATACCCTCCCACACCCTGAAAATATTATTACATCAAGAATGTAGAACTGCTAACCAAATGTAAGGCTCCCATATGATTCTATCAAACTGAGGATGCTTCTTTACTAAGCAGTGAGCACACTTGCTGTCCCAGGCACCTTGGCAGTTGCAACGTAGGGCTCTTCCCTTTGGGATGGAAACAGCAAGTTTTCCTGTGGTCTACACGCTGGCCCCAAAAATACTACACTCCCAATACTTGTCAACTTTAAGTATTTTTCTACATATCTCCATTTTTCTGTTACTATTTGGACTACATCCTAGACTTGACACTACATAAATTGCATTCAAGAAGCTATTTTTAAAAGTTGGTAGGAAACCTTAAATCTATGGCTTGCAGTCCCTGGCTTACTTTCATCCAGGTGCATAAGGGTTTTCAAAAGTAGTCAGGTTAGTTACCCTGTATCACAGCCCCACGCTTGTGTCACAGATATAAAAATGGAACATGATATTTAAGGTTTTAGTTGCCAAATCATCAAGCCTCCCAGACAGAGGCAATAGAGCAAAATGAGTACAGAGGCCTGGATTTTGATTTGCTCCAGTGTCTTGGGCAAGTCACTTGGCCTCTGTATTTATTTGTACTTATCTGCACTTATCTGTCACTTGGGGGTCATAATTGTACCTGGTCCATGGGTACGCTGTACAAATGATCTGTAAAGTAGTTACAAGAAACCGACACAGAGTAAGCACTCCACAGACATTGGCTATTAGCTATTGGAAATATTTCTCCGTGAAACAGATGACATTATCCGTGGATGACTCGGTGGGAGACAGTGAATCACAGAATCACAGCATGTTGAAAGTGACCTAGTTCACACTCTAATGTGAAAAGAAGAAAAGTGTGCATGGGTAGAAAATGTCTGAAACTTTACACAACAAAGAGTTCATCATGTTAACTTGGAGGATTAGAATAAATCAGGAAAGGAGGAAAGAAAAACTTGAGTGTAATTCAATTTCTCTATCATTTGTGTTTCTACACTGAGACTCTGAATACACTGGAAGTGCAATTTTTTTTAATGTGGCGGGATAAAGGTTTTCAAGTTTTCCTGATCCATCCGTATTATTATCTCAGAATTGCTGGCATTGCTTGCCATCTTTGGATCTACACCCATGTGAGTCAGTGGGCCATTCTGGACGGAGGAGATAATAGAGCAGAAGTGAAGTGAGAGAAAAGGAGAGACAAGATTTTCTCTTTTCTCTTCAAAGAGGAAAGGTCTTTGGAATGGGAACAACTCACAACCAAACTTTGGGGAAAGGATGTGATGGAAAATGAGACAAACATCCTACCCCTGTGATGAGAAGGATTCCCTGGGCTGGATGGAGGGAGGTCACAGGTGGCTGGACAAGGAAACCAACTAGGGAGAAACACACACAAGTGCAGAGCAAACACCCTGAGGCCACTCAGCCTGACTCCATGCAAACATGTGTCCAGCAGACAGCCCTTCACCTGTGGCTCCCCAGCAAGACAGGTACCTCGGGGGTGCCAACTCATTCTGAGTCCATTATGCCTGGCCATTCATAAACCGCTGTCTAACGTGTGAGGAATAAACTCTCAATGTTTATGAGGAAATTGGGGAAGGAGATTGAAAGGTTACATAAACGAAAAAAAAAAGAAGTTCAGGAAGGCAAGATGGGAGAGAGACAAGAAAAAGACCTTAAAAGATAGAAAGGATTTGCCAAAGAAGAGAAAGCAAAAGAAATGATTCCGAATGGGTTAACCTGCAGCTAGGAAGTTAAGGAAGATTATTGATGGGTGAAGACTATGGAATAAAGTGAATAAAATTTCTCAGAAGTTGCTGAGAATATGGTAAGCAGCATGATTATCAAATTATGAATTGGCTGCAATGGCATTCTAGGGGGACACTAGGAAGGTGAAGCAAATGTTCCTGAGATGACAGTAGCAGGTGGAAAGTTGTTTCAGGGGAAGATCAGTCTTGCAGAGGGTGTATCAGAGGAGGGCAAGTGTGAGCAAGCAAGGAAATACTAAGTGTATACGGTTCCTTCACTGAGTGCACCCAGCCCCGCGGTCAGCCTTGAGAACAAGCAGGACTTCAGGTACTGGAGCTACATTTCAGTCATCAAGACTTGAGAAGACACCCTTAACTCAGGTCTTCTCTTCAAACTCCATCTTTCCTTCTTGACCTTCATTTGGCCTCTTCCCTTACCCTCCAGCTGTGGACTGAGGCCACAGAGCAAGATGGGTCACTAGTGTCCTCCATCCCCTGGCGACTGTGGTTCACATCAGTGGAGTACCAAAGGCAATAACCAAGTAACAGACACAAGAGTGTATGAAGAAGAAGAGATTCTGATAAGGCTTTCTGTGACAGTGTGGGCCAAGTCGGCTCTATATGGCTGGTATCACGTGAATTATGAGCAGCCTTAGGGGAGAAGTCCTCAGAAGGCAGAGCCTGGCTCTCGAGAGGCTCTGCGTGCTCACAGCCCACTCCAAGACCTCAGTTACAGCTTCGGCCCCCAATATCTCTCCCTCTGCCTGCTCACAGTTTTTGAAGTCTTCTTTCCTCCACATTTCTCTTGAGAGGTGGAGGAGGAAGATGAGCTTCAGGCCAGCTCAGACTCCCCTGGGATCCCAGCAGGATGCCTATCATTAACCTCCCACCTTCTAGGAAGCTCCTAAGATCTTCACATTTGGGGCAGTTCTCATTTCAGCTGTGCTTCAAATTGCTGGCTGGAGAGGGCCTGTTGGAAGGTGGCTAAAAGCAAGTAGCAATCCTTCGGGCAGCCTGGCCCTTCTCGACTGTCAGTCATCTTCAGGGATATTCTAGGAAATGTTGTTTGTTCTAGAGAAGGGAGGGAAACAATCCAATTGTCCAATAATGCTTGAATGGAAAATAAATGATGCTATATGCATGTGATCACATAATATCAAACAGTCAAAAATCAAAGACTTAGATCTCTATGGATTCACGTGGATAAATCTTGAAAACATAATATTGATTGAAAGAAAATAAGATAAACAATGTTAGATTGTGATAACAGGTATGTAAGTATTTAAATATTTAAATCAATTCAACATATTGCTTCTATATATAGAGATGCAAGAAAATAAACTTTATCCAAAGAACACATTATTTACATTTAATATGCTCATTTATCTAGGAGACCCAAAAGAACCCACAGATAAACTAGCAGGAACTAATAAGACGGTTCAACAAGGCACACACATACAAGATCAATAAATTTTAAAAGTCAAACAGGCTCCTCTACACTGGCGATAACAAATTTGAAACTATAAAAGAAAATAAGAAAAAAAGAAGATCTAAAAATTGTCACAAGAGCCGTATAAATTATTTAGAGCTAAGCATACGTAGAAGGCAATATAACTAACAAACTGAGTACGAACAGTTAAACTCCGCCCAACCCAAGGTTAGGAAAAGACTGTTGTTACTTTTTGAGAACAGACCCTCTTCTTAAGGAGCAGATCAGTAAGTGAGAGTGAATCAAAGAAACACAGCATTTGAAAAGTCAGCTAGTCCAAGCCTCTTGATCGCACATACAGAAGCTGAAGCCCAGATAGGTTGAGTTACTTGCTAAAGGGTCCAATGTCCTGACTCAAGGACTAGCATTTTTCACTCAGTCGCAAGACACAATCAAATGCAGTACCTTGGAAAGAGATGGGGAAAAAATGAAGAAATCAATTATATAGTTCCTCATCTTTAAGTACAGAAATAGCCGTGACAAAATTACACGTATTGAGGGAAAATTGAAGTGCAGAGTTTAAAATGTCAATAATCCACAGGGAAACTGGAGACCATTTAAAACATTCATATTAAATCTCTCTAGAAAAGACATTAAAAGATCTCCAATCAAAATGTGAATTTTATAATAGACATGGTATGATACAATTTATAATAGATATGGTAGGAACCTTTCCCTTTCACGGGAAAGCTTCGGCTGGGAAAAAGGAATTGTTCTTGAAAATGGGGCCTGTGCTATTGCAGACACTGTGCTCAACCTAGGTCCACCGAATGCTCTGATGTCATCACTGAGGTCACAGAATTCCACTGTGAGCCTGGCAACCTTGCAAACATAACAGCCCTGGTGAGCACTAGGCACTACTGCTGGTTCACCAAGTGGTACAAGTTTTTCAGCCATTTAGGAGACTTGACTATTTTTGTTTGTATTGAATCATTTCAACGGATTGCCCAAGAGCCAAGAAGGGCCAACCTGTAGGGAAGAGGAGGAGTTGGACATCTCTTGAGGCATCTTCTAAGGGAGACTTCTAGTTGGTACGATGGAACGGCGACAAAAGAGGAAACATCTGGAAAATGAAGAGTCCCAGGAAACTGCCGAGAACGGAGGAGGTATGTGGGGGGCAACTTGTCTGGGGCACATGGGTTTCTGCCAAACTGAAGCTTCTCTAGGAAGCGGGGGACTGAGAACGTGTCACCTGTGAAGCAGGGAGCGAGAGACCTTGTCTCAGTGATGCTGCCGTATCTATCCGGAGGGTCCCTGTGGTGTGAGACGGCACAGAACGGCCAGATGCCCCCTGGGAGATGGGAGGTCAGCTCCGCTGGTCTGAGGACTCTCTCCTGGGGCAGCCGGGCCCGGAGCTTTGTCGGACTCACAGCAGGCTGCATCCTGCTTGCACAGACCTAGAGGTGCAGCTTTTCTCAGTCCCCGATTTCTCTCTTATGCTCTTGGATCTTTCCTAGGGGTCATGAGGTGGGGGATGTGAAGGATGCAAGGATGCTGAGAGAGACCCATGAGTTGCTTGGCCTCTTTTACCAAAGTGGAAAGAGAAGCCCCATGAGTTGAAGGCCCTGTTGAAAAATATCTTGACAAGTGGAATGCACTTTGAAAGAAGATTGTTTGTCTAGGGATGGTGTCATATTGAAAGCAAGGAGGTTTTATTCCTTCAACAGGAAGAATTTCCCAAAGGAGATCAAGGGAAGGGAAGGGTTTTCCAGAGACTGAGACCGCGTGAGCGGGGGTGAGAAATGGCCTCAGGGTCCTGCGGGGAGCTCTGAGAGCCACGGGCCACGTGGTGCCTGCGTGCATTAAATGTAGGCGAGTAGCTTGCCCTGGGAGAGGGGTGGTCACCCCAGAGCTCCAGCTAGAGGCCTCTGCCCCAGATTAGAGCCCAGTAGCTCCTACCGGGCCCAGGGCCCTGCAGACTGTAGGATGGGCCCTGGGAATGGAGCTCTAGACAGCAGGCAGATTTCCAGGCAGTGGCTGGGACAGGCTGGGGAAGGCAATGACTGCCCCTGACCATTCAGAATATTTTGCCCTATGTTCCTGTGTGTGTGTGTGAGTGTGTGTGTGTGTGTGTGTGTGTGTGTGTGTGTGTGGTAGTGCAGAGAAGAGCGAGATGAATGGGGGTAGAGTGCTTACCAGATATAAAGTCTGCGTGGTAAAGTTCTTGTCACCCTGCCTGGACCTGGCTGACACTCGGTGTACGTAAGAGTGTATACAGAATTCTTGTTAGGGGTGTTTTATGAGACAGTAACTCATACACCCATGTACACTCTGATGCAGCAAAAATATCACACACCCCACATATAACTTCCTTAGTAAACCACACACAGCACATGGAGGTATATACACGCATCCCTCCTATACTACGTTCTCATACAACCCACCTGTATCACAATCCTCTCCTCCAACACCAAACGCTGGAGATGAGATATGTATATAGACACACACACTATATATATAGGACACACACACACACACACACTATATACATGTATCTCCTCAACTCTTGCACAAACACAGCTAACTTCAGCCATCTCTAAATACCTCTATAAGAACCAGTCACGTGTCATACACACCACACTTATAACACATTCTTGCGTAATGCCAGACCCGCTTTGTACAAACCACAGTAAACCACAGTCTCAGTAACCCATGTCAGGATTGCCAGAGAAAATATGGGCTATCCAGTTCAATTTGAATTCCAGATAAACAACAAGTAATTTTTCAGTATCCGTATGTCCCACATATTGTATGGGCTATACTTACACTAAAACTAAGTCAGGCCAAATACTGCATGGGAATACTTACACTAAAAGATTATTCTGGGTTTATCTGAAACTGAAATTTAACTGGGTGCCTTGTATTCTTGTTCGCTAAGTCTGGCAACCCTTATATACTTACCACCAGCTGATGTATTATATATTTATTGTAGTTTTGTTTAGTGTGTGTCTTCCCCTACTAGAATGTGCAGCGTTACCAAAGACTACAACAATGGAAGAGTGCCGGATACACAGGAGTAGCTGCTTACTGAATCTTGGTGAATGAATGAATGAACACACACCATAAATACAAGCCACACCATGTAATGAGGAAACGTTACATGTCCCAGAATTCCTGACTTGTGAACAGAAACCATGCACACAAAGGCCACAGACACAGATAGACACGTCTGCACTGTGCTCCCCATGCCAACCCCACACTTACCACAGACTAAACTGATACACATCACTCACTCTTCCCACACACTCACAGTCACCACCGAGGCCTACCTTACCAACTAGACAGTGAGAGAATAAGTATTGATTGGAATTAAATCCTGGAGGATCCACTGGGAACCACACTCTCAACTGTGTGTATTCACTGCACCTGACACGTGTCACACACTCAGTAAATATTTGTGGACAGAGGACTGATGAACCCACCCTGAGCCTTTCATTCCTCCCTCAGGAATCTCGAAGTCACAAGAGGATCCCCCTCGGCTTGGATCCACTGTGGTGGCCCAAGGCTGCAGCCCAGGGGCAGTGGAGGTCTCCTCTGCCTCTAAATACTTCTTCTGTACTTCTACTCTGCGCAAGCTCAGCTACGCTGGTAAGGGCGTGGGGCTCCTCAGGTGACGGGGTGCTTGGCTGTGAAGCAGGAGGCACACAGATCCCAGGGAGGCTGAGAGGAAATCCAGGGTCATCAGAGGTGATGAGGGCTCTGTGGAGGAGCCTGGGCAGGATGGCTGAGCTGTTCCGAGGGCATGGATGCCAGCTGAGTCTGGGGGTGTGTGTGTGAATACTGCTACTACCATGGTGGGGAAGTCAAGGAGCAGGGGCCGGAAAGGTCTGGGCTTGAGGTGGAGGGAAGAGGGACCAGATTAAGCATCTTCAGAGGAAAATGTAGGCTTTGTCTTTGCCTTTGCTTCCAGAGAAGGACAGAGTTCTGCATCATACACCTCCAGCCTGAGAGCAGGACCATCCAGCTCAGGTGCACACAGCTCACACATACACGCGCCCTCCAGGCACAGCCCTTCTCAGTGCACATCAACCCCAAGCACGTGCTCCACAGTACTCTCCTGCACCACAGCCCCATTCCACAAGGAATGCACCACCGATATTCCCAAACTCACACTCCTCATCGTACACGCATCCAGCCGCATCCCTCACATACTACAGCCCTCACCACCATACTCCACACCCCTGTATACAGACACCGCTCCAGTATACCCCCCCACGCACATGAAAAGCCCACAGATGACACCACATACACCACTCCGTCCTACGGCCAACGGACACCAAGCTCACGACATTGCTATGTCGTGCCAATGTCCCTCTCTCGTCTACCACACCTGCTCCCTCAGCTTCCGGCATGGCCCATGCATGTTATTATGATTTTAATTTCCTTTTTCAGGAATCCGGAGATTTCATCGAGACACTGCCCAGCCTAGACCACCCCTAGCCCAGGATCAGGAAGAAGGAGAGACCGCTTCCCCATCACACTGTGTCTCCTCCTCACCCTCTTCACCCTGTAAGAACTATCTGCACCCAGACAAAGAGGAAAGGGGCATGAAAATATACTACATGCAGGTACAAGTGAACAAGGGTGTCGCTGTCTCCTGGAAGACAAAGAAACCCTGGGAGTTGCCTGAAAAGCAGCTGAGGATAGAAGAAGTGACCCTTCCTGAGGATGTGTGCGCAGTAGCCACTGACCCCTCTTCTGATGTGTCCACCGAAAGCCTCCTGTCTGACAGTGAGCCCACTGGGGAGGAGAAAGAGTATGAGGAAAGGGCAGAGCCAGGCAGCCCATCAGGGCCACCTGCCGTCAAGGAGAGACCCAGCGCCAAGACAGCGGACTGGATGCTGACCATGGAGACCGGCTTCAGGTGCATGGCCTGCTGCCGGGTCTTCCCCACCTTGGAGATCCTCCAGCAGCACGTGAAGGGCGGCGTCCTGCAGGGCTTCAGCTGCCGTGCCTTTCATCTCACCATGGCCCAGCGGATGGGCAATGTGGAATCCGAGAGCACCCCTGAGGAAGAGGACGAGGAGGAGGAGGAGGAGAACGAGGAGGAGGAGGAGGAGGAGGAGGAGGAGGAGAAGGAGGTAGAGAAGCAAGAAGAAAAGGAGAATGAGGGAGAGCAGCCCACGGGGGAAGGCCCCAGCCCAAAGAGACCCCGCAGGCAGGGTCTTTTCTCTCCTTTGAGTTCCAAACAGCAACTGAGATTCATGGGACAGAAGATCCTGGAAGACGGTGTGGCCGTCCCTTGGAAGAGGTAAGGCTTGAGGCTGGCAGTCTTCTGAGCCTATGTCACGAGGGCCCAGAGGAGTCTAAGGGAAGGGGCCGCACACATGTGCTGGTTTACCTAATGGCTCTGCAGTTGCATCAAATGGGACACACCCAGCACTAACAAAGGCATTGACCTCTGTTGACGTAAACAAGAAGGTGGAGCCTTTTCCTAGGAGTTTTCTCAGGGTCTGCACGATGGACCTCAACTCTTAGAGGACGTACTGCCAGCAGCTCCTTCTCGGCAGAGAGAGCCAGGAGTGGTCTCAAGAGAGGACAGGGGCCCTTGCAGGACCAGAACTTTGAGGTCTGAGAGCCTTGGGCCTGAGCCGAGATCTCACCCGGACCACTGGACCTAGCCTTCTGTGACAAAGGGGAATATGAAAGAGAGTCACGTGGAAATGAGGTCCCCCGAGATATGGAAATGTTCCAGAACCTTCGTTGCGTGGTAGTTGATCTGGAGCCAAGCTCACTGTGGTGTGTGTGGCTCTGAGCATTAAGGCAATGCTGGAGGGTAACCCTGACCAGCAGAGGTTGGAGTGCTTCTTGTCTCTTCCTGTTCTACCTCATTTGTTTTATCCCTTCCAGGGAGAAGAAAGGACCCTCGGGAGAGTAGCAGACAGAATGCCGTGGTCTGAAGGAGGATGAAGGGACCGGCACTCAGTCTAACATCATATGACAATAGAAGCGTCCTATGCAATAAAGGGCATTTTCCAAACCTTTCCTGGAGCTTTTATTTAATGACATTTTTCTATCTATGCATCTATCTGTCATCTACATCTGTATCTTTCAAGGTTTGTGAACAAGCTTTCACATAAGCACTAGAGACGTCCGCCAGCATTTTCCAGAAGAGGCCTGCAAATTGCTGGGGACTCCTCACAAATAGGGAACGGCCACAACACCTGCCACACAGACTATGCGCGTGGCCCTCCTGACGTACTCCCACTCTCTCTGAATTTCCCAACGTCTGAGATGAGGGTGCTGACTGGAGTCAATGATCACGTGCAGGCTGAATCTTCTCCAGATTCTGATTCTCTTCCTGGGCATATCGTCCTTAAGCACAGTCTCCATGTCCCTGGCCACACTGATCTCTCTCCTTCAGTCCTTCCCTCCCTCCCTCTCCTGCCTCCCAGTGCAGAGAATACTTTTTTACATTTGAGACGACATTTATTTTTTGTGCACAGAATTCTCACCTGTTCTACTGTGGCCTCCGTTGTGAACATTCCAAAGCTGAGACTTTTCTGTTTTTCTCCCTCATTTCTGCTGAGTCTTTACCTTCCTAATGCAGTGAACTCACAGTGCCTAGCTGACTGGATGGGGAAAAAAATCCAGGGAGCAAAGAGAAATAATAAAAGAATATATCAGTTAATTTTTCATAGTGTTATCCAACTACATATTTTTAAAATTTTGGAATAATATTAGGAATCTTCTCTTTATAAAAAACTGAATTATCGGGCTTCCCTGGTGGAGCAGTGGTTAAGAATATGCCTGCGAATGCAGGGGTCATGGGTTCGAGCCCTGGTCTGGGAAGATCCCACGTGCCATGGAGTAACTAATCCCGCGTGCCACAACTACTGAGCCTGCGCACTAGAGCCCGTGTGCCACATCAACCGAGCCCACGTGCCACAACTACGGAAGCCTGCGTGCCTAGAGACCATGCTCCGCAACAAGAGAAGCCACTGCAATGAGAAGCCCGTGCACCACAGCCAAGAGGAGCCCCCGCTCACTGCAACTAGAGAACGCCCGCTAGCAGCAACAAAGACCCAATGCAGCCCCAAATAAATTAATTAATTTTTAAAAATTGAATTAGTTTCAAGGGTACAATGTATAAAAGTACAATAAAAGCCCCCCTTCATAACCCCCCAACCCCACTCTCAAGATGGAATCGATATGCTGTGATACAATTTATAGTCGTAGTACTACTCCTCCTCCCACCACATCCGAAATCCTCTGAGCCAGGTGCAGCAGCTTCCTTTCACAATGCTAGGACCCGCCACAAGACACATGATAATCCCTTTGGACATTTCAAGGAGCGGCACCAAGGGAACAGTACCGGGGAAATGCCACTGACAGCTCAGAATATCCATGGCATTTCTAGAGCCTCGGCACTGCTCTCGCTCTGGGAATGAAGGTCCAAAAAGCACATCGGAGAATGTTCATAGTTGTAAACAAGCTCCACCTTTGAAACACAATCTACATAGAACCACATATACAAGCCTGCACGATGGATGAAGCCAAGGTCTCCTCCATGATTTCCCTTCTGACCACCTTATTGTCTCCTCAACCATAAAAGGTGAACTTGAAACTCAGGACCTTGCCTTGTCACCAGAAACATCCAAGCTTGGATCAGTCTTTCTAAGACCAGATACTTGCTCTCTGAACTATTAGAGACTTGTCACATACACACAGGTAGAACAGGATTATTTCTATCTACCTGGGGACTTGGAGTCTTTCACATTGCTCCTGTTAAAACTCTCACAACAGCAAAACTTTACCTACAAAGGGTTCAAGCTATGACACTCCCAACTTCCACAAACCTCCTCAGCTCTTGTGAGTCACATGCAGCCAATTCCAGGAATTGGAAACATGGTTGTGAGGATGAAACTGACTTTGGGTCTCCCCTTGGATATGGTCTTCCAGACTTACCAAAAGGCCATTAAGAGGAAGTTTTACCCCACCTCAGGGAAACCCGAGGCAGTACTTGCAGTCAAGGGCTGGCCATGGCTTCTGAGCTACATCCAAAAAGAATTTCATACTGTACCTGGATCTGCTGAAGCCATTTCTGACTGTCCGAGAGCCAGCATGTACCGCTCCTCAACTGCCTCCATTGTGGATCATCAGTAGGGCTGTCAGATTTAGGACATAAAAATACAGGATACCCAGTTAAACTTGAACTTCACATGAATAATAAGTCATTATTTTTAGTATAAGTAGATCCTATGAACTATTTGGGGCATACTTATCTTCAAAATGTACTCGTTGTTTTTCAAACATTCATATTTAACTAAACAGTCTATATTTTATCTGTCAACCCTACTCAGCAGAAATGATGGAGGCTCATAGAGATCCAGGAGACGCCTCAGCGCCTCCTCAGCTTTTATTTCTACGTCCTGGACAGCGAGCACGAACCTTCCACTCCCAGTCAGTGGCTAGAATGGAGGATATTCTCTGTTTTAGAGCTTTTTCTACTTGTCATTGTTATTATTTTCCTTATGTTAAAGAGATGTTTATTTTTTCCCAATCTTAATAGCTCATCCAAAAGTATTTCAAAGTTCATTAGAGAAGGGAAAAACAATATGGTTCTGAAAAGTGAAGGAAACCGCCTGGTGTTTAGTAAAGAAGTAGTAGGGAGACTGAAAAAGCCAAACTTAATAAGCAGATCTCTCCAAGGGTATTTTCAGAGCTTGATACCCTCCCACACCCTGAAAATATTATTACATCAAGAATGTAGAACTGCTAACCAAATGTAAGGCTCCCATATGATTCTATCAAACTGAGGATGCTTCTTTACTAAGCAGTGAGCACACTTGCTGTCCCAGGGACCTTGGCAGTTGCAACGTAGGGCTCTTCCCTTTGGGATGGAAACAGCTAATTTTCCTGTGGTCTACACGCTGGCCCCAAAAATACTACACTCCCAATACTTGTCAACTTTAAGTATTTTTCTACATATCTCCATTTTTCTGTTACTATTTGGACTACATCCTAGACTTGACACTACATAAATTGCATTCAAGAAGCTATTTTTAAAAGTTGGTAGGAAACCTTAAATCTATGGCTTGCAGTCCCTGGCTTACTTTCATCCAGGTGCATAAGGGTTTTCAAAAGTAGTCAGGTTAGTTACCCTGTATCACAGCCCCACGCTTGTGTCACAGATATAAAAATGGAACATGATATTTAAGGTTTTAGTTGCCAAATCATCAAGCCTCCCAGACAGAGGCAATAGAGCAAAATGAGTACAGAGGCCTGGATTTTGATTTGCTCCAGTGTCTTGGGCAAGTCACTTGGCCTCTGTATTTATTTGTACTTATCTGCACTTATCTGTCACTTGGGGGTCATAATTGTACCTGGTCCATGGGTACGCTGTACAAATGATCTGTAAAGTAGTTACAAGAAACCGACACAGAGTAAGCACTCCACAGACATTGGCTATTAGCTATTGGAAATATTTCTCCGTGAAACAGATGACATTATCCGTGGATGACTCGGTGGGAGACAGTGAATCACAGAATCACAGCATGTTGAAAGTGACCTAGTTCACACTCTAATGTGAAAAGAAGAAAAGTGTGCATGGGTAGAAAATGTCTGAAACTTTACACAACAAAGAGTTCATCATGTTAACTTGGAGGATTAGAATAAATCAGGAAAGGAGGAAAGAAAAACTTGAGTGTCATTCAATTTCTACATCATTTGTGTATCTACACTGAGACTCTGAATACACTGGAAGTGCAATTTTTTTTAATGTGGCGGGATAAAGGTTTTCAAGTTTTCCTGATCCATCCGTATTATTATCTCAGAATTGCTGGCATTTCTTGCCATCTTTGGATCTACACCCATGTGAGTCAGTGGGCCATTCTGGACGGAGGAGATAATAGAGCAGAAGTGAAGTGAGAGGAAAGGAGAGACAAGATTTTCTCTTTTCTCTTCAAAGAGGAAAGGTCTTTGGAATGGGAACAACTCAACCATACTTTGGGGAAAGGATGTGATGGAAAATGAGACAAACATCCTACCCCTGTGATGAGAAGGATTCCCTGGGCTGGATGGAGGGAGGTCACAGGTGGCTGGACAAGGAAACCAACTAGGGAGAAACACACACAAGTGCAGAGCAAACACCCTGAGGCCACTCAGCCTGACTCCATGCAAACATGTGTCCAGCAGACAGCCCTTCACCTGTGGCTCCCCAGCAAGACAGGTACCTCGGGGGTGCCAACTCATTCTGAGTCCATTATGCCTGGCCATTCATAAACCGCTGTCTAACGTGTGAGGAATAAACTCTCAATGTGTATGAGGAAACTGGGGAAGGAGATTGAAAGGTTACTTAAATGAAAAAAAAAGAAGTTCAGGAAGGCAAGATGGTAGAGAGACAAGAAAAAGACCTTAAAAGATAGAAAGGATTTGCCAAAGAAGAGAAAGCAAAAGAAATGATTCCGAATGGGTTAACCTGCAGCTAGGAAGTTAAGGAAGATTATTGATGGGTGAAGACTATGGAATAAAGTGAATAAAATTTCTCAGAAGTTGCTGAGAATATGGTAAGCAGCATGATTATCAAATTATGAATTGGCTGCAATGGCATTCTAGGGGGACACTAGGAAGGTGAAGCAAATGTTCCTGAGATGACAGTAGCAGGTGGAAAGTTGTTTCAGGGGAAGATCAGTCTTGCAGAGGGTGTATCAGAGGAGGGCAAGTGTGAGCAAGCAAGGAAATACTAAGTGTATACGGTTCCTTCACTGAGTGCACCCAGCCCCGCGGTCAGCCTTGAGAACAAGCAGGACTTCAGGTACTGGAGCTACATTTCAGTCATCAAGACTTGAGAAGACACCCTTAACTCAGGTCTTCTCTTCAAACTCCATCTTTCCTTCTTGACCTTCATTTGGCCTCTTCCCTTACCCTCCAGCTGTGGACTGAGGCCACAGAGCAAGATGGGTCACTAGTGTCCTCCATTCCCTGGCGACTGTGGTTCACATCAGTGGAGTACCAAAGGCAATAACCAAGTAACAGACACAAGAGTGTATGAAGAAGGAGAGATTCTGATAAGGCTTTCTGTGACAGTGTGGGCCAAGTCGGCTCTATATGGCCGGTATCACGTGAATTATGAGCAGTATTAGGGGAGAAGTTCTCAGAAGGCAGAGCCTGGCTCTCGAGAGGCTCTGCGTGCTCACAGCCCACTCCAAGACCTCAGTTACAGCTTCGGCCCCCAATATCTCTCCCTCTGCCTGCTCACAGTTTTTGAAGTCTTCTTTCCTCCACATTTCTCTTGAGAGGTGGAGGAGGAAGATGAGCTTCAGGCCAGCTCAGACTCCCCTGGGATCCCAGCAGGATGCCTATCATTAACCTCCCACCTTCTAGGAAGCTCCTAAGATCTTCACATTTGGGGCAGTTCTCATTTCAGCTGTGCTTCAAATTGCTGGCTGGAGACGGCCTGTTGGAAGGTGGCTAAAAGCAAGTAGCAATCCTTCGGGCAGCCTGGCCCTTCTCGACTGTCAGACATCTTCAGAGATATTCTAGGAAATGCTGTTTGTTCTAGAGAAGGGAGGGAAACAATCCAATTGTCCAATAATGCTTGAATGGAAAATAAATGATGCTATATGCATGTGATCACATAATATCAAACAGTCAAAAATCAAAGACCTAGATCTATATGGATTCACGTGGATAAATCTTGAAAACATAATATTGATTGAAAGAAAATAAGATAAACAATGTTAGATTGTGATAACAGGTATGTAAGTGTTTAAATATTTAAATCAATTCAACATATTGCTTCTATATATAGAGATGCAAGAAAATAAACTTTATCCAAAGAACACATTATTTACATTTAATATGCTCATTTATCTAGGAGACCCAAAAGAACCCACAGATAAACTAGCAGGAACTAATAAGACGGTTCAACAAGGCACACACATACAAGATCAATAAATTTTAAAAGTCAATCAGGCTCCTCTACACTGGCGATAACAAATTAGAAACTATAAAAGAAAATAAGAAAAAAAGATCTAAAAATTGTCACAAGAGCCGTATAAATTATTTAGAGCTAAGCATACGTAGAAGGCAATATAACTAACAAACTGAGTACGAACAGTTAAACTCCGCCCAACCCAAGGTTAGGAAAAGACTGTTGTTACTTTATGAGAACAGACCCTCTTCTTAAGGAGCAGATCAGTAAGTGAGAGTGAATCAAATAAACACAGCATTTGAAAAGTCAGCTAGTCCAAGCCTCTTGATCGCACATACAGAAGCTGAAGCCCAGATAGGTTGAGTTACTTGCTAAAGGGCCCAATGTCCTGACTCAAGGACTAGCATTTTTCACTCAGTCGCAAGACACAATCAAATGCAGTACCTTGGAAAGAGATGGGGAAAAAATGAAGAAATCAATTATATAGTTCCTCATCTTTAAGTACAGAAATAGCCGTGACAAAATTACACGTATTGAGGGAAAATTGAAGTGCAGAGTTTAAAATGTCAATAATCCACAGGGAAACTGGAGACCATTTAAAACATTCATATTAAATCTCTCTAGAAAAGACATGAAAAGATCTCCAATCAAAATGTGAATTTTATAATAGACATGGTATGATACAATTTATAATAGATATGGTAGGAACCTTTCCCTTTCACGGGAAAGCTTCGGCTGGGAAAAAGGAATTGTTCTTGAAAATGGGGCCTGTGCTATTGCAGACACTGTGCTCAACCTAGGTCCACCGAATGCTCTGATGTCATCACTGAGGTCACAGAATTCCACTGTGAGCCTGGCAACCTTGCAAACATAACAGCCCTGGTGAGCACTAGGCACTACTGCTGGTTCACCAAGTGGTACAAGTTTTTCAGCCATTTAGGAGACTTGACTATTTTTGTTTGTATTGAATCATTTCAACGGATTGCCCAAGAGCCAAGAAGGGCCAACCTGTAGGGAAGAGGAGGAGTTGGACATCTCTTGAGGCATCTTCTAAGGGAGACTTCTAGTTGGTACGATGGAACGGCGACAAAAGAGGAAACATCTGGAAAATGAAGAGTCCCAGGAAACTGCCGAGAACGGAGGAGGTATGTGGGGGGCAACTTGTCTGGGGCACATGGGTTTCTGCCAAACTGAAGCTTCTCTAGGAAGCGGGGGACGGAGAACGTGTTACCTGTGAAGCAGGGAGCGAGAGACCTTGTCTCACTGATGCTGCCGTATCTATCCGGAGGGTCCCTGTGGTGTGAGATGACACAGAACGGCCAGATGCCCCCTGGGAGATGGGAGGTCAGCTCCGCTGGTCTGAGGACTCTCTCCTGGGGCAGCCGGGCCTGGAGCTTTGTTGGACTCACAGCAGGCTGCATCCTGCTTGCACAGACCTAGAGGTGCAGCTTTTCTCAGTCCCCGATTTCTCTCTTATGCTCTTGGATCTTTCCTAGGGGTCATGAGGTGGGGGATGTGAAGGATGCAAGGATGCTGAGAGAGACCCATGAGTTGCTTGGCCTCTTTTACCAAAGTGGAAAGAGAAGCCCCATGAGTTGAAGGCCCTGTTGAAAAATATCTTGACAAGTGGAATGCACTTTGAAAGAAGATTGTTTGTCTAGGGATGGTGTCATATTGAAAGCAAGGAGGTTTTATTCCATCAACAGGAAGAATTTCCCAAAGGAGATCAAGGGAAGGGAAGGGTTTTCCAGAGACTGAGACCGCGTGAGCGGGGGTGAGAAATGGCCTCAGGGTCCTGCGGGGAGCTCTGAGAGCCACGGGCCACGTGGTGCCTGCGTGCATTAAATGTAGGCGAGTAGCTTGCCTGGGAAAGGGGTGGTCACCCCAGAGCTCCAGCTAGAGGCCTCTGCCCCAGATTAGAGCCCAGTAGCTCCTACCAGGCCCAGGGCCCTGGAGACTGTAGGATGGGCCCTGGGAATGGAGCTCTAGACAGCAGGCAGATTTCCAGGCAGTGGCTGGGACAGGCTGGGGAAGGCAATGACTGCCCCTGACCATTCAGAATATTTTGCCCTATGTTCCTGTGTGTGTGTGTGTGTGAGTGTGTGTGTGTGTGTGTGTGTGTGGTAGTGCAGAGAAGAGCGAGATGAATGGGGGTAGAGTGCTTACCAGATATAAAGTCTGCGTGGTAAAGTTCTTGTCACCCTGCCTGTACCTGGCTGACACTCGGTGTACGTAAGAGTGTATACAGAATTCTTGTTAGGGTTGTTTTATGAGACAGTAACTCATACACCCATGTACACTCTGATGCAGCAAAAATATCACACACCCCACATATAACTTCCTTAGTAAACCACACAGAGCACATGGAGGTATATACACGCATCCCTCCTATACTACGTTCTCATACAACCCACCTGTATCACAATCCTCTCCTCCAACACCAAACGCTGGAGATGAGATATGTATATAGACACACACACTATATATATAGGACACACACACACACACACACACACTATATACATGTATCTCCTCAACTCTTGCACAAACACAACTAACTTCAGCCATCTCTAAATACCTCTATAAGAACCAGTCACGTGTCATACACACCACACTTATAACACATTCTTGAGTAATGCCAGACCCGCTTTGTACAAACCACAGTAAACCACAGTCTCAGTAACCCATGTCAGGATTGCCAGAGAAAATATGGGCTATCCAGTTCAATTTGAATTCCAGATAAACAACAAGTAATTTTTCAGTATCCGTATGTCCCACATATTGTATGGGCTATACTTACACTAAAACTAAGTCAGGCCAAATACTGCATGGGAATACTTACACTAAAAGATTATTCTGGGTTTATCTGAAACTGAAATTTAACTGGGTGCCTTGTATTCTTGTTCGCTAAGTCTGGCAACCCTTATATACTTACCACCAACTGATGTATTATATATTTATTGTAGTTTTGTTTAGTGTGTGTCTTCCCCTACTAGAATGTGCAGCGTTACCAAAGACTACAACAATGGAAGAGTGCCGGATACACAGGAGTAGCTGCTTACTGAATCTTGGTGAATGAATGAATGAACACACACCATAAATACAAGCCACACCATGTAATGAGGAAACGTTACATGTCCCAGAATTCCTGACTTGTGAACAGAAACCATGCACACAAAGGCCACAGACACAGATAGACACGTCTGCACTGTGCTCCCCATGCCAACCCCACACTTACCACAGACTTAACTGATACACATCACTCACTCTTCCCACACACTCACAGTCACCACCGAGGCCTACATTACCAACTAGACAGTGAGAGAATAAGTATTGATTGGAATTAAATCCTGGAGGATCCACTGGGAACCACACTCTCAACTGTGTGTATTCACTGCACCTGACACGTGTCACACACTCAGTAAATATTTGTGGACAGAGGACTGATGAACCCACCCTGAGCCTTTCATTCCTCCCTCAGGAATCTCGAAGTCACAAGAGGATCCCCCTCGGCTTGGATCCACTGTGGTGGCCCAAGGCTGCAGCCCAGGGGCAGTGGAGGTCTCCTCTGCCTCTAAATACTTCTTCTGTACTTCTACTCTGCGCAAGCTCAGCTACGCTGGTAAGGGCGTGGGGCTCCTCAGGTGACGGGGTGCTTGGCTGTGAAGCAGGAGGCACACAGATCCCAGGGAGGCTGAGAGGAAATCCAGGGTCATCAGAGGTGATGAGGGCTCTGTGGAGGAGCCTGGGCAGGATGGCTGAGCTGTTCCGAGGGCGTGGATGCCAGCTGAGTCTGGGTGTGTGTGTGTGAATACTGCTACTACCATGGTGGGGAAGTCAAGGAGCAGGGGCCCGAAAGGTCTGGGCTTGAGGTGGAGGGAAGAGGGACCAGATTAAGCATCTTCAGAGGAAAATGTAGGCTTTGTCTTTGCCTTTGCTTCCAGAGAAGGACAGAGTTCTGCATCATACACCTCCAGCCTGAGAGCAGGACCATCCAGCTCAGGTGCACACAGCTCACACATACACGCGCCCTCCAGGCACAGTCCTTCTCAGTGCACATCAACCCCAAGCACGTGCTCCACAGTACTCTCCTGCACCACAGCCCCATTCCACAAGGAATGCACCACCGATATTCCCAAACTCACACTCCTCATCGTACACGCATCCAGCCGCATCCCTCACATACTACAGCCCTCACCACCATACTCCACACCCCTGTATACAGACACCGCTCCAGTATACCCCCCAACGCACATGAAAAGCCCACAGATGACACCAGATACACCACTCCGTCCTA